>NW_006781538.1:619424-685802 GCF_000442215.2 Lipotes vexillifer
TACGCGGGCCTCTCACTGTTGTGGTCTCTCCCGTTGCGGAGCACAGGCTCCGGACGCGCAGGCCCAGCGGCCATGGCTCACGGGCCCAGCCGCTCTGCGGCATGTGGGATCTTCCCGGACCGGGGCACGAACCCTTGTCCCCTGCATCGGCAGGCGGACTCTCAACCACTGCGCCACCAGGGAAGCCCTAGACTTCACTCTTGGTGTTGCAAATTCTATAGGTTTAAATGTATAATGGCATATATCCACCATTGCAGTATTATGAAAGTTTCAGGGTTTTTTTTTTTTTTTTCAAGTCACCACCTTTGCTTTATTGCTAAGCACTTCAGACAGACTTAGAGATGTCTTCTTGGAGGAAAGAGTCCAGCAACACCAAGAATCCAGAAGAGAACAAGACTGTGAAACAGATGTGTCGGGCTGGAAAATCCCCTTGACCACAAGAATGAGGAAATTGTGGTCACTTTGTCTTCCACCCAGTCAGGGCCCAAAGCTCCTGCTATACCTTATCTTGAAGTGTCAGCAGGAGAATGGTTGCAGCTGCTCAGGCTGGGGCCCACCTATCTCTTACCTCAAATCTCCCCTGAGTGACGTGGACGCCAAGAGCTCTTTATTGGGAGGATGAGCGGCGGAGGTCTGTCTCTGAAGCTTCTTCAGTCTGGCACTGGGCTCGTGGACCCTCTACCTAATTGGGGCCTCAGAACTCTCACCCTGTCTTGTCCAGGGGCCCCAGGGGCACTTCTGCTGTTATTCGGGTAGGATCTATGTCAGGGAGTGGCTGGAATCCCTGCATCACCATCATCTTGATGTGGAATTGTTGCAACCAGGAAGAAACAAAATTAACAAGCAGATTAAAAAGGCAGGGGCCAAAGTTCAGTGAAAGGATTATGGCAACTAGAGGCCCAAGCAGGGGGTAAGAACCAGGTCACACTTGGTAACATCTCCTTAATTGCAGTCTGGATAGCCAGCGCTTGGGTTACCCTGTCCGAAGGAATGAAGGCATTTGGCGTGGTCACATGTACTTGACGTCCTTTTCTACTAGCCCAGTGTTATTGATGTAGGTGCAACGTGTCTTATTGATAACTGCACATACTCCTCCTTGTTTGGCTAGGAGGAAGTCCAAGGCCAGTCTATTAGCCATCACTTTATTAGCCAAGGAACTTAGAGACGATGAAAGTCTGATGAGTGCGTTCCCTGTGGGTTCACTCAGGACAGACAGGGCACCTGAAAGATTGTGGAACAACAGGTTCGTGATAAACAAAGCCTCCCCAAGGGGCTACCAAACCAACCAACAGCAGCTCCATTTCCTGCTGCTACCAAACCAACCAACAGCAGCTCCATTTTCTGCTGAAAGGAGGCCAATTGCCCTTTTGCCCCAGGGGTGGGTGATGTTATAGATGGTAATACCTGTGTTTGTTTGGTTACTCAGTTGGCCTAGCGTTACATTGTCCTTTAAACAGAGCATTGTCTATACAAGGAAAGGCCACAGCTAATCCCAGGAAAGGGGAAGAGGGATTGGGGATTTTTGAAGAGGCCATTCAGTTTATATCTGGACCACAAAGGAATAGATGTCCAGGAGGGGCACATGCCTGACATACTGTTGTGGAATTAAACCACTTCAGTAGAGTGTGTGCCCCAGGGGGTTCCGCAGTTGGAGGAGAGGATCCCACCATTGAATAAGGGTGTATGAGTCTTTTTGAAGGCTTTCGAGAGGCAAAAAACATGCATCACACGCGGGGAAGATGTGTGTCAGATGCTTGGCTCCAGGACTGTCCAGGAGACACACAACCCACCGGCCGGCTGATCTTGGGGGCACCAGTGGGTGGCATTGCCTATTTGGTCTTCACAGTTAAAATTCAGGGCGATGGCGGTGATACCAACCGCCGGTGCATTGCAGATTTTAGTTCCAGGCTTCTGGCAGGAGCAGCAAGATGAGTTACTTATTAATGCGGTTGTCACTTGGCTTGGGGATCACCTTCTTGAAGAGGTATTTGAGGTCTTGGGCAGGTTCACGGGAATAGCTGGGATGTGTGTCTTCAGGTTCCTTGAATCCAGGGATCCGAGTCGGGGCACCAAGGCCCCTAGACTGATGCTGGTTTACCTCAAGGTCTCCAGCCGGGTCACCGACAGCCCTGTACAGAGAAGCAGATCTGGAGATTCCGACTTCCTGACGGAACTGGGGGGAGGGGGAAGCAGAAACGTGTCGAAGGCTGAGGACCAAGATGGGGCTCAGGTGGAGGCTGGACCCGGGCGCTAGGTTGGCTGGTGGGTTTGGGCCACCTCCCCAACCCCTCCGGGCCCGGTTCCTCCCTCGACCGTGGCACACGGAACCACGGAGGGCAACCTCTCCAACCTCGTACTTTATCTGGAAAGCAAAAGTTTCAGTTTATTTTAGGGAAAAACCTTCTGTGTCTCTTGCCTATTCATCCTTCCCTCCCCCAATCCCTGGCAACCACCAAAACCAGTGTTTTTTACAGTCTCCATAGCTTTGCCTTTTCCAGAATGTCATATATTGGAATCGTACAGTATGCAGCTTTTATAGACTGCTTCTTTCACCTAGTATTATGCATGTAAGGTCCTCCATGTCTTTCTATTGCTTGATGGCTCACTTCTTTTTAGCAGAATAGTATTCTGTTGTCTGGATGTACCACAGTTCATCTGTTCATCTACTGAAAGACATATTGGTTGCTTCCAAATTTTGAATAAAGCTGCTATAAATATTTGTATGCAGTTTTTTTGTGTGGACATAAGTTTTTGACTCCTTTGAGTATGATATTCTTCATATTCAGAGACTGTACGCATTGTAGGAGACACCCCATCTTTCACCTTTGATCCACCTTTTCCAGTCCTAGCCTGCTATCTTGCTGCTGGGGCCCTTGATTATTCTATCTCTTATCCAATGTTGATATTTATTAAATACTATTTAATACCATTTTAGGGTTGATTCATCGTCTCTTTGACTTACGGACTGGAAGTTTTGAACTGTAAGATATATAATTTCCTGAAAGCCTATAACTTCTTAACTACAATTACCAACTTTTTTTTAGTCACTTGTTTTAATCCTTTAATTTCACCCTTTGGCATTTTCACAGCTCATCAGCACACTGGAAGTGAGGAATAATTTTGGTTAAATATATCTTTCTCTTTTTCTTCTTTGAGGAACGCTACTATGACAATGCATTTATTGTTTTAATGTCTTTAAAATCTCATAAAATATATTTGATTATATTTACCTATATTTGCCTAATAAGGGTCTCTTGTTCTAAAAAACGAAGTGTTTTGAGTATCAAATATTAAGTTGGAGCAAATTCACCTTATTGAACTGGATTTTTTAAACATGAGGAGTTTAAAATCTGAGTTATATGGATTTAGTTACTGCATGTAATAAAATGTGGTCACTGTGTAGGCTAATTTTATTAACCATTCTAAATAAATGAGGAATTACATGAAAACAAGATTCAGGAAGTTTTGAGAGTATATTCGTTTCACCAGTGTAGGAGAAATTCTTAAGGCTGATCTGATGGCAGAGTGTCCAGTTGGATAGAATGATTGTTGAAAATGCTGCCTTGAATAGAACTGTACTCATGCCATATGAGGTTGATAACCATCTTATTTTCCATCATTGTAGTCTTTGGTTGTCTGAAAGGTACTATGCAAAATCCAAAATTTTATCACCTCTTAAATCTCTGATGGTCAAGATTGATTACGAGTGATTTTTTAAATTCTTTTTTTCTGCTGCTTTGCTGAATTTATATACAATGTATGTATAGTTTATGTGTAGGTTTCTAAAAAAATTAAAAACCCTTTTGCATACAGAAAATATTTTCTTGATTTATGATTGATTAATATACTCCAACTAACTTCAAAGACTTGTGCTTAAGCTTTTAAATGCAACCATTTCCTTAATCAGAGAATTATTTGGGTAAGTTTAGCATTGGGATAGAGTAGAGGAATAGAAAAGAAATGTAAACGTGACATACTTTGGAAATTACCGGCAATGGCATTCTTGTCTCTCCCATTACCAATAGTTAATGTTTTGGGCACTTCAGATTGCCATATCTTTAATGAGAATTAGCTCCTACAGGGCCTAAATATCAAGGGCTTGGTGACAGTAGTTTATTTTACCATCAGCAAGATAAGTAAATCTCAGCATTCCAGATGCCATAGAATTCCTATAGTCATTGCAGAGAGCTGACTCTATTGACATCTGGTCACTTGGCAATTATAGCCTTTGCATGAGAAGTTGCTGTCCAGGGTGATTTCTTTCTCATGCATTCTAAATACCAGCAATACCAGGGCTGATGCAAAGTCCCTGTCAAATTCTCCAGACTCCTGATATATGACCATTTGTCAGTCGTTTCAAGCTAGCATTTTCTTTGTACTTCCAAACATCAAGCTTTTCTGTAGGGCTTCTGGAGCTGGAAAGGTGGCCTGGATGGGGAGGGGTTGGGGGAAGCTTACCACAGCCAACTGCTAAATTTGAAGGTTAAGTTTGCTTTAAATATTATTTTTGTAAGAAGGAAAATTGCCCATTAATCTTATTCTATGATCCTTGGGCCCAAGAAAATTAGAAGAAGGAGAGCCTTTGTTAAATACACACAAGGGTATATTTCTGTCCTTTTGCATATAAACATTGGGAATAATTAATTGGGGTTTTCCCATCATATCCTACAAAGTCAAGAAACTAAAGGAGGGCTGATTATTTATTAGCTTGAAGTGTAATCATCTCGTGGCGTGAAAATTTCCTTGGGCAATTTTTGACAGCAGTGAGATGAATGGTTCAATGGTGTATACTAATTGTAATTTACAATTATGCCTTTGAATGCTGTCATAGAAATGATCTCATGTATTGGGGAGTCACACTAGTGACTAGTGTTCATAAATGAAAGACAGTTGATTAGATTTATTTAATATTGTTTTAGGAGTGAAAACAAAGGTCAGTAAATGAAACAGAAATAATAGATGGAAGAATTTACCAGAAAATTGAGTCATTTTAAAAAATGGAATTAGCTCTCTCTGTAGGTAGTGAATTCCCTGTTGCTAAATTGGGTGGTCAGTATTGGGACAGGTAGCCTCTGATATCAATCTCATTTATTGAATATTTGCTACGTGTCTACATTGTAGTAATAAACTCAAAGGCTTCCTAGGACAGGTAAACCCAGGTTAAGGCCGTGGAGTGTGGTGTCTGGGGCAAATTGGAGAATGCCTTCTCTGCTTAAAGTCACTTAAATTCAAATAAAAAATAAAGTCCACTGTGCTGGCCAAACAAAAGATCTAACTAACCTACTGCATTTACTGTGGTAGGCTTATTCATATACAGGAGTTTTATTTTATCATTTAATTCAACACTATATTATTCTGGTTTTACAAATACAGGACCTGAGACTGGGTAATTTGGCTGTGCTCAAAGAGCTATTCAGTGGAAGAACTAGAATCATGGTATCGTGGTTAATTCATTTTATCTTCCTGATAACACAGACCTTAAGAAGTTAAACTGCTTCTCTAACATTCCCGGGTATTTTCTGAAAAAGCCCAAACTGGTACATGGTCCATTTTATTCCAAGTCAGTTTGGATTCTTTCATTGACATCTGTTGATGGCAGTGCCGTTTTTTAGATGATGACACAGTAGGTACTTGGGAAGGGTTATCTGTATATAATTTCAGGCTTGGCACCATAAGGAAAATGAGAGAGGGTGACACAGACAGAAGCATTTATTTAGCTATTTAAATAAAATAGTTGACCATAGGTAAGGTATGGTGAGTGTAATGGGTTGAATAGTGTCCTCCCAAAGTTGATGTCCACTCAGGACCTCAGAATGGGTTTGGAAATAGGGTCTTTGCAGCTATAATTAGTTAAGGATCTAGAGGTGATATCATCTTGCAGTTAGAGTGGACTGAAACCCAGTGACTCTTGCCCTTATAAGAGCAGAGGACACGTAGAGAGACACTCAGGCACAGAGGAAGCAGAGACATAGAGAAGAAAGCCATGGTGGAGGCAGATACTAGGGTTAAATGATGCTACAAACCAAGGAGTACTGAGGAATGCCAGCAACCACCAGAATCTGGGATAGCGGCCTGGGGCAGACTGTTCCTTAGAGCGCCCAGCAGGAACCAACCCTGCTGTCATCTTGATTTCAGACTTCTAGACTCCATAACTGCAGATAACAAATTTCTGTTGCTTTAAGCCACAAAATTTGTGGCAGTTGGTTATAGCAGCCTTAGGAAACGCAAATGGTAAGATACTCCAAAAAATCTTCCTGTCCCTTAGTGCCCACTCCCATGCACACATAAACATATGTGCCTTCCAGCCCTGGGTCCCTAGGTCCCTGGAAATAACATCACTAGAGTTCTTTTTAAGTATATTATTAATAAATTCCTATCAAAATAAAAATATCTTACATGGGAAGAGTAACATCAAAACTTAATAGCAGAATTCTTTTAAAAAATGATGATTGTTTCTAATATCTTACTGAAGACCCCCTTATGCTGGTTCAGACAGTATTTTAACTGGATTTGAGTGAGGATATTTGAAGGTAAAAGTCAAATGCTTCTGGCTTTTAGTTTCTGAGAGTTGCAATTATTATAAATCATGACTATATCTTTAAAGCATACTTTATATCATATTAATGTACTAAAACTCATGGTGATACAGAATACTTGATTATAGTTTGCAGCCCAAAGGAAGGTTTTTTTTTTTTTTTTTTTTTTTGCGGTACGCGGGCCTCTCACTGTTGTGGCCTCTCCCATTGTGGAGCACGGGCTCCGGACACGCAGGCTCAGCGGCCGTGGCTCAGGGGCCCAGCTGCTCCACAGCATGTGGGATCCTCCCGGACCGGGGCACGAACCCGTGTCCCCTGCGTCGGCAGGCGGACTCTCAACCACTGCACCACCAGGGAAGCCCAGGAAGGTATTTTTAAAGCAGTAGATTTAAATTTGGTATTGAACGTGTTCTTTATTTTTCAAGTGTAGTAGGACTACAAATTCATGTGCTAGCTGAAAATCTGAAAAGATAATTAGGCCTATATTTCTTACTGCTTTAGGTTACTTGGAAGGGTAAATATTTTAATGTTTACACTTTCTGTCTACTTTCTGTTCAGGTACTCACATGCAGGCTTTATTAAGCATAAAGAAATAAACCAAGTCTAAATTTATGATGTCTTTTTATTCATAGTAGAATAAAGCATAATTTTTACTTCCTGTACATAAAATGCACATACATCTCCCCTACAAATTTGAATTATTTTTCTCATTTTCTTAGAGGTGATGATTGCTTTTTTTTTTTAGCATCTTTATTGGAGTATAATTGCTTTACAATGTTGTGTTAGTGTCTGCTTTATAACAAAGTGAATCAGCTATACGTATACATATATCCCCATATGCCCTCCCTCTTGCGTCTCCCTCCCACTCTCCCTATGCCACCCCTCTAGGTGGTCACAAAGCATGGAGCTGATAACCTGTGCTATGCGGCTGCTTCCCACCAGCTATCTCTTTTACATTTGGTAGTGTATATATGTCCATGCCACTCTCTCACTTCGTCTCAGCTTACCCTTCCCCCTCCCCGTGTCCTCAAGTCCATTCTCTACATCTGCGTATTTATTCCTGTCCTGCCCCTAGGTTCATCAGACCCATTTTTTTTTCTTTAGATTCCATACATATGTGTTAGCATATGGTATTTGTTTTAGAGATGATTTCTTAAGAAAAATTCTAGCAGAACTTCTGAAGTGATATTGAGAGAGGAGAAGCAAGGGTGAATGATGAATTTAGGTGTTATTTCATGTTTTTAAGCCTAAGACTTACACAAGTTCTTTTGTCCTATCACTGCAGTGATAGGTATTTTCTTTTCTCACCTTCATTGGCTCTGTAAATACTATTTCTGTATTACTGTAGATTGGGGTTTCAATACATTGCACTATTGATGATTTGCACCAGGTAATTCTTTGTTTGGGGGTGCTGTCTTGTGTATTATAGGATATTTAGCAGCATTTCTGGTTTTACCCGCTAGATGCCAGTAGTACTCCCTAAGTAGTGACAACCCAAAACATCTCCAGACATTGCCAAACGTCCCTGGGGAGCAAGATCATCTCTAGTTGAGAAGCACTGAAGTTTACATGCATTTTTCTCCTTGACGTTAAACCTGTCAAAGAACTTCCTGAGGGTTTGGGGATGGTTAGTTGCATTCTTTGATTTTTCCCCATATCATTCATATTACAGGCTACCAGAATTTTAGAATTAATTCTGAAGCTTCATTATACACATTCAAAATTCAAGACTCAAAAAGCTATGACTTGCTTCACTCAGCCACAGAATGGTAGAAATTGCCTTAGATCCTATAACTCTTTACATTTTCTAATCCTTGTTTACCTTCCCCTGTTTTATGATTACTAATGCTAGTATACATTTTAATTTCTCCTTACTCTTAGGTCTAAAAATCTTTCCATCTTTATCCACCATTTTCTCAGTAATTCTTTGTCATTGTCTAGCATTCCAGTCCCTCCACTCTGCTCCACGTTTCTAGTTTCTAGTTTAGTGCAGTAGACAAATTAATATACTTTTTTTTCTTGCACTTGAATGATGCTTTAGGTTCATTAGGTCTTTTTTTATTTTCTATTTAATCATGTCATTCATTTATTTGCCAAGTATTTGTTGAGTGTTTTCTAGAGTAAGGCCCTGTGCAAGTTTCTGGACATCTAGTAATGAATGAGACTGCTTGTCACTGTTGAACCAAAGATAACTTTTGGTACAAACAGACTTAAAATATCTTAATAGGGCATTAATCAAACTTTTCTTGGCTTACTCTTTCCTATACTTCTCATTAGCTGAAATCTGGTTTTGTAGCCATTGGTAGGTCTGACATTTCTCTTCTTTCATGTTCTCTAGTTTCATTGGCCAAGCACTTTAAATAATAATGTTAGTTACCAAATGACCTGTGGGGAACCTCCCCCCTCCCACCCATGAACTTCTGGCTATTGTCTTCTCACCACCTCTTCAGAAAACCCATGTATTGTTTTCCTCCTCAAAGTGGAGTCTCATTTTGTCATTCCCTTACTTAACTACTTGATCCTCTGTGGATTTTCTAGTTCATCGTTGACCTATAGTGCTACAAAATTCAATGAGTTACTGTGTGGAAGAGTGTTGTAAGATAGAAATAGTATGTGACTCACATATGTACTTTTACATTTTCTTGTTGCCCCATAAAAAAGATAAACAGTTGAATTAATTTAATAATGTATTTTATTTAACCTAATATAACCAAATATTTACCATTTAAACATATCAGTATAAAAATGATTAATGAGATATTTTATGTTTTTTGTTTTGAACTAAGTCCTTAAAATCTGATGTTTGTTTTCTACTTAAAGCACATCTCAGCTTGGACTAGCCATATCATAAGAATTCAAAACCCCCATGTGGCTAGTGGATAATCTGTTGGATGGCAGAGATTTGGAATATTAACTTTTCCGGTCTACCACACCCAAAGTGCAGAAAGTCCCAGCCAAGGTGTTATGGTGTCCCCAAGAGTGACATACCCTCCCACTCCAGAGATGTGTTTTCTTTTAATCGTCTTTTTTTTCATATTGTCATTAGAAAATCCATTTAAGTGTGTGTTCCATGGAAAGGAAAGGGTTAGGTCTGTTGGATTTCTCACGGTAGTGAATGTAATAGTCTGGGGCTTACACTATTATGTCCCTATAAAGCATGCTGTACATCTCGTAACAAGACTGCCATTCATTTTTCCAATAAATCCTGCACAGGGGTATTAGGGTCTGTGAACTGACAATTGACTTACTGCCTGGAAAATTATTCTTTATTGATTTATATTGCATGGAGCAGACTGCAGATCTATAGTGTCTCTAATCAGAGAGAAAATGCTAAAGTTAGTGTCATTCTCACTTAGACAGGCGGTTCTAAGGAGGAGAATTGGTTTAGCACCTCTAGGTGACATCTCCATATTATTCAGTTTTTAATTCCTGTAATCCATGAATTGTAATACATAAAGAAAGTGAGACCAGGATAATTAATTTAAAAAAAAGCCGAAGATTCGTTTCTGCAAATAAGTATTTTAAGTGTCCACCTGACATTCTCTTTCTGCGTGGAATGGGACACCTCGGCTTGATTTTTCTCTGTATCATATCTGGCTTGTTAGCCACATATTGAAAATGCAAGTGTTTTAAATGAGTAAGACCTTTCAAATAGAAAGTGCTCTCGGTTGATAAATCAAGTTACGGGAGGTTTCTAAAAAAATATATTAAAATGATGTACTTAATTTCTACAAGCTGCTACTTTAGGAAGCTCTCTAAGATTGGGAAGGGGCTGAGATCACCTGCCATCTTGCCCTGCCTTTTTGAGCCTCCTTTTGTAATCTGTTCTAATCAAGAGGCTTCTGTCCAGTACATAACCTGAATTTAATCTAAATGCAAAAAGACAAAATACAGCAGCATGTTAGATCATTGGTTGGGCAGAGGGCAGTGGAATCGGTAGGTTGCTATACCTGTATATACTCTGAGTATGTGAATTGGCTTTGGTTGTTCTACAACTTCCTTGAAACTGTATGTAAAACATGTACATGTGTGATTTTGTTTCTTCTGTTTTTTTCCCCTATGAGAGGGTCTGTATATCAGATTCTTAAATTGATTTAGGACCTTCAAAAACATCTCAGATGCACATTGTGTGTTCACTGTTCAATCCACAGCACTTAGCACAGTACTTAGCAAAAAGCAGGTCTCTAAATATTTGTTGGGTAAATGAATGCTCTCAAGTTGTGTCAGCATGTCAAGTGCATTTCCTGCAATACTCTAGTTTGTCCAAAGGAAACATTTTTTACTTTGCCTGGTTTCTTGTAGTGCCTACCAAATGTAGTCACCCACAGTATTTATATTTAAAGGTAAGCTAAGGTTGCCATTTGGGATGTGGAGCTCAAGCTTTTGATCCGATCATGCCAAGTGACATCTTTCCATTTCCTATAGCTTTTCTTTCTACTATTCCTATTTTATTTTTCTGCCCTGGCTCCCAAATCTCTTTCCTTTCCTTTGATGCACCCTAAAATGGTAGATTCAAGTGGGAGCTTGGGAAGGTTTCCCCCCTGAAAGGTTAATGGTGAAAGGCATTGTTTTTTTGTTTTTTTGTTTTTTTTTGCGGTATGCAGGCCTCTCACTGTTGTGGCCTCTCCTGTTGCGGAGCACAGGCTCCGGACACGCAGGCCCAGCGGCCATGGCTCACGGGCCCAGCCGCTCCGCGGCATGTGGGATCTTCCTGGACCGGGGCACGAACCCGTATCCCCTGCATCGGCAGGCAGACTCTCAACCACTGTGCCACCAGGGAAGCCCGAAAGGCATTGTTTTGACATCCATTCAAAGACACTTTTTATTTGATTCAATGGGAAAGTAAAATTTGTTTATTTACTCAAAAGGTGTATATTAATTGCGAATCACATTCTGTGCTTGGCCCTGGGGACACAGCTGCACACACATACAGACCTTGTCCTTAGGGTGCTTACAATTTAATATGGAAATGACTATATACAGATTTTTAGCCAAAGCCTCTGTGGTTTGGTTTTATGTCAAGTAATTTCACCAATAGGAAACTTGGATTCAGTTAATTACCTTGATCTCTTTTGAACCGAGTATATTTTAAAAGATTTTTCTTGGTGCTTATGGGCTCATCATGGTGCCTTGGGTGACATACAGAGTCCTGTGGAGCAGAATCTGAGCAGTTGAATTCAGTTTTTGACTACTGGACCCTCCTCTGGGGACTGGGTTAAGGCATTTTTAAAAAATAAACAAAGCCAGACTACTCCTTTGTCACGTTATTTTTCTGTCTTCCAACCTAAGACAACAAAAACAAAAGCACTGTCTTCCCTAGAAATAATCTCTAATTCTAAACTTTTCTACCATGAAGGACATGTCTAGGTCTTTTATTTACCGTACAGCACACCGTGAGGTTTAGTATTTTTCCTTATTCTATTACTTTAAAAAACATCCAAATGACAGAGGTACTGGGTCTTTAAAAACTGAAAACTAGATATATTTTGGTTGTTGTAGACAAGCAATTTAATGAAAATGCCACTGAAATGCTTTTTCCTGTATGAAAACTAGTAAATCAATTACAAAAGCAGTTTCCTTACACAGTATGATTTTATTGTGTTTGACCAGGGCATTTGATGAGTATTAGTTCTTGCTGAGAGCAAAGAGTAAATTTTATTTCAAGCTTTTCTTTCAAGCAAACAGCTAGAGAAGTATCAGAAGGGCAGTTGGACAGTAGCTTTGCCTGGTTGGTGTGCACAGAGGATGGGGGAACCCATGGGCTGGCCTGAATGCCTCATTGTCTACACTGAGAAAGGCAGGAGAGAGACTTTTTTCTAATAAAAATGGGGGGAATGATAGCAAATTCTCACATCTGGGTTTATTTCCTACAGGAGCAAGTACTGTAGTATATATTCCTTCTTCCTGAGAGACTTTCCTCTATTAAATAAACACATGCCTACCCCCAATTCAAACAAAACAAATAAATGTACAACAAGAGAGAAAAAATATCTAGGTCTGATGTCTGAACATAGTGGAGTGGGAGATAGAAGCTGTGGATTTCATTTCTACCCCTGAGCTTGATTATCCTTGGTCCAAATATATAAGAGCAAAAAAAAAAAAAAAAAAAAAAAAAAAAAAAAAAAAAAAGGGCCTGCAAGCAAGAGCACCACCTAAATGAGCTCCAGAGACAGGTGCGAGCCATGGCTATCAGCTTGGACAGCAGAATTGGGTGTGAAATGCTAACACTGCTGCTGCAGCCATCAAGAATCCTGTGTGCAAGCACAGGTCACTCCCACACCTCCCCTCCTGGGAGCCTGTGCAGCCTGCCACTGCCAGGGTCCCGTGATCCAGGGAAAACTTCCCTGGGAGAACACACAGTGCGCCTCAGGCTGTTGCAACGTCACACTGGCCTCTGCCGCCACAGGCTCGCCCCGCATTCCAATTATGACTACTGTAATCCTCCCTCTCCCCAGCCTGAGTGAGCCAGAGCTCCCTAATGAGCCGCTGCTTTAACCCTCTCCTGTCTGGGTTGGAACAGAAGCCTGAGGGCAACCTACAAGCAGAGGTGCGGCCAAACCAAAGCTGAACCCCAGGAGCTGTGCGAACAAGAAGACAAAGGGAAATTTCTCCGTGCAGCCTCAGGAGCAGTGGATTAAATCCCGACAATCAACGTGATGTACCTGCATCTGTGGAATACCTGAATAGACAACGAATCAACCCAAAATTGAGGTGGTGGACTTTGAGACTAGGGGTTTGATGTCTGCGACTGACTTGTTTCTGATTTTTATGTTTATCTTAGTATATTTTTAGCGCTTGTTACCATTGTTGTATTTGTTTATTGGTTTGGCTGCTCTCTGCTTTTTTTTTAATTACTTAATTTTTTTATTTTAATAATTTTATTTATTTAGTTTTTTCTTTCTTTTTTTCTCCCTTTTGTTCTGAGCCGTGTGGCTGACAGGGTCTTGGTGCTCGGCCTGGTGTTAGGCCTGAGCCTCTAAGGTCGGAAAGCTGAGTTCAGGACATTGGTGCACCAGAGACCTCCTGGCCCCACGTAATATCAGTCGGTGAGAGATCTCCCAGAGATCTCCATCTCAGTGCTAAGACCCAGCTCCACCCAACGGCCAGTGAGCTCCAGTGCTGGATGCCCCATGCCAAACAACTAGCAAGACAGGAGCACAATCCCACCCAATAGAAGAGAGGCTGCCTAAAATCATACTAAGTTCACAGACACCCTGAAACACACCACTGGACATGGTCATGCCCACCAGAAAGACAAGATCCAGCCCCTCCCACCAGAACACAGGCACCAGTCCCCTCCACCAGGAAGCCTACACAACCCACTGAACCAACCTTACCCACTGGGGGCAGACAGCAACAACAACGAGAATTACAAACCTTCAGCCTGCAAAAAGGGGACCCCAAACACAGTAATTTAAGCAAAATGAGAAGACAGAGAAATACGCAGCAGATGAAGTAGCAAGGTAAAAACTCACCAGACCAACAAGTGAAGAGGAAATAGGCAGTCTACCTGAAAAAGAATTCAGAGTAATGAGAGTAAAGATGATCCAAAATCTTGGAAGTAGAATGGAGAAAATACAAGAAATGTTTAACAAGGACCTAGAAGAACTATAGAGCAAACAAACAATGATGAACAAAACAATAAATGAAATTAAAAATTCTCTTGCAGGAATCAATAGCAGAATAACTGAAGCAGAAGAACGGATAAATGACCTGGAAGATAAAGTAGTTGAAATAACTACCTCAGAGCAAAATAAAGAAAAAAGAATGAAAAGAACTGAGGACAGTCTCAGAGAGCTCTGGGACAACATTAAACACACCAACATTTGAACTACAGGGGTCCCAGAAGAGGAGGAGAACAAGAAAGGGACTGAGAAAATATTTGAAGAGATTATAGTTGAAAACTTCCCTGACATTTGGGAAAGGAAATAATCAAGTCTAGCAAGCGCAGAGAGTCCCATACAGGATAAATCCAAGGAGAAACACACCAAGAAACATTTTAATCAAAATCAAACTATCAAAAATTAAAGAAAAAATATTAAAAGCAGCAAGGGAAAAACAACAAATAACATACAAGGGAATCCCCATAAGGTTAACAGCTGATCTTTCAGCAGAAACTCTGCAAGCCAGAAGGGACTGACGGGACATATTTAAAGTGATGAAAGGGAAAAACCTACAACCAAGATTACTCTACCTAGCAAGGATCTCGTTCAGATTTGATAGAGAAATTAAAACCTCTACAGACAAGGAAAAGTTAAGAGAATTCAGCACGAGCAAACCAGCTTTACAACAGATGCTAAAGGAACTTCTCTAGTCAGGAAACACAAGTGTAGGAAAAGACCTGCAATAATAAACCCCAAACAATTAAGAAAATGGTAATAGGAACATACATATCGATAATTACCTTAAATGTAAATGGATTAAATGCTCCAACCAAAAGACTTAGACTGGCTGAATGGATACAAAAACAAGACCTGTACGTATGCTGTCTACAAGAGACCCACTTCAGACCTAGGGACACATACAGACTGAAAGTGAGGGTTGGAAGGAGATATTCCATGCAAATGGAAATCAAAAGAAAGCTGGAGTACCAGTTCTCATATCAGACAAAATAGACTTTAAAGTAAAGAATATTAAAAGAGAGAAAGAAGAACACTACATAATGATCAAGCGATCAATCTAAGAAGAAGATATAACAATTGTAAATATTTATACACCCAACATAGGAGCACCTCAATACATAAGGCAAATGCTAACAGCCATAAAAGGGGAAATCAACAGTAACACAATAACCGTAGGGGACTTTAACACCCCACTTTCAGCAATGGAGAGATCATCCAAAATGAAAATAAGGAAACACAAGCTTTAAATGACACATTAAACCAGATGGACTTAATTGATATTTATAGGACATTCCATCCTAAAACAACGGCATACACTTGCTTCTCAAGGGCTCATGGAACATTCTCCAGGATAGACAATATCTTGGGTTGTAAATCAAGCCATGGTAAATTTAAGAAAATTGAAATCGTATCAAGTATATTTTCCAACCACAACGCCAAGAGACTGGATATCAAATACAGGAAAAAAACTAAAAAATACAGACACATGGAAGCTAAACAATACACTACTAAATAACCAAGAGATCACTGAAGAAATCAAAGAGGAAATCAGAAAATACCTAGAGACAAATGACAATGAAAACACAATGACCCCAAACCTATGGGATGCAGCAAAAGCAGTTCTAAGAGGGAAGTTTATAGAAATACAGTGCTACCTCATGAAACAAGAAACATCTCAAATAAACAACCTAACCTTACACCTAAAGCAATTAGAGAAAGAAGAACCAAAAACCCCCCAAAGTTAGTAGAAGGAAAGAAATCATAAAGATCAGATCAGAAAAAAATGAAAAAGAAATGAAGGAAACAATAGCAAGGATCAATAAAACTAAAAGCTGGTTCTTGGAGAAGATAAACAAAATTGATAAACCATTAGCCTGACTCATCAAGAAAAAAAGGGAGAAGACTCAGATCAACAGAATTAGAAATGAAAAAGGAGAAGTAACAACTGAAAGTGCAGAAATACAAAGAATCATGAGAGATTACTACAAGCAACTATATGCCAATAAAATGGACAACCTGGAAGAAATGGACAAATCCTTAGAAGAGCACAACCTTCCGAGGCTGAACCAGGAAGAAACACAAAATATGAACAGACCAATCACAGGCACTGAAATTGAAACTGTGATTAAAAATCTTCCAACAAACAAAAGCCCAAGGACCAGGTGGCTTCACAGGTGAATTCTATCACACATTTAGAGAAGAGCTAACACCTAACATTCTCAAAGTCTTCCAAAATACAGCAGAGGGAGGAACACTCCCAAACTCATTCTACGAGGCCACCCTCACTCTGAAACCAAAACCAGACAAAGATGTCAAAAAAAAAGAAAACTGCAGACCAATATCACTGATCAACATAGATGCAAAAATCCTCAACAAAGTACTAGCAAACAGAATCCAACAGCACTTTAGAAGGATCAGATACCATGATCAACTGGGTTTATCCCAGGAATGCAAGGATTCTTCCATATATGCAAATCAATCAATGTGATACACCATATTAACAAACTGAATGACAAAAACCATATGATAATCTTAATAGATGCGGAAATAGCTTTTGACAAAATTCAACACCCATTTACATAAAAAGTCCCTAGAGAGTAGGCATAGAGGGAACTTACCTCAACATATATATGACAAACCCACAGCCAACATTGTTCTCAATGGTGAAGAACTGAAACCATTTCCTCTAAAATCAGGAACAAGAAAAGGATATTGGGTCACCACTATTATTCAACATAGTTTTGGAAGTGGTAGTCACAGCAATCAGAGAAGAGAAATAAATAAAAGGAATCCAAATTGGAAAAGAAGTAAGTTTGTCACTGTTTGCATATGAGCTGTTACTATACATAGAGAATCCTAAAGATGCTACTAGAACTCTACTAGAGCTAATCAATGAATTTTTACAGTAGCAGGGTACAAAATTAATGCACAGAAATCTCATGCATTCCTATACACTAATGATGAAAAATCTGAAAGAGAAATTAAGGAAACACTCCCATTTACCATTGCAACAAAAAGAATAAAATACCTAAGATTAACCTACCTAAGGACACAAAAGACCTGTATGCAGAAAACTATAAGAAACTGATGAAAGAAATTAAAGATGATACAAACAGATGCAGAGAAATATTATGTTCTTGGATTGGAGGAATCAACATTGTGAAAATGACTGTAGTACCCAAAGCAATCTATAGATTCAGTGCAATCCCTATCAAACTACCAATGGCATTTTTCACAGAACTAGAACAAAAAATTTCACAATTTGTATGGAAACACAAAAGACCCCGAATAGCCAAAGCAATCTTGAGAAAGAAAAATGGTACTGGGAGAATCATGCTCCCTGACTTCAGACTATACTACAAAGCTACAGTAATCAAGCCACTATGGTACTGGCACAAAAGCAGAAATATAGATCAATGGAACAGGATAGAAAGCCCAGAGATAAACCCATGCACATATGGTCACCTTATCTTTGATAAAGGAGGCAGGAATGTACAGTGGAGAAAGGACAGCCTCTTCAATAAATGGTGCTGGGAAAACTGGACAGCTACATATAAAAGAGTGAACTTAGAACACTTCCTAACACCATACACAAAAATAAACTCAAAATGGATCAAAGACCTAAATGTAAGGCCAGACACTATCAAACTCTTAGAGGAAAACATAGGAAGAACACTCTGACAGAAATCACAGCAAGATCTTTTTTGACTCACCTCCTGGGTGGAAATGAAAATAAAAAGAAATATAAACAGATGGGACCTAATGAAACAAAAGCTTTTGCACAGCAAAGGAAACCATAAACAAGACCAAAAGACAACCCTCAGAATGGGAGAAAATATTTGCAAATGAGGCAACTGACAGAACATTAATCTCCAAAATTTACAAGCAGCTCATGCAGCTCAATATCAAAAAAACAAACAACTAAATCCAAAAATGGGCAGAAGACCTAAATAGAAATTTCTCCAAAGAAGATATACAGTTTGCCAACAAACACATATAAGGATGCTCAGCATCACTAAATCATTAGAGAAATGCAAATCAAAACTACAAGGAGGTACCACCTCACAGCAGTAAGAATGGCCATCATCAAAAAATCTAGAAACAGTAAATGCTGGACAGGGTGTGGCGAAAAGGGAACCCTCTTGCACTGTTGGTGGGAATGTAAATTGATACAGCCACTATGGAGAACAGTCTGGAGGTTCCTTCAAAAACTAAAAATAGAACTACCATATAACCCAGCAATCCCACTACTGGGCATATACACTGAGAAAACCATAATTCAAAAAGAGTCATGTACCACAACGTTCAATGCAGCACTGTTTACAATAGCCAGGACATGGAAGCAACCTAAGTGTCCATCAACAGATGAATGGATAAAGAAGATGTGGCACATATGTGCAATGGAATGTTCCTCAGCCATAAAAAAAAAATGAAATTGAGTTATTTGTAGTGAGATGGATGGACCTAGAGTGTGTTGTAGAGAGTGAAGTAAATTAGAAAGATAAAAACAAATACCGTATGCCAACACATATATATGGAATCTAAAAAACAAAGATTCTGAAGAACCTAGGGGCAGTAAGGAATAAAGACACAGACGTAGATAATGGACCTGAGGACACGGGGAGGAGGAAGGATAAGCTGGGGCAAAGTGAGAGCATAGCATTTACATATATACACTACCAAATATGAAATAGATAGCTAGTGGGAAGCAGCCGCATGGCACAGGGAGATCAGCTCGGTTCTTTATGTCCACCTAGAGGGGTGGGATAGGGAGGGTGGGAGGGAGACACAAGAGGGAGGGGATATGGGGATATATGTATACATATAGCTGATTCACTTTGTTATACAGCAGAAACTAACACAACATTGTAAAGCAATTATACTTGAATAAAGCTGTTAAAAAATAAAAATAGGCCTGCATACAGTTTACTGTGTGCCTAGTTACTGTCCTAGGATTCATGTGACACATGTACCCCCTTCCCTTGTCTCCAGTATATTTTGTATCAGCCACAGATGATTGGAATTTTGCCACATAGTAGTTAGAGCCTGGATATTGACTCAGTGTTTCTTAGTCTGTTTTCTTACCCTAAAATGCTGACTATACTAGCATCTATGTCATTCTAACTCATAGCGTTGTAATGAGAATTAAATGAGATAACGGGTATGCTCAACAGATGTTAGGCACAGAAAGTGCTAGAATGAATGTGACATGGTATTTTATTATAGGAATCCAGAGAAAGGAGGTAGAACCATTTTCTTAATGACTTCTCCCATTCCTCTACATCCCATGCTCAGAAGGTCTTCCCTTCTCGATGCTGCCTCAGCACCTTCTGTAGTATCTTATAACGTTATATTAAAACTATGTATTTAATTACTATCCACCCCCTTCCTCAACATGCAAGCTCCTACATGGTATATAGTCTATTACTTAATATTGTTTTCTCAGCACCTGCTTCTATTCTTGGAGTAGAGAGAGCTGAAAAATATTCTTAAAACAAGGAATGGAAAGCAGGAAGAAGTGAAGAGCTGGAGTGGTCTTTTTGAAGATAGTATGAGAAATTAATTGCAAGAGATGAAGACATTCAAGGTAGTGGCAGCAGAGTAAGGGCAGGCTAGAGGTGGGGGAAGAGGAGGAAAGAAGAGAAGGAGGTGAACTAGGGGTTCATCCAAGGAGGGAAAAGAGTTGAACTAGGAGGGAAACTATTTGAAATATTTGGATTAAACACATTCTGTGTTTTAGAGAGTTGAAAACATACTACCTATTCTGTTGATAAGGTCTTCTGTGTCAGCTTGAAGAAGCTGGTAGGAATTGTGTTTTGGAAATAAAAGGAATCCATGTAATTGATCAGGCATTTAGTAA
Source organism: Lipotes vexillifer (assembly GCF_000442215.2). Taxonomy (NCBI): domain Eukaryota; kingdom Metazoa; phylum Chordata; class Mammalia; order Artiodactyla; family Lipotidae; genus Lipotes; species Lipotes vexillifer. The sequence goes on from NW_006781538.1 coordinate 639,443, forward strand.
ATTATGATTAGTGTTGTATGAAGCCTATGTGGGTTTTTAAATCAATTTAAAGCAGAACCCTAAACTCACCAAGGAACCTCAGTACCATTAGAGACGAGAAGCTTGAAATCTGATGTTTATGAGACAAGGAGAAGGGTTAGCTGTACCCAACAACAACCTTTCAGCCTTCAGTATTAATGAGACTCATTCAGTAAATACTCAGTGATGAGCGGCTGCTTTTCAGGCACGTTGCTAGGGGCTAGTGTTTCAACAGAAAACAATAAAAATAGTCCCTGACCTAAAGGAGCATTCAGTCTGTCAGGGGAGACAGAAAATTACGTGACCAGTATTATGGTGGGCTATGAGCTATGGGATTATATAGGTGGGACATTTAATCCAGTGTAAGGAGTCAAGGAAGACTTCCTCAGGGGTACAACCTGTAAGCTGGTTTCTGAAAGATGAATAGGGAATAGCTAGAGAAAAGGAGGAGAAAGAACTGTTTTGTGTAGAGAAAGTGAAAAAATTTCCGTGAATTTGGAGGATAAAATTCAGTGAACATGGAGGGTGAATGTCAAGGAAATATGTAGTAGACGTAATCAGGACCCAATTATGTAGGTACTTGTAAGCTATACAGCAAGGTCAGAATTGCATATATAAAATAAAACCCCCCCTGTATGTAGTCTGCGGGATGATTCAAGGAGCCAAATGCTGAGAGGTCATAGGATTTTGGGATAATCATGTGGGAGATAGTTGTGGTCTGAACTAGAGCAGAGAGAGTAGGGACAGAGGCAGATGAACATAGAGATATTTAGAAGCAGAATTGACTGGTGTTGATTGATTAGACATGTGGAGTTAGGGAGAGGGGGTGGTTTTAAGTTTTATGTTGAATTTTACCTTATGCATCTGAGTGGGTGGAAGTATTATTTCCTGAATTGGGGAGTCAGGAGGGAGAATAGTTTGGGTATCATTAGTTACTGAGTACAGTTTTAGGTGTACCGAGTTTGGAATGTCTTTGTAATATCCAAGTGTAGATTAATGAAAGTGGCAGAAAGGAGAGAGAAAAACATATATATATATATATTGGGTGAGCCAAAAAGTGCCTTTGGTTTTTAATTTTTTTAACATCTTTATTGGAGTATAATTGCTTTACAATGGTGTGTTAGTTTCTGCTTTATAACAAAGTGAATCAGTTTTACATATACATATATCCCCATATCTCTTCCCTCTTGTGTCTCCCTCCCTCCCACCCTCCCTATCCCACCCCTCTAGGTGGTCATAAAGCACTGAGCTGATCTCACTGTGCTATGTGGCTGTTTCCCACTCCTTCAGTTTTTTAAGTAAAAATAAGACACATTTTTCATTTTCACCAAGACTTTATTGAACGATGTATTCACCCTTTTGTTCTGCTACCTTCTGCCATTTTTCATGCAAATTCATAATTCCATCTTCCCAAAACTTTTATCTTTTTGAGCAAAGAACTGTTCCAGGTGCCTTTTACAATCTTCCAGGGAATTGAAATTTTTTCCATTAAGAGAATTTTGTGAAGACTGAAATAAATGGAAATCCGAAGGTGCAATGTCTGGTGAATACGGCAGATGAATCAGAACTTCCCAGCCAAGCTATAACAGTTTTTGCCAGGCCGTCAAGGAAACACGCAGTCTTGAGTTATCCTGATGGAAGATTATGCATTTTCTGTTGACGAATTCTGGACATTTATCATCCAGTGCCGATTTCAGTTGGTGTGATTGGGAGCAGTACTTGTTGGAATTAATCGTTTGGTTTTCTGAAAGGAGATCGTAATAGAGGACTCTCTTCCAATCCCACCATATATACACAACATCGCCTTCTTTGGATGAAGACCAGCATTTGGTGTGGTTGGTGGTGGTTCATTTCTCTTGCCCCATGATCTCTTCCATTCCACATTGTTGTAGAGTATCCTCTTTTCATCACCTGTCACAGTTTACTTTAAAAATGGAACATTTTCATTACGTTTCAGTAGAGAATCACATGAGGGAATATGGTCAAGCAGGTTTTTTTCACTTAACTTAACGTGGAACCTAAACATCAAAGCAATTCTCATAACCAAGCTGGTGCAGATGATGTTCAGTGCTTGATTTGGATATTTTGAGTATGTCGGCTATCTCCCGCGTGATATAACGTTGATTGTTCTCAATTATTGTTTCGATTTGATCGCTATCAACTTCAACTGGTCTGTCCGACCATGGAGCATCATCCAACGAGAAATCTCCAACATGAAACTTCACAAACCACTTTTGACACGTTCGAGCGGTCACAGCATCTTCTCCACACACTGCACAAATCTTCTTGTGCGTTTCCATTGCGTTTTCACCTTTCTTGAAATAATAAAGCATAATATGCCAAAAATGTTGCTTTTTTTCTTCCATCTTCAATATTAAAATGGCTACACAAAATTTCACCAATTTTGATAAGTCTTTTTGTAAATGCATGCTGATATGACAGCGGTCACATACAATCTAACAAAATTGTTTTGAATGAAATTAAAGACAACTAAGTGCTACTAGAGCCATCTTATGGAAAAAAACCGAACGAACCTTTTGGACCACCCTATACACACACACACACACACACACACACACAGAGTCAGGAGCTATCAAGATACGGATATTAATTGGTAATAGGAGGAGATAAACTGGCTTACACAGAACTGTTAGGGATACAAATTATTTTATGTCATCTCTATTAAAGTATAATTTATATACAACAAAGTGCACCCATTTTAAGTAAACATTTCAGTGATTCTGACAAATGTATACATTCCCATAACCAATACAATAATCACGATACAGAAAATATCCAGTGCTGGATCTGGCTTGCGAGTTCTGATTATTTAATTTTTAGGAAATTTGGTTGCTGTTTATTAAATACAGCCATTAGTTTAAAATTATATGATCTTACAATTAAATAAATTATATTAAAAAACATACTCAAAACTTCCTAGTTATTTACTATGTTTATTTCTGTTATGATCTTGGAGTTATATGTGTTTCATTTGAATGGAGGAAATCCTGTATTTTGGTATGTGTTCAGTGATTTCATGTGTTCATTGATTTCATGGTAACTGGGAAATGGGCCATGGTGAGAGTATTAATGTCATGGAATTTGGCAAACACTACAAATCAGGGCTTGACGTTTTTTAGCTGATTGTCTAGACATAAGTGAAGGGTAAAATGTTAATAATGTAGATTAAATTTGAAAGTGTCGTGTCTATAGCTGTTGCTTTATGAATAGCATTAAAAATTGAGGATATTTGAGGATATATTCCTCCTATATTTGAAAACTATTATCTGGTTCAGGAAAGAAACTACTCATGTCTTTATTGAACAAGATAGGTTCCAACATACATGGTACTGAAGCTTAATAAATGTAATTTGCCAGAGAATGAGAAGGAGTTTGCCAGTATGTGACCTACTGGATGTAATGAAAATAAATTTATTGGGTAAAAGATTAGAGAATTGGGATGCAACATCATTTGTGGAAGCTTGGTTGAATTGGAATCATAGGTAGCTTAGGCATGTAAGAGTTTCGCAAAAATCAACGAAAGCATTCTGTGAGGATTAATTGGCTGTATGGAATTTATAATAAAGTGTGTTGTATATTTTATTATTTGTAAATTGTGTATAGTACATTTTTTATATCAGTAAAACTTATAAAACCTATATATATAAACTTTATCATATATATGTATTTTTCCCCCCCAGAGACTGTTAAGCATTTACTAGCACAGAACTAATCACATTGTCCCACAAAGTTTCCTTATGTGCTTTGCTGCATACCCCCATCTTTGGCCCCAAGCCACCGTTCATTTGCTTTCTGTCACCATAGATTAGTTTTGCCTGTTCTAGAATTTCCTATAAATGGAATAATACTCTTTAGTGTATTTCTTCTTTGTACAACATAATATTTCTGAGATTCACCCACATTGTTGTATATGTCAAATATCAGTGATTTATTTCTTTTGATTGCTGGGTAGTATTCCATTGTATGGATGTACCATCATTGATTTTTCATTCATGTATTGATTTTTTTTCTTCTTCAGTGTTTGGCTCTTATGATTAAAACCGCCGTGAGATTTTGTTTAAAAGTCATCCAATGTCTTAATTTCTTTTTAGGTAAATACCCATGAGTAGAATTGCCAAGTCACATATATGTTTTAATTCTAAGAAGCTGCTGCTGAACTTTTCCAAGTGGCTGTACTGTTTTATGTTCCACCCAGTAGTGTCTGAGACGTCCAGCTGCTCCACATCCTCACCAGCACTGCACTGTATTCATCATTTTAATTTTAGGCATTCTAATGTGTGTGTGTATTAGTACTTCATGGTAGTTTTAATTGGCACACTATTTTTTTTTTAACATCTATATTGGAATATAATTGCTTTACAATGGGGTGTTAGTTTCTGCTTTATAACAAAGTGAATCAGTTATAAATAAACATATGTCCCCATATCTCTTCCCTCTTGCATCACCCTCCCTCGCATCCTCCCTATATCACCCCTCTAGGTGGTCACAAAGCATCGAGCTGATCTCCCTGTGCTATGCAGCTGCTTCCCACCAGCTATCTATTTTACATTTCGTTATGTATATATGTCCATGTCACTCTCTCACTTTGTCCCAGCTTACCCTTCCCCCTCCCCGTATCCTCAAGTCCATTCTCTAGTAGGTCTGCATCTTTATTTCCGTCTTGCCCCTAGGTTCTTCATGACCTATTATTTTTTTTTTTTTAGATTCCATATATATGTGTTAGCATACGGTATTTCTCTTTCTGACTTACTTCACTCTGTATGACAGTTTCTAGGTCCATCCACCTCACTACAAATAATTTCATTTTTTTTATGGCTGAGTAATATTCCATTGTATATAAGTGCCAACTTTTCTTTATCCATTCATCTGTTGATGAACACTTAGGTTGCTTCCATGTCCAGGCTATTGTAAATAGAGCTGCAATGAACATTTTGGTACATGACTCTTTTTGAATTATGGTTTTCTCAGGGTATATGCCCAGTAGTGGGATTGCTGGGTCATATGGTAGCTCTATTTTTAGTTTTTTAAGGAACCTCCATACTGTTCTCCATAGTGGCTGTATCAATTTACATTCCCACCAACAGTGCAAGAGGGTTCCCTTTTCTCCACACCCTCTCCAGCATTTATTGTTTGTAGATTTTTTGATGATGGCCATTGTGACCAGTGTGAGATTATATCTCATTGTAGATTTGATTTGCATTTCTCTAATGATTAACGATGTTGAGCATTCTTTCATGTGTCTATTCGCAATCTGTATATCTTCTTTAGAGAAATGTCTGTTTAGGTCTTCTGCCCATTTTTGGATTGGGTTGTTTGTTTTTTGATATTGAGCTGCATGACTGCTTGTAAATTTTGGAGATTAATCCTTTGTCAGTTGCTTCATTTGCAAATATTTTCTCCCATTCTGAGGGTTGTCTTTTCATCTTGTTTATGGTTTCCTTTGCTGTGCAAAAGATTTTAAGTTTCATTAGGTCCCATTTGTTTATTTTTGTTTTTATTTCCATTTCTCTAGGAGGTGGGTCAAAAAGGATCTTGCTGTGATTTATGTCATAGAGTGTCCTGCCTATGTTTTCCTCTAAGAGTTTGATAGTATCTGGTGTTACATTTAGGTCTTTAATCCATTTTGCGTTTATTTTTGTGTATGGTGTTAGGGAATGTTCTAATTTCATTTTTTACGTGTAGCTGTCCAGTTTTCCCAGCACCACTTATTGAAGAGGCTGTCTTTTCCCCACTGTATATTCTTGCCTCCTTTATCAAAGCTAAGGTGACCATATGTGCATGGGTTTATCTCTGGGCTTTCTATCCTGTTCCATTGAAGTATATTTCTGTTTCTGTGCCAGTACCTTACTGTCTTGATTACTGTAGCTTTGTAGTATACTCTGAAGTCCGGGCGCCTGATTCCTCCAACTCCATTTTTCTTTCTCAAGATTGCTTTAGCTATTCGGGGTCTTTTGTGTTTCCATACAAATTGTGAAATTTTTTGTTCTAGTTCTGTGAAAAATGCCATTGGTAGTTTGATAGGGATTGCATTGAATCTGTAGATTGCTTTGGGTAGTAGAGTCATTTTCACAATGTTGATTCTTCCAATCCAAGGACATGGTATGTCTCTCCATCTGTTGGTATCATCTTTAATTTCTTTCATCAGTGCCTTATAATTTTCTGCATATAGGTCTTTTGTCTCCTTAGGTAGGTTTATTCCTGGATATTCTTTTTGTTACAATGGTAAATGGGAGTGTTTTCTTAATTTCACTTTCAGACTTTTCATCATTAGTGTATAGGAATGTTAGAGTTTTCTGCGCATTAATTTTGTATCCTGCTACTTTACAAAATTCATTGGTTAGCTCTAGTAGAGTTCTGGTAGCATCTTTAGGATTCTCTATGTATAGTATCATGTCATCTGCAAACAGTGACAGCTTTCCTTCTTCTTTTCCAATTTGCATTCCTTTTATTTATTTCTCTTCTCTGATAGCTCTGACTACCACTTCCAAAACTCTGTTGAATAATAGTGGTGACCCAATATCCTTGTCTTGTTCCTGATTTTAGAGGAAATGGTTTCAGTTCTTCACCATTGAGAACATTGTTGGCTGTGGGTTTGTCATATATATGTTGAGGTAAGTTCCCTCTATGCCCACTCTCTAGAGACTTTTTATGTAAGTGGGTGTTGAATTTTGTCAAAAGCTATTTCCACATCATATGGTTTTTGTCATTCAGTTTGTTAATATGGTGTATCACATTGATTGATTTGCATATATGGAAGAATCCTTGCATTCCTGGGATAAACCCCACTTGATCATGGTATCTGATCCTTCTAAAGTGCTGTTGGATTCTGTTTGCTAGTATTTTGTTGAGGATTTTTGCATGTATGTTCATCTGTGAAATTGGCCTGCAGTTTTCTTTCTTTGTGACATCTTTGTCTGATTTTAGTATCAGAGTGAGGGTGGTGTCGTAGAATGAGTTTGGGAGTGTTCCTCCCTCTGCTATATTTTGGAAGAGTTTGAGAAGGATAGGTGTTAGCTCTTCTCTAAATGTGTGATAGAATTCTCCTGTGAAGCCACCTGGTCCTGAGCTTTTGTTTGTTGGAAGATTTTTATTCAGTTTCAATTTCAGTGCTTGTGATTGGTCTGTTCAGCTTTTCTATTTCTTCCTGGTTCAGTCTTGGAAGGTTGTGCATTTCTAAGAATTTGTCCATTTCTTCCAGGTTGTCTGTTTTATTGGCATATAGTTGCTTGTAGTAATCTCTCATGATCCTTTGTATTTCTGCAGTGTCAGTTGTTGCTTCTCCTTTTTCATTTCTAATTCTGTTGATTTGAGTCTTCTCCCTTTTTTTCTTGATGAGTCTGGCTAATGGTTTATCAATTTTGTTTATCTTCTCCAAGAACCAGCTTTTCGTTTTATTGATATTTGCTATCGTTTCCTTCATTTCTTTTTCATGTATTTCTGATCTGATCTTTATGATTTCTTTCTTTCTGCTAACTTTGGGGATTTTTTGTGCTTCTTCCTCTAATTGCTTTAGGTATAAGGTTAGGTTGTTAATTGAGATGTTTCTTGTTTGTTAAGGTAGGATTGTATTGCTGTAAATTTCCCTCTTATAACTGCTTTTGCTGCATCCCATAGGTTTTGGGTCGTTGTGTTTTCATTGTCATTTGTTTCTAGGTATTTTCTGATTTCCCCTTTGATTTCTTCAGTGATCTCTTGGTTATGAAGTAGTGTGTTGTTTATCCTCCATGTGTTTGTGTTTCTTACAGAGTTTTTCCTGTAATTGATATCTAGTCTAATAGCGTTGTGGTTGGAATAGATACTTGATATGATTTCAATTTCCTTAAATTTACCAAGGCTTGATTTGTGACCCAAGATATGATGTATTCTGGAGAATGTTCCGTGAACACTTGAGAAGAATGTGTGTTCTGTTGTTTTTGGATGGAATGTCCTATAAATATCAATTATGTCCATCTGGTTTAATGTATCAGTTAAAGGTTGTGTTTCCTTATTTATTTTCATTTTGGATGATCTGTCCATTGATGAAAGTGGCGTGTTAAAGTCCCCTACTATGATTGTGTTACTGTTGATTTCCCCTTCTATGGCTGTTAGTATTTGCCTTATGTATTGAGGTGCTCCTATGTTGGGTGCATAAATATTTACAGTTGTTATATCTGCTTCTTGTATCGATCCCTTGATCACTTTGTAGTGTCCTTCTTTGTCTCTTGTAATAGTCTTTGTTTTAAAGTCTATTTTGTCTGATATTAGTATTGCTACTCCAGCTTTCTTTTGATTTCCATTTGCATGGAATATCTTCTTCCATCCCCTCACTTTCAGTCTGTATGTGTCCCTAGGTCTGAAGTGGGTCTCTTGTAGACAGCATATAGATGGGTCCTGTTTTTGTGTCCATTCAGTCAATCTATGTCTTTTGGTTGGAGTGTTTAATCCATTTAGATTTACGGTAATTATTGATATGTATGTTCCTATTACCATTTTTTTTATTGTTTGGGGTTTATTATTGTAGGTCTTTTCCTTCTCTTGTGTTTCCTGCCAAGAGAAGTTCCTTTAGCAGTTGTTGTAAAGCTGGTTTGGTGCTGCTGAATTCTGTTAGTTTTTGCTTGTCTGTAAAGGTTTTAATTTCTCCATCAACTGTGAATGAGATCCTTGCTGGGTAGAGTAATCTTGGTTGTAGTTTTTCTCCTTCATCATTTTAAATATGTCCTGCCACTCCCTTCTGGTTTGCCGAGTTTCTGCTGAAAGATCAGCTGTTAACCTTATGGGGATTCCCTTATGTGTTATTTGTTGTTTTTCCCTTGCTGCTCTTAATATTTGTTCTTTGTGTTTGATTTTTGGTAGTTTGATTTATATGTGTCTTGACGTCTTTCTCCTTGGATTTATCCTGTATGGGACTCTGTGCTTGCTGGACTTGATTAATTATTTCCTTTCCCATATTAGGGAAGTTTTCAACTATAATCTCTTCAAATATTTTCTCAGTCCCTTACTTTTTCTCTTCTTCTTCTGGGACCCCTATAATTCCAATTTTGGTGTGTTTAATGTTGTCCCAGAGGTCTCTGAGACTGTCCTGAATTCTTTTCATTCTTTTTTCTTTATTTTGCTCTGCAGTAGTTATTTCCACTATTTTATCTTCCAGGTCACTTATCCGTTCTTTTGCCTCAGTTATTCTACTATTGATCCCTTCTAGAGAATTTTAAATTTCATTTATTGTGTTTTTCGTCACTGTTTGTTTGCTGTTTAGTTCTTCTAGGTCCTTCTTAAACGTTTCTTGTATTTTCTGCATTCTATTTCCAAGATTTTGGATCATCTTTACTATCATTATTCTGAATTATTTTTCAGGTAGACTGCGTATTTCCTCTTCATTTGTTAGGTCTGGGGGGTTTTTACCTTGCTCCTTCATCTGCTGTGTGTTTCTCTGTCTTCTCATTTTGCTTAAATTACTGTGTTTTCGGTCTTCTTTTCACAGGCTGCAGGTTCATAGTTTCTGTTGTTTTTGGTGTCTGTCCCCAGTGGGTAAGGTTGGTTCAGTGGGTTGTGTATGCTTTCTGGTGGAGGGGTTAGTGCCTGTGTTCTTGTGGATGAGGCTGGATCTTGTCTTTCTGGTGGGCAGGTCCATGTCTGGTGGTGTGTTTTGGGTTGTCTGTGGCCTTATTATGATTCTAGGCAGCCTCTCTGCTAATGGATGGGGTTGTGTTCCTGTCTTGCTAGTTGTTTCGCTTAGGGTGTCCAGCACCATAGCTTTCTGGTCATTGAGTGGAGCTGGGTCTTGGCGTTGAGATGGAGATCTCTTGGAGATTTTCACCGTTTGATATTACGTGGAGATGGGAGGTGTCTTTTGGATCAGTGTCCTGAACTTGTCTCTCCCAACTCAGTGGCAGAGCCCTGATGCCTGGCTGGAGCACCACGAACCTGTCCTCCACACAGCTCAAAATAAAAGGGAGAAAAAAATGAAAGAAAGAAGAAAATAAATAAATAAAAATAAATAAAATAAAATAAAATAAAGTAAAATAAAATTTAAGTTATTAAAAAAATAAAAGAGAATTGTTAAGAAAAAATTTTTTAAGTATTAAGAAAAACAAAACAAACAAAAAAAACCTGACAGAACCCTAGGACAAATGGTAAAAGCAAAGCTATAGAGACAAATCACACACAGAAGCATACACATACACACTGACAAAAAGAGAAAAAGGGAAGAAATGTATATATCATTGCTCCCAACATCCACCTCCTCTATTTGGGATGATTCGTTGTCTATTCAGGTATTCCACAGATGCAGGGTATATCAGGTTGATTGTGGAGATTTATTCTGCTGCTCCTGAGGCTGCGGGGAGAGATTTCCCTTTCTCTTCTTTGTTCACACAGCTCCCAGGGCTCAGCTTTGGATTTGGCCCCACCTCTGTGTGTAGGTCGCCTGAGGGTGTCTGTTCTTTGCTCAGACAGCACGGGGGTTAAAGGAGCAGCTGACTCAGGGGCTCTGGCTCAGTCAGTGCAGAGGGGAGGGAGGGGTATGGAGTGTGGGGTGGGCCTGCGGCAGCAGAGGCCAACATGATGTTGCACCAGCCTGAGGTGTGCCGTGTGTCCCCCCTGGGGAAGTTGTCCCTGGATCACAGGACCCTGACAGTGGAGGGCTGCACAGGCTCCCGGGAGGGGCGTGGCACACTGTTTTTTGAAGAACTGAAAAAGTAGAGCAAAATATCTAGCAGAGTAAAGTGTTAGGGAAGTCAGGAGAGCAGAGCATTATGAGAAACAGGGAGCATGTAGAGCTAAGAGGTTAAAGAAGACAGGAACAACAAAGCGTTTATTGGATTTAAGAGCAGGAAGGTCATATTTGTTACTTTAGTATGAGCAATTACAGGGAGAAAATTGAAATCGTCCAGTGGAAATTCTCACTGCTTGCTACCCAAAGCCTGCAATCTTATGCTGCCCATGTTGTGAAGGTTCCAAAATATCATTCTTTCTGTGGCTGAAACCGTAACAGCGGACAAGGGAAACCTCTCTTGATGAGTAGAACCTTAGGCTGGTATCCAACTCTGTCTTACATGGACACTTTATTTCCAGGCTGACCTTGAATAAGGTATTCTCATTTGATGCTTGAAGTCTAGAATATGCTTCTGCCTCTGTCATGAATTGCTGGGGGATAGGTGAAACTTTATCCTACCCCCAGTGTCTTTCTACTTGGATATATTTTTCCCGAGAGGGCATGATAAATCATCTATAGTGTCCCCTGATTTATTCTCATTAGGCACTAGGCAGAACCTTGTTCAGTGCCTACTGTATAGGTTTTATTTAATCAGTGTTTATATTGAATAAATGAGTGAAAGAATGAATGAATAAAGGAGTGCATGAGTTACCATATAAGGTAGGATTTTGGTTAAAGCCCTTTGTTTTCAATTTCCATTCTGATTTGTTAAATAGAAGTAACACTGGTTTCATGTGAAACATTAATATTTGTACTTCTATATACACGCAGCATGATCACCACCAAAAATTTAGTTTCCATTTGTTGCTATACGGTTGCCTGCTTTTACCTATTTCTTCCTTCCCCCAGTCCCTTCTCCTCTGGTAACTACTACTCTGTTCTCTGTATCTACGTGTTTGTTTTGGGTTGTAAATTTATTTATTTATGTTTGTTTTTATCTCATATAGGAATAAAGATATGGTATTTGTCATCCCCATATGACATATCACTTAGCATAATACTCTCAAGACCCATTCATGTTGTTGCAGATGGCAAGATTTCATTTTTTTTTATGGCTGAGTAGTAGTATATTTTATAGATGTATATAACGCAATTTTTAAAATCCATTCATCCATTAATGGACACTTAGATGGTTTCCATATCTTGGATATTGTAAACAATGCTGTGATGACCATAGAGGTGCAGAATCTTTTCAACTTAGTGTTTCATGTTCTTTGAATAAATACCCAGATGTGAAATAGCTAGATCATATGGTAGTTGTATTCTTAATTTTTTGAGGAATGTCCATAGTGTTTTCCATAATGGCTGTACCCAATTTACATTCCCAACAACAGTTTAAGAGGGTTCCCTTTTTTCCACATCCTTACTAACACTTTTTTCTTTTTTTTTTTTTTTTTTTGATAATAGTCATTCTAATAGGCTTGAGGAGGTATCTCAATGTGGTTTTTGATTTGCATTTCCCTTATAGTTGGTAATGTTAGCCACCTTTACATTTGCCTATGGGCCATCTGTTTATCTTCTTCGGAAAAATGTCTATTCACATTCTATTACCACTTTTTAAATTGGTTTTTGTTTTTGTTGTTGTTTTGGAGTTGTATGAGTTGTTCATATATTTTGGATATTAACCCCTTATTAGGTATATGATTTGCAAATATCTTATTGCATTCAGTAGTTTGTCTTTTCATTTTGTTTCCTTTCCTGTGCAGAAGCTTTTTAGTTTGATATAGTCCCACTTGTTTATTTTTGCTTTTGTTTCCCTTGCCTGAGGAGACCTGTCCAGGAAGATATTGCTAAGACTTGTGTCAAAGAGTGTACTATGTTTTCTTCTAGAAATGTCATGATTTCAGGTCTTACATTCAAGTCTTTAATCCATTTTGAGCAGTTTCTGTGTATGGTGTGAGATATTGGTCTAGTTTCACTTTTTTTTGGCATGTGGCTATTTGGTTTTCCCAGCACCATTTATTGGTAAACACACTTTCTCCAAGTATGTTCTTTGTCATAATTTTTTTTTTTTTTTTTTTTTTTTTTGAATGAATTTTGAGATTTGTTTTGGAACTGTTTTATATGAGAGGTGAAGGAAGCCAACTGATGAGTGGAGAATTGGAAGGTGTTTAAGAGTATGAGAGAAGAACTAAAAGCATTCTTTGAAAAGTACTCCGATTTCCAGGCAAGATAGGTTCACATCCCCCACGGGAGGGGGTCCTAAAGCAGCAGTCTTCCCGGATCGGGGCACGAACCCGTGTCCCCTGCATCGGCAGGCGGACTCTCAACCACTGCGCCACCAGGGAAGCCCCTTGTGTCATAATTCAATTGCCCATATATATGTGGGTTTATTTATGCACTCTCAGTTTTGTTCCTCTGATCTATAGATGTTTTTCTGCCATTACCATGCTGTTTTGATTACATAGCTTTGTAACGTAGCTTGAAATCAAGGAGTGTGATACCTCCAGCTTTGCTCTGCTTTCTCAGGATTGCTTTAGGTATCCTGTGTCTTTTATGCTTCCATATAAATTTTAGGATTTTTTGTTCTATTTCTGTGGAAAACATTGTTGCAATTTTGATAGGGGTGCATTGAATCTGTAGATTGCTGTAAGCAATATGGACATTTTAACACTGTTAATTTTTCCAATCCATAAGCACAAAATAGCTTTCCATTTCTTTGTGTCTTGTTCAATTTCTTTCAAAAATGTCTTATAGTTTTCATTATATTTGACCTCCCTGGTTAAATTTATTTCTAGGTATTTTATTCTTTTTGTTGTGATTGTAAATGGGATTGTTTTCTTAATTTCTCTTGGCTAGCTCATTGTTAGCATATAAAAATGCAACAAATTTTTCATGTTGATTTGTACCCTACAACTTTACTGTATTCATTGATTATTTCTAGTAGTTTTTTTGGTAGAGTCTTTAGGATTTTTCTGTATCTAAAATAATGTCATCCACAAGTAGTGACAGTTTTACTTCTTCCTTTCCAATTTGGATGCCTTTTATTTCTTTTTCTTGACTAATTGCTCTGGTGAAGACTTTCAGTACTGCATTGAATAAGAGTGGTGAAGGTGGGCATCCTTGTCTTGTTCCTAATCTTAAAAAGATAGTTTTTAGTTTTTCACCATTGAGTATGATGTTAACTGTGGGTTTGTCCTATATGGCCTTTATTATGATGAGGTATGTTCTTTCTACATCCATTTTATTGAGAGTTTTATTTATCATAAATGTCAAATCTTGTCATATGCTTTTTCTGCATCTATTGAGATTATCATATGATTTTTATCCTTCATTTTGTTAATGTGGTATATCATATTGATTGATTTACAGATGCTGAACCATCCTCATATCCCTGGAATAAATCCCACTTCATCATGGTATATGATCCTTTTAATGTATTGTTGTATTTGGTTTGCTACTACTTTGTTGAGGATTTTTCTATCTATGTTTATCAGATATATTGGCCTGTAATTTTTTTGTGTTGGTTTTGGCCTCATAAAATGAGGTAGGAAGCATTCCTTTCTTTTCAGTGTTTTGAAGAGTTTGATAACAATAGGTATTAAATCTTTGATGTTTGGGAGAACTCACCAGTGAAGCTGTCTGATCCTGGACTTCTGTTTTTTCAGAGGTTTTTGATTACTGTTCAATCTCCTTACTAGTAATTGGTGTTTTCAGCTTTTCTATCTCTTCCTAATTCAGTCTTGGTAAATTGTATGATTCTAAGAATTTATCCACTTCTTCTAGGCTGTCCAATTTTTGACAGTATTCTTTTCTAACCTTTTGTGTTTCTTTGGTGTCCATTGTTATTTCTCCTCTTTTGTTTCTGATTTTATCAGAGCCCTCTTTCTTTTTTTCTTAGTGAGTCTTGCTAATGGTGTGTCAATTTTATTTATCTTTTCAAAGAACCAGCTCCTATTTTCATTGAACTTTTCTATTGTCTTTTTTTTTTTTTTTTTTTTTTTTTTTTTTTTTTTTTTTTTTTTGCGTGGTACGCAGGCCTCTCACTGTTGTGGCCTCTCCCGTTGCAGAGCGTGGGCTCCGGATGCGCAGGCTCAGCGGCCATGGCTCACAGGCCCAGCTGCTCCATGGCATGTGGAATCTTCCCGGACCGGGGCACGAACCCATATCCTCTGCATCTGCAGGTGGACTCTCAACCACTGTGCCACCAGGGAAGCCCCTCTGTTGTCTTTTAAATATGTATTTCATTTATTTTCACTCTGATCTGTAATATTTCCTTCCTTCTACTGACTTTGGGCTTCATTTGTTCTTCTTTTTCCAGTTCCTTTAGGTGTAAGGTTAAATTGTTTATTTGAGCTTTTCTTGTGTTTTGAGGTAGGCCTGTATTACTATGAACTTCCTTCTTAGTATTGATTTTGCTGCATCTCATAGATTTTGATATATTGTATTTTAAATTTCATTTGCCTTCAGGTATTTTTTAAAATCTTTGATTTCCTTTTTCAACTCAATAATTATCAGTAGCATGTGGTTTAGTCTCCATCTATTTGTGATTTTTCTAGCTTTCTTCTTGTAGTTGATTTCTAGTTTCATACCATTGTGATTGGAAAAGATGCTTGATATGATTTCAGTCTTCTTAAATTTATTACTTCTTTTTTATCACGGTATATGATCCATCTTTTAGCTTATTCCATTGTGCACTTGAGAAGACTGGGTATCCTGCTGCACTTGCGTGGAATGTTCTATATAAATCTATTAAGTCCATCTGGTCTAATATTTCATTTAAAGGCACCATTTTCTTCATTACTCTCTGTTTGGATGATCTGTCCATTGATAAAAGTGAGGTGTTATAGTCCCCTAATATTACTGTCTTGCTGTCAGTTTCTCCCTTTAGGTCTGTTAATAATTGTTTTATATATTTTGGTGCCCCTGTGGTAGGTGCATATATAAATAATAACAGTTACATATTCTTGATGAATTGTCCTCTTCATCATTAGATGCTGTCCATCTTTGTCTTCTGTTACTTTTTTAGCTTTAAGTCTGTTTTACCTGGTATAAGTATGGTGATACCCACTTCATTAGCTTGCAGTATCAAATTCTATCCCTTTACCTTGAGCCTATGTTTGTCTTTAGAGCTGAGGTAAGTATCCTGGATACAGCGTATAGTTGTGTTGTTTTTTAATGTATCTAGCCACTCTATGTCTTTTGATTGGTGAGTTCAGTCCATTTACATTTATGGTGCTTATTGATAAATGAGGACTCAGTACCGCCATTTTATGTTTTGTTTTCTGGTGCTCTGTCTCTAATGTTTCTTTTTTCTTGTGATTCTGTCTGCCATTTTGGTTTGGTGGTTTTCTGTGATCTTTCTCTCATTTTCCTCTTTTATATGTTTAGTGTCTCTGCTCTCGATTTGTGTTTTGTGGTTACTGCGAGGTTTGTATAAATGTCTCATAGATAAAACAGTCCTTTTTCTGCTGAAAGCATCTTATCTTCAATTACCTGTATGGAGTCTATCATTTTCCTTTCCCTCTTTTATGTTTTTGTTGTCTCAAATTATTAATTTTTATGTTCAATTTGTTACCAAATTGAACTAGCCATAGTTATTTTTACTGCTTCTTAACCTTTAACCTTTGTGCTTTAATTAAGTGTTCAACACCTATCATGATATAGAGTTGCATTTTTCTGATTCTGTTTATCACCTTGCTCAAAATTTTATGTACTCTTGCCTTTTTGTTTCAGGTGGAAGAGCTCCTTTAAAAACTTCTTGTAAGGCACGTCTAGTGTTGATGAACTCCCTCAGCTTTTGTTTGTCTAGGAAAGCCTTTATTTCTTCTTCATATCTGAATGATAGCTGTGCTAGATAGAATATTCTTGGCTGACAGTTTTTATCTTTCAATATTTTGAGAATGTCATTCTCCTCCCTCTTGGCTTTTAGAGTTCCTGCTTACAAATCTGCTGATAGCCTAATGGGGGTTCCTTTGTACGTTACCATACTTTATCCCTGGCTGCTCTTAAAATTCTTTCTTTGTCATTGACTTTGACAGTTTTAATATAATGTGCTTGGAGAAGGTCTTTTTGTGTTGAGATTATTAGTTGTTTTCTTAGCTTCATGAGCTTGTAAATCCAGTTCCTTCCCCAGGTTTGGGAAGTGCTCAGCTATTATTTCTTTAAATAAACTCTCTACTGTCTTCTCCCTCTGTTCTCCTTCTGGGATACCCCCTATTCTTATGTTATCCTTCCTAAAAGGGTTGGAGTGTTCTTTGCATATTTCCTCACTATTTTTAGATATTATCTCCCCTTCTACCTGTATCATTTCTAGATTTGAATCTTTGAGCTTGCACATTTTCTCTTCCACATGGTCTTCTCTATTTCCAGTGCTTTCTAATGTTCTTCATATCATTTACTGAGTTCTTTAGCTCCAGAATTTCCATTTTATTCTTTTTGAGAGTTAAAAAATCTCTTTGGTTAAATATTACTTTTGTTCATTAATTTTATTCCTGAGTTCATTAAACTGCCTTTCTGAGTTTTCTTTCAGCTTGTTGAGTTTCTTCATGATAGCTATTTTGAGTTCTTTATTAGTTAGACCACAATATTCTGTGACTTAAATTTGGTTTCTGGGGGAATTTTCATTTTCTTTTGTGATACAGTATTACTGTGATTTTTTTTTTTTTTTTTTTTTTTTTTTTTTTTTAATGCTTGATGGGTTATTTCTCTGGCAGCCCATTTGAAGTTGCAAACTCTTCATTTTTAGGTAGATCTTCTCTCCCCTTGCCCCCCCTGGATTCTAAGGATTCAACTAGTTAGAAATTAGGTGCCTTTATTTTCCCCCATAGGTGTGTTGTAGCACAAGTTTTTGGTTTCTTTTACCTGTAATTATATTCGAGAATTGGCCCTTTCTATACTCCACTACCTCCATAAGAGGTGTCAGCCAGTGCCCTGGTTGTTGCTGCTGTGCCTGCCTGTGGGGTCATTGGTTCTTTGCCACTGTTGGTGTCATTGGTATTGCTCCTTGGGGCACTGGGATGGTGGGTGTTTCTGCCACATCTAGGGTCTCCTGAGTCACATGCTCCACTGCTGCTAGGGGAGGGGAGAGTAGGACAGGAGCTAGGGTTGTGGGTGCCTCTGCCGTGTTTGGGGTTTTCATGTTCCAGGGTGCCACAGTTGTGAATGGGGTGGGGGGTTGGAGTTGTGAGTGCCTCCGTGAATGAAGGGATGAAGTTGCAGTTTCCTCTGTTGCTTCTGTCTGGTTCCTGTGTCTGTGGGCTCCACTGTGGCCGAGGCATGGGCGTTGTGTCCATTGCCTCCCCTGATGCTATTAGGTTCTCTGGGGTTGCAGTCTTGGCTACTGTGGCTGAAGGTCAGGGATCATAGTCACCCTCCACCTTTCACCTGATTCTGCCTCCTTTGTGTGTCCCAGTTTTCACACCTTTAGATACACAGGCATCTGGAATTCTCTGGCATCCTGGTATGTTGGGCAGAGGCACCTTTGCTGAGTTGTGAGGGTTTTGCTGGTTGTAGACTGAGGAGGAGAGACCAAGAGAGTGTCTCAAGCTGCCATGAGGCTGAAGTCACTCCTTCATTCTGTTTCTTTCTATAAATACTCAAACCTGTATGAGTGGGTTTTGTGGCTGGTAATTGCTGACAAGTAGTTGCGGTTGCAAATTTGGGGGAGTTAGAGCTCTGGATTGTTGCTATAAATATAAGAAAGACTTTGAATACAAGAAAGAGGCAAGTCATCTCTTCCAAATTGACTTAGAAAGTGGCCAATAAGTTTTAAAAAAGGCAATAAAAACTCTGGTTATCAATTCTAACGTCAGTTTTGGAACCCAGAAACAAAACTGTATTTTGAACATCCCTCTGTTAGTGCCACATTCTACAAAGTTTTACATTACTCATTTGCATGTTTGCTTCTCACCCAAGGCTCTCAGCTCCTCCAGGGCAGAAATAGCATCTGCATCTTTGTATCTTCTGTTGCACATAACACATAATAGGCGCTTGGTAACTTTCTTTCTGAAGAATGAGACAAGTTAGGAGATGATAAATTGGGGACAATGTTTAAGAGACAGAAGTAAAATGGAAAGTTTGGTTGAGAATTGATTGAATACTGATTAAAGGAAAGGCAGAATACTTGAAATTACAGCTTAACATTTTAGCTGGACTCGCCAGCTCTTCTCAGTATAAAGTAAGGGTTTATAAGATGTAACTTGTTTGATAAGGCATATTTGAGGGCTCTGAACAAAAGTGGTAAGTAATTCAGGCCTCTGTTGAGGATATATAATATGTGATTCCCCAGAAGAACCAGTTTTCTTATGCGAGGGGTTTCTTAAAGCAGGGGGTGGTTGCCAAGGACTATGGGAAACTCTTAACAAAGCATAGAATCACTTTTTCCAGGGATAATGCAGTGAAAGCTAAAAGAGAAGAGCTGAAAGTCATCGTAGTGGAGCTCCAGAGTCAAGAGGTCTACTTCTCTCTTTTCCTCCATACTAATGGTCTCTCCTCTGCAATCTGACTTGAGTCCACCAGGAATAATCCCATATGCCCTTCATTTCTATATGCTTCAGCCTCTTCAGGAAGCCTAAGATTTCCCAGGTCGTCTTTCAAGACCTGGAGTTTCATTCTTATTGGCTCTGCACATCCACTAATCTGACTTCATCTTCATCCTCTTTGACCTCTTAGGTGTAGTGTCTTTATCATTGTCAGTTAGAGTTCATTGTCTCTCTCTCTTCTCTCCCAAAGTTTCCAGTCTTGAAATCCAAAGGGTCAGACTGTACTTCCTGCTACCCCTCCTTTGCTGTAGTCTTCATGGACACTTAACTTCTCATTTTGTGAAGATTTTAGCTCGTAGCTCACTGTCATTTTCTCTCATACTTTCCCATCATCATTGTGAGTGATTTTAATTTTCCTGTTAATAATTCTTCTACCACCCTTATTTCCAAATTCCTTGACTTCTTCTCTTCCAGGGAACCTGTCCTCTACCTTCTACAGTCGTATACTTCCTTAGCTGAACCCTAGACTGTCAGATTCTCTAAAATTACGACTCTTCCATAATTTTAATTACAAGCATCTTACTCTCCAGCCATCATCTTTCTTGCTCACATCCTCTAAAACATGTGGCAACCATTCTTTCACTCTGTTGGCTTTACACTAACATCACATTTTCATTGCTATTCTCTCCTTCATACCTTACTTAGCTTGAGTTCTGTGGCCTAGCTGTGGAATATCTGCTCAAACCTTGTACTGCAATTCAGGATTTGACCATTGCTTGACCCTATGTCTGATCCAATCTTGTACCTGCTCATTAGGACTGGATCACTCCTAACCCTGAGCTAGTTTGACACTAGGTTACTTTATGCCATCTTGTTGAGAATCAGGCCCTGTTTTACTCTTACACAAATGACCAGTCATGCTGAGATAATGACCAATCCTGGGAAAGGCTTTCATTGCTTTCTTCTGTAATCAAAAAGTGCTTTTCAGAATCCTATCTTCCTGGGGTAGAAATTCCTCCTTCTTGTCCTATATCTAGCCGAGGACTTCACACTCAGAGAAACTCACTGTCTACTCCAGAGTGACTTTCCCTTGCATGGCAGACTAATACATTCAGCTTTGATATTTCTGGTCTGTGGTTATCCTTTAACAGGTCTGCCATTTTCATCACTTCCTTAATACACTCTCAACTATGTTGTCCTTTCTTCCTCTACCCCTGCATTTTATTTACATAGAAACACGTATGGTTAAATCCAACTCTCTACTTACTATGCTTCTGGACCTAGATGGCTGAACGTGACCGGAGAACAAAGCTATGATAAATAGTCTTACTTGAAATCCATGGCCGCTTCATTCAAGTGGGCTTATCTACTGTTCAGCCCTCCTACCTCATTTTCCTAGTCCATTCATTCTTTTACTCTCCTAGGTGACTATTTCCTTTTCATCTCATTTTCATTAAACTTTCAACACATACTGTCTCAACTTCATGCTCATTTGATAACCTTGCTTCCTAGTTCACTGAGAAAGTAAAAGCACTTAAAAGAAAATTTCTACATGGTCCCATTCTGCCATCTGCCAGTCAGCTTGGAACTATTAGGAATGAAACTTCAGTGTTTCTCTCTAACAACACTTGTGCTACAGCAGTTTCCCCCCTCACTTCCTTTTTACTGATTTATTCTAATAGAATGCAAATATGCTATAATTTCTCACATCTGAAAAAACATTTCCTGGCTTCACATTTCCCTCTAGCTTCTGCCCTATTTTCTGACCCCCTTTCTTATAAAACTCCTTGAAAGAGGTGTCTGTTTCCTTGCTCCCAAATTCCTTGAACATACTCAAAACAGTTTTTATCCCCATCACTCCACTGAAAGCACTTGTCAGAAAAATCCAAAGACCTCCACATGGCTCAAAACCAATGGCCATATCTTAGTCTTCATCTTTCTTGACCTCACATATAACACTTGGATTCTGGGTTACTGTTTTCCTCTTAGAAATTAGATACTTCTCTATCTGCTTTGCTAATGTTTTCTCATCTTATCTTAGTCCTTGGATCTCTTCCCTTCTCTATTTACTCTCACTCCAGAGTGATCTTATCCAGACTCTTGCTTTTAAAACTATTTAAAAACTGGTGATTTCTAAATCTGTATCTGCAGCCTGGACCAATATGAACTCAGCTATCTGGCTGCTATCCCAACGGTTCCATTTGGATGACAAATTGGCATCTGATACTTTATATGTCTGCAATTTAACTGCCAATGCCTGTCTCCTTCCCAGCCTGTTTCTTCTTGTCTTCTCCATCTCAGTAAAGAATAACTTCATCCCTCCAACTGCTTATACCAAAATCTTGGATTTGCCCATGACCCTTGCCTTTTTCTCCAGTCCTACTTCCAATGAGAAAGTCTCTTTGGCTCTCCCTTTAATTTATATACAGAATTCTGATATTTTCTAACTATATCTACTGCTATCTTCCTGATTTAACAACCATAATTTCTCACTTGAATGATTGCAATAGTCTCCTAACTGTTCTCTTTCCTGTGCTGACATCCATTTGCCATCCAGTAGTCAAAATGATTCTTTTGAAACATGTCGTATCACAGCATCTTCCAGTGGTTTCCAGTAACATGGGCATACCACTCAGAGCAAAAGAAATTGTTATTACAATGGCTTACAACACCTTTTTTTTTTTTTTTTTTTTTTTTTGCGGTATGCGGGCCTCTCACTGTTGTGGCCTCTCCCGCTGCGGAGCACAGGCTCCGGACGCGCAGGCTCAGCGGCCATGGCTCAGGCTCAGCGGCCATGGCTCACGGGCCCAGCCGCTCCGCGGCATGCGGGATCCTCCCAGACCGGGCGCGAACCCGTGTCCCCTGCATCGGCAGGCGGACTCCCAACCACTGCGCCACCAGGGAAGCCCTACAACACCTTTTGATATCTCGTCGTTTGTGATCTCCCAGATACCATGTCCTACAATTTACCCCTATGCTTCCTAAACGTTAGCCATACCGACCTCCTTCCCCTTCCTCAAACCTGCCAAGCACACCTCCACATCATGGCCCAACCTCACATACTCTTCCTTCTGCCTGACACTTTCGTTCTCCAGTAATCACTGGAGATTACTGGAGATTTCTCTCTCCTGATTGTGGTCAAATATTGCTTGTTTGATAAGCCTTCTTTTTTTTAATCTTATTGCTTATTAGATAAAAGCCTTCTTTTATCACCATAAATAAAAATTCCCCCTCCCCCTATTCCTTTTCTTCCTGATCCTGCCTTATTTTTCTCTTCGTTTATCATTTATATTTTATATTTACTCTTGTTTATTTGTTTACCATCTGCCTCCTAAGAAATAAACTTGGAGTTGTGAACCCCAGGCCATCGTGAGGGGCCCTGTTGTGTTCTAGTGGCCAGCACAAAGCAAGTGCTTATTATGTGTTTGTTAAATTAGTTGATATGAGATCATTCTCTATCTTGGTTTCCTGACTTTGGCTTGAAAAATGCTATTGTTTTATTAAAACGCTGCACACAGCGCTCACCAAGAAACCCCAGATTATCTTTTCCCTTCACATTCAGCTACTTCTAGTTTGTCGTTGGGTTTAGTGATTTACCCTGTCATTTCCCAAATGCTTTTCCACTTGACTTTTTTTTCTTTTTGTAAAGCAAGAAAACAAGCACATAAGCAAATAGAAAATACTCATAATGAATTTTATTAGAGTGAGGTAAAAATTGAGAAATATTTGTGGAGTAACAATGGCTTTTGGTGATGATTAAAATGGCTGGAGTTTTGGCCAAGTTTGGGAGATCTGGAGGGGATGCTACCCACGTACTGCAATAGAGTAGAAGCCTCGAGGAGGAGACCACATTTGCAGGAATAAGTTGGAATGCATCCAGAGTGGGTTGTCAGAATTCTTTGCAGGCATTCCAATTGATTTAAAATGTTGCAATTAGCACTAAAACCCATTATTTATCTATTTCAGCCTTCTCATCGGAAAGCCATCTACCCGTTAAAAGGCACACTTTGTATAAAGCTCATGATCATTCTGCCCCTGGCCTGAGGATTTGGTCCTATTACCCCTTTGCTGGGAAGGGGTCCTTTCCTCTTGTGGCAGTTGGAGAGATGGCAACCTCAGCCCAGATCACAGATGGTGATTGAAAACGATGCGATTCAACCTTCTTAGGTGACCTTGACTAGGCTGCTCACAGGTCTCTCCGTGCTCCATAAATTACAGGTAATTACGCAGAAATAGGAGATCAGCTCGTTCCCTTGAGTTATATGTGAAGTGCAACTGATTTCACTGAAGGCTGAGCAGCAGTAAAGTATATTAATATCAGCTTAATTTGTGGTAATTGAGGTAGCAATAAAGAATTATCCCTGGAATATTTTATTCCCATGATCATCTGAGTGTTTAAACTATGGAAGTGGTTTTTTTTTGGTCATAGTATAAAATGTCCCATTCTCTCCCATCAGGAACCTAGTGTAATTAGTGTCTGGCAGACAACACTGTGTTCAGTCATTTCCCCTGTCCCTTGGATGCATTTTTATTAACTAAACCATCAAGTAACCTTATTTATTATTCTAGATAGAAGCATTTTGATCTCATTAACATGGATAATTTTCTCCAAACTTATGTAGTCATACTGCAGCCAAAGCTCCCTTTATAACAATTAAAATATACTATGTTTTTCTTCTGGTGCCCTACTATACAATTAAGGTACCATTCAAATCAGTAAATTTATTAGTGTATTAACACACTAATTGGATTACAAACACATCCTCTTATTTATGAAATGTTTATGATTTAATTGACTTGTTTAAACTAATTTTCATCTCCCTTTGCAATTATAACTCGTTGTTAATTGAACTTATTTACACATGGAATACTGATACTGTATTCCCTTGTACCAAGGAAATATACATCTAAAGGTCTCATCAGAGGGTTAGGTTTTGGCTTTATTCATTGGGCACCTGAAACTGCTACTAGAGATAATAATCATCATGTAATATTCATTTGCTGAAATATGTAAGAATTAATTGCAGTGACTTGTAGGACAAATAAGTATGATTCCATTGGTCTATAATTATTCATTTATTCATGCACACTATATGTGGAAGAGCTATTGCTTAAAAAACAGTCATTTCCTCCCTCCCTATTTAGGTAGGGGTCTATAACTGCAGTGGCCAGGTCCAATATCACAGAGATAATGGACATAGTGACATGTTTTAGAATGCTGTTATTTTGTGCTGCTGTTTGCAGTCTGGAATGCTCTCTGAATTAAAGATTTTTAAAGGAGACAAAGAGACATGCACGTTTATGGGAAGTAACGTCAAATGCATTATAATGTGCAATGGTAGTGATTTACATCCTTGGGGTAAAAATCATGACTTGAGTTTAAAACCATATTGTCTTGGAAAAAGGTAGCTAAGACATAAACAGAATTGTCTGTGGTGATTTTGAGGACCTTTGGTACTACGGTTTTCCAACTTGCAATTTTGAATTTCCTCTTTGTCATTACTCTTGTTGTAAGATTTAAGCCACATGCGGAAAAGTACATAAAACAAAGATGAATACCTGTGTGACCACTTCCCAGGTTAAGGAATTGATTGTCACCAGCATGCCAGAACCCCTCTTCCCGTTCCTTCCAATGTCTCTCAAAGGTCACCACCATCATCCTGCCTTGTAGGGGAATTACTGCTCTGCTTTTCCTTTCAAGTTTATACCTAAGTATCTATTCCTGAATATAAATTTTCCAACTTTATATGGGCAGTCACACACCACATATTCTTTTGTGTCTGGATTCTTTGGCTCAATAATATGTTTGTGAGTATATGTTCAATATACAAGTTGTTATGTGTAGCTGCAGTTAGCTTATTTTTATTGCTGTATACTATTGCATTATATGAACATAGCACAAATGATATATCTATTCCATTGTCGATCAACATTCAATGCTGAATTTGGGTATGTACTTTGGAGTGAAATTGGTAGGTCAGAGTCATGCAATTTACTTCCTAAAAGAAGCTTGTGAGAATTTCCATTGTTCCACATTCTTGTTAACCCTTATATTGTCAGTCTTTTTAGCTGGTGCAATAGTATTTAGTTCTGATTTTAATTTACACTTTCCTGATGACTAATGAGGTGCAACACCTTTTCATATTTATATTAGCTGTCTAAATGTAAGTTTCCAATTATTCAGTATTTTTATTTATTGAAGTCTCTTTTGGGCTTTCTGCCCAGGGCTTCTCAGATCTTCCCTCTATTCCCATGCAGTGCCTGCCCCACCTTGCTGGACCATGTCCTGAGGTTTCTATACCCTTAACATATTTTCACCCATAACTATATGAGTACTTCTCCTCTCTCAAGTATTTTTCCCAGCCTGCACTTCTAAACCCATCTGGATTTGGAGCCTGGGGAAGCCTTCTCTTTAAGAGCAGTTGGAATTCTATAATGCAACATATCTGCTTTAAAATAAATAATGCCTGTGGTTACTTACCCTGTGAAGATTTTTACCTTTGTTTCCTGAGTTTTCAACAAAATTCCTATTGGCCTCTCAATAATTCTTAGAAAGAAGTAACAAAGTTACATATAAAGTATATATAATTGTTATCTCCCATGTTTGGCAGGCATATGGTGATGTAATACACCTGCACTGCGAACAGTCTGTTCATGATAATTTAGGTATTCTCTGAGACATAATACATGTTTTTCTCTGCCATCCTTTTATTTCCTTCTGCTTTCTTACAAACCAATTTGTTATCATCCATGTTTTTACTGTGTTCAAGGCAATCTAGGCTTTTTCTATCATGACCCCCCCAATTTCTTCCATCCTCCTTCTATTTCCTGATTACAAAACCATTTTCACATTTTTACATGTTTGTTATAGCATCATCTCACTTCCAGGTACCAGTATCTGTATTGTTTTCTTTTGCTGTTCTAACAGATTACCACAAATGTAGTGGCTTAAATTAGTACCTTATGGTTCTGAAGATCAGAAATCTTAAAAGGATCTCACTGGTAAAATCAAGCTGTTGGCAGGACTGCATTGTTTTCTGGAGACTTTAAGGGAGATTCTGTTTTCTTGCCTTTTCCATGGAGATTCTATAGACCACCTGCTTTCCTCAGCTCATGGCCCCTTCCTTTCTCACATCCCTCTGACACTCAATTTCCTGGCTTTCTTTTTCTCTTACAAGGATCCTTGTGATTACATTCTGATAATTCAGGATAATCTCTCCATCTCAAGGTCATGGTAATTGGCAACCTTAATTCTATGTGCAGCCCTTAATACCCTTGACTTGTAACATAAAATATTCCCAGGTTCTAGGGACTAGGACGTGGACATCTTTATTCTATCACAATTTTCATATGGAGAAAGGGTTAGAAAACATCGTGAATCTCAAATGCCTTTTACTTTATGAAATCTTTGTCTTGCCTAAACTTATGTCCTTGAATTTGTTTATAACTTTGCTTTCCAAGCAGAGAATTGACCTGAATATCATAAAACATAGTAGATAAAAACTTTCACAGAGTAAAAAATTTCATGGGAGAAAAAGTGAGAGTATGATAATGGTCAAAATAGATAATTTCAGATCTGAAGTTGGCATAGTTTGTTTGGGAAGTCCCTTTTACCCTCAGGCAGATCTTACAGCTTGAAACACATCTGTTACACTGCAGACATATTTATCATTTTCACCACTTCATTCAATTTGCGTTATAAGAAATTCATTCGGAGATGCTGGAGAATACTTCTCAAATGCATGCTGTTGATTAAACAGGGCAGAGTAGCTGTGGACCAGAATTGGTAAAGAGTTATAGAGGGAGAAGGCAATGGGAGTTGATGTGAGTAATGGTGTCTATCCATGCCTTGAAAAATCCTCTTTAAATTACACTTGTGAGTGGATGGGAGAGCGCCTTCTCTTGAAGCCACCATCAATCCTCTGCCCAGGTTGCAGTTCTCTTTGATACATCAGCCTCTTCCCTTCTAGCACACTTGCTCTTCTGCTGTCTGGAAGTAAGAATGCTGTAGTCTTCACAGTGACAGAAGGACATGAGGGCCATTGAGTCAAGAGTGAAATCAAAGGACAGAATATTTAGCCTCAAATCCTCTAGAAAATTAAGTCAACCTCCTAGGGTGAAGGTTTTCTCAATAGAAGGTGTATGAAATTGAGTTGAATTGAAATTTTGGCTGATTCTTTTTTAAAGGAAGGGAGAGTCCACTGATTAGTCATCTTCCTTTGCTACTTCTTAGGGCATATTCTCATGCTTCTAGCTATTGTTCAGGAGTCATTTTTAATGGTAACATTTACAATGTAGTCCTGTAGTACAAGCAATACAACTAGTAGTTAGGAGCACAGTTTGAGTGATATAGACTTATTCAGATCCCAGCTCTACCATTAGAGAGCTGTGTGGCCTTAGGCAAATTAATAAATTTTCTTATCTATAAAATGGGAATAATCATATCTAACACGTTGGGTGGTTATTATGATTAAATGTGGGATGATACACGTAAAGCATTTACTGAAGAGCTTCTGTATAGTATCTTTTTTTTTTTGCGTTACGTGGGCCTCTCACTGTCGTGGCCCCTCCCGCTGCGGAGCACAGGCTCCGGACGTGCAGGCTCAGCGGCCATGGCTCACGGGCCTAGCCGCTCCGCGGCATGTGGGGTCCTCCCGGACCGGGGCAAGAACCCGTGTCCCCTGCATCGGCAGGCGGACTCTCAACCACTGCGCCACCACGGAAGCCCTGTATAGTATCTTGGTAGTATCATTATCATCATATTCCTCCTTCAGGCTTCTTCAGTTCTTTCAGGAGCCACAAAATTAATGTAACTGTATTGGAAGCTGAGTGTAAGAGCTGGTGTGTGTGGAAACTGTAACAAATTGGTGACAAAGGAACTTAAGTTAAAAATTACTTACAACACTTGGTGCACCAAATAAAATATGACTGTGGAAACAACCTTGACATTCAGGCAGACAGTTAACTGCCTTCGTCAGAGATCTTTCATCACCAGTGACCACACTGTAGGGGAGACTCAGGCTGTGGACATACCAGGAATTCAGAGACTGATTCTACTGCTATGGGAACCACCTTTTCAGCTGACCCTAAACTATGAAATAAAAATATCTGTATCTATGCTATAAGAATACTGTGAGGATTAGCAGTAATGTCTGTAAAATATCTAGCAAGGGCTTGGAAACTATAGGTACATAATAGATGATAGGACTGTATTCTCTCAAAAACAAACTTTCAACAGATTCTCAACTTCGACTCTGTTAGAGTTATTTTAGTCTTTCTAGAATGCCCTGTTTCTGTCCCCTCCATGGTGAATGTGATTCTTGTTTCTTTATTCTATCACAAAACCCCACATAATCACCTGTATCCAGGTTTAATAGGGCACAGGGGAAAGGGGAAAGATTCCATTGTCCAGTTACATAAATACAAAAATCTTTTTGTGCTATGTCACGAGTAAAAATCTTAGCATGTATTGTCTCACAGAACCAACTTTATACATTATGGTCAGATTTTGTAAAATAGTATTCATACTTTTATGTGGGTACACTGCTTTTGTGGGTACTCATAGGGCTGTAAACACTGTTTTAGGGGAAATCACTCCAACCAAGCAGATTATACTTGAGGTGCAACCTAATAGAGTGGTAAAAAGTGTAGGTTCAGGAGTCAGAGCGCCTTTCATCGAAATCCTGGGTTTACCACTTAGCGGCTAAGTGACAGAGAGTTTCTTAATCTCTCTGTCCTTCAGTTTCTCCATCTGTAAATGGGGTTGGCATAAATACATCCCTCATGCAGTATTTGGAGGAATAAATGAAATAATATATGTCACACTTAATAAGCACATAGTAAGATATCAAGTATTAGCTGTTTAATATTACTATTGTTATTGTAGGTTATGTTTAAACACTCTTTTTGGAGTTTGCCAATGTTTATATTTATATTCTTGGAAATGAGAGGGCAATTGAGAGAGGCCATTTGAGATACAAAATACAGTTTCCTAAATGAATATGTTATTTTATGCATTCACCCAGCAGTTGAGAACCTTATGATGAAAGTATCTGATGGTCTTATATTTAATTATTGTTGTTCCCAACTTTAACCCTGAATAATGCCAAAAGCAGACATGTAAGAGAGACATCAGAAATGAAAACCTAATAATGATCTTAGAACAGTGATAAATATTTTGTTATCTTGTTATAGTGGAGTTTATTTTGAAATATATATATTTTGGGGGCTTCCCTGGTGGCACAGTGGTTGAGAGTCCGCCTGCCGATGCAGGGGACCACGGGTTCGTGCCCCGGTCCAGGAGGATCCCACATGCTGCGGAGCATCTGGGCCCGTGAGCTATGGCCGCTGAGCCTGCGCTTCCGGAGCCTGTGCTCCGCAACGGGAGGGGCCACAACAGTGAGAGGCCCGCGTACCGCAAAAAAAACAAAAAAACAAAAAAAACATATATATATATATATATATATATATATATAGGAATCTAATATAGTGTGGCCTTTTCCTAATACTTTAAACAAAATGTATGTAAGAAAATATAATGCTATTATATTGTAATTGATTCTCCTATATCTTTACATGTACAGACACACTATTGTGTTTTCTCAGCCCTTGTATCTTTCATTAAATGAAATAACGGACATAATATTAAATAAAAGAACAAGGGTGAAAATAACTCAGCAGTTTGTGTCTGTGGCATTTTCTATTACTTATCCTGGGAGGCACTAAAGCGTGGCTTTTGTTGATTCACAGTAGGAAATAAAAGTTAAAGCAGTTGACTATGTAATCTGTCTTTCCATACACAAATTAAATATCTCTCTCAGTGTTTACATGGTGCTTATTGCAGAATATAGAGAAATATGCCTTAGCACATTAAGCAATTTTTCATTTGATATTTAGCAAGATGTTAGATGCATTTTATAGACTGAAAATAGTAATAATACTTAGATAACCAGCAGTGCAAATCCAGTTTTATTCTAAAGGTTATGGGATAATGTATATAGGGAAGATCCTATATAAACTGTATTAACTATATTTTCTTATTTTCTGTATTCTTCTCTTATGGCAGATGGGGCCTCACTGATAGGGGTGGAGGGTGAGAGAGAAGGAGGGGGAAAGAGACTGCCCCATTCCTAGAGATAAGAAATACTTGCCTGGCAGTGTCCCTTTGATATGCAAAGCAACCAGTCCTGAGTACTACTTCTGCATCCTTTTGTCAGGCTTTTGCAGGCTGGGACACAATCCTCTTGCCCTGAATCACCACAATTCCAGGTACTAGAAGACTAGAGACAACCTTATAGCCCACAGTCCGCTGAAGTTACTCAGACCATCCAGTCCTAAGCCTACTCAGCTGCTTACATTGCCTTGCTCATACCCTCATGGAAACCACAATAAAGGTTTTGACCCACCTTCTCCTTTCTCTTCACTCCTTTTACCTCCTGATTGACCCTGGTGTTTCTCTTTGTGGCCCTGCATAGTATGCCCCCTGCTCTTAGGAACTGTGGGTAACAAACTATCTTTTCAAGGACAATCATCTCCTGACCTGAATAAAAACAAAATCCAAGGTTCACATAAATCTAGGACATTTTTATAATTAAGATTAGCTTTGGTATCTACAGAATGACAGAAGAAAACATTTTTTCCCCCAAGGCATGGTTGGGAGAGAAAACAGTAATGAAAGACACTGTCTTTTTCCCTTCATTCATTCATTCATTCTTTCTTTCTCCCAACAACTTTCAATTATCTTTATGTGTTAGATATGACTTTAAGCATGAGGATACAGCTTTGGGGGAAATAAACCTCTCAGGGAGCCCAATCCAGTGGGAGAGCGACAGAAACAACATTGAGTTTAATCTAGGGTACTAAGCACAAGGATAGAGGCACATCCAAGAGAGTGGCCAAGTAACCACTGAAGTGAGACAACAGGCTGAAAATAATGAAGGCAAGAAATATTTCCAAGAGAAAATGATATTCAATTGAGATTTCCTTTTCCTTATTCTTCTTCAAAAGTACTGTTTGTTGAGCTAAAATGTACATATGATAAAATACAACTTTTAAAAGTGTTCAGTTCCGTGACTTGACAAATGTATATTTATATAACCACCAGCACAATCAAGGTATAACATTTCCATCACCACAAAATTGTTCCCTTTTGTCTCTCTGCAGTCAGGCTTCTGCTCTTAACCCCTAGTCGCTGGAAATCACTGTTTTCTGACCCAGTAGTTTTGCCTTTCTCAGAATGTCACATGAACGCATTTATACAAATGCGCGTGTGTGTATTTTTCCACCTTTATTCTGTTTCTTGATTTATGTGTCTGTCTAGTACCATACTGTTTTGATTACTGTTGCTTTCTGGGATGTCTGGAAATGTAGTCTCATAAATTCTATAACTCTGGACTTCATCTTCAAAATTGTTTGGGGTTTTAAGATTTCCTTTGTCTTTCCCTCTTAGTTTTAGAATCAGCTCCTCAATTTCTACAAAGATTCTCCTGATATTTTGAATGAGTTTGCAATAGGCCAACTTTAGAAGCGTTGACATCTTCCTAATAATGAATTTTCTAAACCACAGTCATGATTTCTTATGTATTTATTTAGGTCTTTAAAATTTGTTCTCAGCAGTGCTTTGTAGATTTTGGTCTACAGCTCTTGCATGTATCCTGTTTAATCTATCCCTAAGTGTTTTATGTTCTGATGCTTTTATATAAGGTATTATTTCTTTAATTCCAAGTTCCAACTCTATGTTGGAAAAGTACACCTGTTAAGGTTTTATAGATCTCCACTCTGACCTTCCAGCTTCTGCCATGCAGTAGAGGTTTTGTTTTATTACATGGTTAAATATGGGAAACAAAGCAAAATAAGATGAAATACTCAGCTATGATCTGTTTATATTGTT
The DNA here is from genome assembly GCF_000442215.2 of Lipotes vexillifer. NCBI lineage: Eukaryota > Metazoa > Chordata > Mammalia > Artiodactyla > Lipotidae > Lipotes > Lipotes vexillifer. Next base: position 671,484 of record NW_006781538.1, read on the forward strand.
TTATCCTTTTCATTTACCTGGGAACAATTACCTCCCAAGAATAGTTAGGGACTACTAACTCATTTCTTGGTACCAATGGAAGAAATGTTCATTGCTCTCCCTACTTGGTGTGCCAGATGGTTGTACTGTGGCCAGTGAGGTGCGTGAAGTTTCCAGATCACTAGTTGGAGGAATCAGTGGGTAACGTGGACAATTATTGGTTAAGTATATGTGAAATATATTCAGGAAAGAGAGGCCAAGAATATTGAGAGTATTCTGAACATTATTGTTACAGTGATATTGATGTTTATTATATGGACATATATTATGGACATATTATATGGACATATATATATATAACTATGTTTTTATATGTATTTATTAATATTTGAATAAATCCTTTTGGGTGCAATGAGCTCAAAAACTGGAAGTGCATACTTAAAAAAAATTAAGTACTAAATTTGTTTTTCAAAAATGTTGATAAAAAACATTTAGCTTATGCTAAATAGTTGTTGACAATTACTACCCACCATGGGGACCACAGTGATATTCGTGACTAAATAGGAAACAGAAGACAAATATGCTAAGGAAGGATCAGAATTTACTTCAACAGTTAATAATTATATTAAAAAGAATGTGCCTGAAGACTGTGATTTAATATGCAGCTGCAGATGGTATGTTTACATCACTCTGTGAAATATCATTTATAATTTAAATAAAGTGGCTGTTTAAAATAGCTTTTATTCAATTTTTATTCCAGATTATCTTGTGCAAGTATGAAAAGTTAAGCAGTAGCTGTGAATGTGTTAGCTGTATTAGCAGAAGAATATCTCCAGTCATTAAATGATGTCAGGTTTATACCAGAGTGCTCTCAGATCCTTAACAGAAGACTAGTTAATTCCAGTAGTGCATCAAATTTTTTTTTTCCCATTCAATTTATGGAATCAGAGTTAAACCTTTGGACATTCATTCTGTCAAATGTGAAATGTCTGATATTATGGTGGATGCTTTTGTGAAATTCCGTTAAAAGTTTCACCATTCAAAATAAAATTATTTGGTTTGCTGTATTACTAAAAAGTGTGGAGCATAGCATCATAGGAAAACAATATTGTTACTAAATTAAGAAAATTTGGAGCCGTATGCTTGGTATTCATCATGGTGAGCATGTAATTTATCATTGTTCCTAGTCTATAAATAGTAGCAGAAGTAAGAGTTGTCACATTTATACAGTTTAAATACATACACAGAAATGTTAAAAAAAAGAAAGAAAAATGTAAGTTGAACTTCTTTTAGATTAAGTTCTATTAATATTATAAATGTTATCAAATAGTAGTTACTAATAGAGTAAATAAAATACTGCATTACCAAAAAAAAAATACATACACAATTTAGAGTAACTGAACTACAAAATTTTTATGTGGGAAGCTCTTCTGAATAAGAGCAAAAAAGTAATTTTAGCTGACAGATACGCTTTCCATCTTTGCTGCCCACCATCAATCAGATATTAGAAATGTTTTAGGCTCTGAAATATTTGGAAATAAACATAAATGTTCTTCCATGATATTGAACTTTTATTGACAATGAGTCATCTAAAATTTTTACATTTTATTCAAAATTAGTTGGAAATATTTAATCAGTGTATTATGAATGGAGCACCAAGAAACATCAGTTCTTAATTCTTTTTATCAAATTGTGATTATTCAAAACAAAATTTATGAACAGGAAACTATTGTAATGCATCTCTATTAAAACAAGGGAAGATCAGAACAAAGTAAATATTATTCCCCCAATGGTGTACAAAATTTCAATTTGAAATTCTATAATTGTACTTTGGAATATTTCAAATGGTGGGAAACAGTTTTTGATGGAGCTTCTATTTTTAACTTAATAGGAATAAACATTTATATTCCGTACTGGAACGGATTGAGTTTGAGTAGTTCTATGAGTTTTCAGCCTTTATATTTGGTGAAAGATGTTAAGAATATCTAAAAATAGAGAAGACTTATTTGAAGATTTTTATTTTGTAAAAATGGTTGTGAAGAAAGGTTCTCTTAATGGAGGCAAAAAGTCAGTACCTATAAATATATTGGGTTGAAATATTTACAATATTCAAATGTTGGAAATGAGAATATTCTCCATGAAGCAGAGTTTGTTCTGCTTACCTTGGAACCTAAATAGAGAATGATAGAGAGGAACCAATTGAAAGTGTCAACAATTTAAAATCTATTAACTGTAAAATGCAAATTTGAAGATTGCAAACAGTTTGTTAATAAAGTAATAAAAAGATTATATTGGAAAATATATACTTAGAACAATATCTGCGACATGGTATGAGGGACATATAGGAATGATTATTCTTCTTATGCTACTTTTAAATGTACAGATAATTAATAGAAACCAATTTGCTTAAATTAACATGTGTGTATGTTTTTATTTTTAGAAATAATTTTATTCATTTTTGGAAATAAGTTTTGAATAGAGCTATCTTATAGTCTAACAATATAATAAAGCAAAATTGTTGGTCAATAAATGCATATTCCAAGGGCTTCCCTGGTGGTGCGGTGGTTGAGAGTCCGCCTGCCAGTGCAGGGGACGCGGGTTCGTGCCCCGGTCTCGGAGGATCCCACATGCCGCGGAGCGGCTGGGCCCGTGAGCCATGGCCGCTGAGCCTGCGCGTCCGGAGCCTGTGCTCTGCAATGGGAGAGGCCACAACAGTGAGAGGCCCGCGTACCGCAAAAAAACAAAACAAAACAAAACAAACAAAAAACAAAAATAAATGCATATTCCAAAAAGTATATATTTTAATGATCTTTGTTCTACTTTCATTCCCCATATTTTCCGAATTATGTGGCCACTTATCAGTTTAACATTCAGAGATAATTGGCATTATCACATTGGTATATATCTTTCTGAAGATGTATATTTCTTTAAAAAGTCTTAAAATATAATTCATCTTCTTACTACAAGATTCTTCTTTAAGTTAAATATTTTTAACTAGTTGCTAGAGGTTGCATATTAATATAAGAAAATAACACATTGCTAACATTTTAGCAAAATATTTCACAGCTACGAAATGAGTATTCAGCATATAAAATCTATGTAATTTATTAATCCTTGTCTTACCTTGTCCTTGCCATTTCTATTATATTCATTCCATATTTTTATTACTCTTTGTATCATTACTATGATTATTTATATTATATAGGGCAGGGGTCAGCAAACTGTGTTCTCTATGCCAGATTGGATAGAGACCAGTAGCTTCCAAAGCCTGAAATATTTACTATCTTGATTTTTACAGAAAAAGTTTGCTTTCCCTGGTATAGGGGGAAAGTGATTTAAAGAGTATTCTAAGGAGAGTTCAGTCAATGGAAATGGTACCTTCTACCTGCTAGACCTACCAATTGAAAAATATGGGCTGGCTTTACATCAGATTTAGGAGAAATAAAAGCATCTGATGAAAAGTTATGATTCATTTTAATGAATAGGTTACGTAAAAAGCATATAATTAAGCATATTTTATTATTTGATTTATAGACTGAATTTTTGTTAGTTTATGGTTTGGTTTTGCTATATTAGCAGTTAACATCTGTTAAAAACAAAACAAGATTCAGCAATGTCATTGAAGAAAGAAGCTCCAGAACATTATTCCAGCATGACTTTCTTATTCCTGCTTCTCAGCCTCTCTACAAGTGCACACATATATGCATGTGCTTGAGACACTAGCACGACACACAAGGGTACACATATATACAAATATTTACATAAATATTGTAAGTATAAGTTTATGTGGGCATTTACCCATTGTCTGTAACGTATTATACTATATACTATACTGTAAGTTGGCTTGTTCAATTAATACATTGTGACCAGTTTTCCATAAAACTGCATCCTAGTTTTAATTCTTGATATTTTCCCATTGCATGTATGAACTACAGTTAATTTAATATCTTTCCTAATTGGGGGAACTTCAATTGATTCAGTTAGTTACTCTTATAAACATTATGTAATGACGATCCTGTAGTTAAATTTTGCACATCTTCCTAATTCATTTTCTCTAATTTCTAGAAGTGGAATTTATGGAACAAAGAATATCAGTATATCAATACTTTATTTTTTATTGCTGAGTAATCCCATTGTGTGGCTAAGCCACAATTGTTTTATCCATTGTTTTCTTCATGGACATTTGGGTTGTTGTAGTATTTGGCTATTATGAATAAGGTTGCTGTAAACATTCTTGTACAAGTTTTTGGATAGACATATAGTCTTATTTCTCTTGAGTAGATACCCAGGACTAGACATGCTGGGTCATAAGCTAGACCTATGTTTTATTTATCAAAAAATGTCAGCAGTCCTCCGAAGTGGTTGCATCTTTCACATTCTTACCAACCAAGAGAGACCATGGTTCCACATCCTCACCAGCATTCTGTTTTCAGCCATGTATCATGTTTGAAATAGTATCTCAGTATGTTTTTAAATTTGTTTTTCCTTGGTGACTAATAATGTTGAGTACATTTTCTTGTTTTCCTTAGACAATTAAATTTGTTTTGTTGTCAACTATCTACGTCTCGTATTCATTTTATAAGTTAGGAATTTTAGGGTATTTTTGTTGGTAATTTATAGTTCTTTCTTCTGCATACAAGTTCTTTGTCAGGTATATGTGCTGCAGATCTTTTTTCCAAGTCTGCGGCTTGTTTATTCATTTCTTACTTGGGGTCTTTTGCTGGGCGAACATTTTATTGAAGTTCACTTTATCACTTTTTTGGGTGTTACTTGTGCTTTTGTGTCCTGTCCAAGCCTATCCCACGCTTCCCACAATCACAGAAATATTCTTTTATGTTCTTTTCTAAAGGCTTTTTGTTTTTAATGATTACATTTTGGTTCTACGATCCATCAGATTTTCCATATGAATGGATAAAGGAGTTGAACTCGAAAATTTCTGCTCAGATTTTCACTTTCTTAGCCTCTCGATTGAGGTGATTGGGCAAATGCTGACAGAGATGACTGGATAAATGACCCTGAATGTTGGATTCTGGATAAAAAATTTTATCCACATTCCTAGTTGTTCTCAGGAGGAGGCTTTTTCCAAAGCAAGAGAGTCCAGTAGGGTCAGAGAGGAGGTTATTCCCCTTGTTTTCAATTTCTCAGTTTTCCCATATACCCAGAGATGGTTCTCTGTTTGTTTACATTGATGTTTGTCAGGAATATAGATTTAAACTCAATTCTGTTAGTTTTTTTGAGTGTATATATATATATATATATATATATATATGTATTTCAGAAAAAAGACAATAAAAAAAAATGAGGGAGGGAGAGAAGAATTCTCTGTAATTTAGTTTTCCCAGCTGGAAGCTTGGTAAAGAATAGGGAAGGTCCTGTGGCTGGCTGGATGTGTCTGTGGGAGAGTGATCCTTTAAAGAGAAAGGGATTTTTTAAAAGAACTTTTAATTTTATATTGGAGTAGGGTTGATTAACAATGTTGTGATAGTTTCAGGTGTACGACAAAGGGATTCAGTTATACATGTACATGTATATGTGTATGTGTATCCATATACATGTGTCTAATTGTTTTCAGATCCTGAGAAAGGGATTCTATTTTGTGGTTTGCTGAAATCAGCTGGGACTAACTCCTTTTGCCAGCAGCAGCCCCCATGTTACTCAGTTTATTATTTGTAACAGGTGCCAGTTATCCTCACAGTGGGACTTCTGATACATGGCCTGGAGTACATGGTAAACACTCTAGAAGCTTCAGGAAGTGTTCCACTTATCTGTGGCTACCTAACAAATGACCCTGAACTTTGTTAGTTTAAAACAGCAAACACTTTATTCCATCTTAGGATTTTCTGAGTTGAGGATTTAGGCAGGGCTTGGCTGGGTGATTCTTCCATGTGGTATGGATGGTGGTCACCTCACAGTATTCAGCTGGTAGAGGGCTGCTCTTGCCCCTCCAGGATGGCTTCACTGCCATTCAAGTGCCTTGGTGGGGATGGTTGGAAGGCTGGACTCAGCTGGAACCGTCAACCAGATTGCTCATAGAGGTCTCTCCATGATGGCAGCCTTGCAGCAGTCAGACTTCCAATGAATAAGGCAGAAGATGCATAGCCTTTGATGCATGACCCTCTAGAAGTCATTCAGCATCAATTCTGGTATATCTTATTAGTTGAAGCATCTGCCAATTTACCTCACTTCAAGGGGGTGGTATGTAAGCCCCACCTTTTGATGAAAGAAGTATCAAAGATTTTGCATCCACTTTCAAAACTACCACAATCTGCCTTCAAATTGGCTGGAGATCCAGGATCTCATAGATGAACCTCTTTGAGTTCAGTTACTTGGGCACAATTCTTGTTCTGAAGAATTGTGAACTTAAGGAATAATGCCTTGTCTCCCTCCCACCCTCAAGACACATACAGGCAAGATACCGTGATGGGAGCTAGCCACATTAGACACTCCTCTTCAATAAAGGAGGGGTATGGGAGGTATATGGCAGTTACTAGTAGAGCACTTCTGAAATCCAGCTGTGTACATATTGTCAGTTTCAGGAATGGGGCTCAGTCTTGCTCTCTGTGAATGATTCCATGCAACTCTTGGTTCTCCCTTCTGAGTAGCACTTTCCCTAAAACATAGCCAGTATTGCAGCTAAGTAACTTTCTTCATCTGTTCTCTGCCTATAGATGTTCGCATTTTTATGACTCTTAGAGGCACTGTTGTCTTGTTGACAATCAATGTAAGGCATGCTATTAGTGTTCCTTAGAAGCTTCTCTGTATAACTGAAAGGGTGTTTGAGGTACTGACTTAAATCTTTCTCACATCTTAAGGAAGGATTTTACAGCCAAAACCTTGGATTCTTTGAGGCTGTGTTTTATTTGCAATGCTCTGAATTTGATCTTTTCCCTAAGGCTAAATCTTTTAGAACGTTGGGTTGCTTATAAAGACTCTCCTGGACCCTTTACACTTCCTTCCAATTCTGTTCAAAAACTGAAGAGTTCATTCTTTGATCAGTTGCTTCCCCCTTTCATTGTATTATAGGCATTGAGGATAGGTCAGATCGTATCTCCAACACTGTCCAGAAATCTCCTTAGTAACTCATTGAATTCATTAAGTATATGTCCTATTTTCCATGTTAGCCCAGGGGACAGTGTTGCCAAACTTTTTGCTATTGCATAACAAGAATTTCTTTTCCTCCAGCCTCCAAAATATTTTGTCTCACTTCAAGCCCTTTGACAGCCAGCTTGAGTCCTATCATGCTTTTATTCATTGCCTGTTTCCCAGATCCACACCACATGTTATACCTTTAGTGTTACCATTTCTGTTACCAAATTCTGTACCTGCATACCAAACTGCCCCAAAACATAGGGACTTAAGCCACCAGCCTTTTGATTATTTCTCTTAAATTTCTGGGTCAGGCATTCAGGCAAGGCATGGCTTGATTTTTCTTTTGATCAAGGGGATATTGATGGAGGTCATTCCATGACATTCTGCTAGTAAAAGAGCTGGTTGGGCATACAGGCTTCAATTACACATCTGTCACCTTGGCATGGATGCCTGGAAGCAAGACTTAGCTGGGAGTGTTGACCAGAGTGCCTACATATGGCTCCCCCAACATGGGCTGTTCAGAGCAGTAAGGCATTTTACATGGAGGCCCAGGACTCCCTTAGAGAGTGTTCCATTGTACATAGCACAGGCTGCATGATCTTAGCCATTGAAAAAATTTTGGAAGTCGCAGTTACATTTGCTGTGCTCTGTTAGTCAAAGCACAAAATGAGATTTCATAGATTCCCACATTTTAATGCTGCCATGTAAAAAACCTGCTCTTATTTCAATAGGATTAATTCTCCCCCCCGCCCCCCCGCCCGATCTCATTTGCTTCTCTGAGTATGAGGTCTGAGAATAGTTCTGCTGGGGGCTCCTTCACTTACTCCCCATCTTGGCATTTCCTTTGTGTAATGGAAATTCCAGTCTCTAGTCCTTCCTTCCAGTATTCATAGAATTGCCTGAAAATATCTAGCACTTGTATGGAACAGTTAAAAAAAATTTTTTTCTAGTTGTAGTAGAGATTTGTTCTACCATATTTCTTAACTGATTTTAAGGAAATTTAAAGGTAAGGAGTGCGGACATCTATCCATAGGCTCATGTTTTCATTTGGAACATGAAGAATAAACAAAGTTTCAAACGCTGTTTAGAATTAAAGAGGTAAATTAATTTTTAAAGACGTTAAATTCAAGGTACCTAAGGGAAGTACACAGGAAGGTCTCTAATTGCTGTTTTAGAATCATGAACAGAATTATTTATTGAAACCCAAGCTTTAGCATAATACTAAGCTCAGCTAGTTTTTGTAAATTCTAATCTCGTCCTTAGTTTCAAAAACATAAATAAGCTTCAAGGAGAAGGATACAAGTCTTCTACTTCAACTAGTTCACGCTCTAGTTGAATATAATTAAACCAGGATCTTAGGAATCATTATTTTAAGTTATATAAGAACCTTAAGAGTTTCTAGGAAACTGGAACGTTCATTTGTTTTAAAAATTGTTATTAAGGAATGGTTTGGGAGGCCAATTCATGGGAGGAGAGAGAGAAATAATAGTAATCACCATGGAAACTGAGCCTAGACTTCCTTTAATTGTTTGTTTTACTCATTCATTTGCTGATTTAATTATTTGTGCATCATTCTATCCATGTGACCATCCAGTTATTGAAATTTTGAATTCTTTCCTTCTTTAGGGGTCTTGATGATAAACAACAGAAATCATGAGTGACTAAGCAGAAAATTGACTTATTTGTAGAAAACTGTGCAGTTCGTAGAGTCAAAGACCTGGACTGAGAATGCAAAGCAAATGACAACACAGACCTTGGTAAGGTAGGTGCCAGAGCTTGTCCATGGTCTTTTTATGATATAATTGTCAATACTGGACTCCTGATAGCGCAGATGCCACTGAGAATAATCTCTGTCTCACATGCTTTTGTTTTCATTCCCGTGGCTTCAGAGTCCTGGGCAAGGGTGTCCAGTTGGCCAATCCTAGGTCTCATGCTCAAGGCCTAATTTCTAGGTATCAGAAAATGAGAATTTCTGGTACCATATGGCTTCTGTCAGCCCTGATTACTACCAATACTCATGCACTGGAGTTTTCACCAGAAGTCAGAGGGTTTCTGGATGCTGGATTACTAAACAACAAATGGCACATGTTAACTCTGGCCACTCATTTGTCAGATTCAGTACGGATTGCTAGAGATGCAGTAGTGGCCAATAAATGTTCCCTGCTCTAAAGAATCTCCCAGTATGATAATAAAGATGTGACAAATTAGTGATTAATATTAGAGCACAGGGCATAGCTTCTGGACCAATTAGAGAGAGTGCTGTCCTGGCCTAGTTTTTGGGAGGCAGTCCAGCAAGTAAGATAAAGCTTCTTGGAGCACCTAAGCTCAGAATGAGAGGATAAATAGAAGTTAGCCAATCTTGGGGGGGTTGAAGAGAGGTGCTCCATGCGGTATTTAAGCTGCTCTTTGTGCAAGTGCCCGTTATTCTGGCACTCTACATATTGGGGAAGAAATTACAGGGACAGACAGTCCAGAAGGCCTTGATCAGATTAGGGAATGATAGATACTCTTCTGCATTCTTCTTTGAATTACATTTGATCTCATACGTTTCTCACCACTGAGCCCTTACACACACTTGGTAAAGCCTGTCACTGTGTCATAAGCTTTATGTGCATTATCTCCTTTACTTCACCAACCCTATCAAGTAGATATTACCTCCATTTTACAAGAGTTGAAACAGACACACATGAAGGTTCAGCTATTTTCCCAGGGTTACTTGGCTAACAGTAATTCCGTCAGAAATTGAATCCAAGGTAATTTCACTCTAAAGCTAATTCTCTCACTTCAGACTGGATTCCTACTGTTTTATTCCCATTATAGTGCTTTAGATCCATAAATGCTCTTTATTTCTTTGCTTGTGGAGTGTATTTAGTACTTGGAGGCTCTGCTCTATGGATGATAGGAACAGGTCACCTTTCCTTTATGCCTGCCATCTGCAGGATATACATACATGAAAGGCCCATCTTATGTCACTCATTCCTTGTTTCAAGTGACTCTTGACTGGGTCGCACAGTACTCACTGACTTAGTCAATTCTGTTGGACTTTTGACAGAGATTTTCCTATTAGTTGGTAAAACACACTCCAGACATTCCAGTTTTGCTTTTTCAAAATGAAGGAGGGAAAGTAAGGAGTTAGTTCAGAATGAAAAGACTCTCCTTCCATTCAGTAGAAGGGGGAACCAGAAGGAGTGTGGGGAAAGGGACAGACATGAGTCAGGTGGCAGGCATGCTTGCCCCTAGAAAGAGGGGTATAGTTTTTGGTTCTAATTCCTAATTCTGTGTTCTTATGAGGAAAGATGAACTTTGTGTCTTCAGTTTTGTGACCTACTCTTTTAACTTTTATACACACACATACACACACATTGTTGGGAGGTGGAGTGGGCTTTTGTTTGCTAAAAAACCCAGTGAATTCTAAACACCTGATTAAAAAATGAAACCTCCATTTAGCATCACAAAGGACCATAAAATGGTTTCATTGAATTTTTCTTTAAAAACTTCAGTACACAGGTGAGTGTATAGACTGGCAGTTCTATACTTAGTTTCTATTGGCAGTGGTTCTGCAAGAGGAATTGATTCCATGGCTCCTAAAACCTTTGTTAATATTCACTTGAAGAGAAAATCCAGCAGAATCACACTTTTTTTTTTTGATGGTTGAGGCATACTAGATGAACATTCTTTGGACAAATACTCATGTTTAAAAAGTGGATCTGGCACGTAAGTTAAATATGTATGGAGAGAAAAAAAGAGAAAGGAGGACCAAAAAATCACAACATTTAAAAATTGTAATTGAAAAATAAGTCAATTTATATTATGATCAGAGATTAGTTTAAAAAATGAACTCAAAAAGTAGTTCACCCTTGGGCTTCCCTGGTGGCGCAGTGCTCGAGGGTCCGCCTGCCGATGCAGGAGACGCGGGTTCGTGCCCCGTTTCGGGAGGATCCCACGTGCCGCGGAGCGGCTGGGCCCGTGGGCCGTGGCCGCTGGGCCTGCGCGTCCGGAGCCTGTGCTCCGCAAATGGGAGAGGCCACAACAGTGAGAGGCCCGCATAACGCAAGGAAAAAAAAAAAAAAAAAGTAGTTCACCCTTAACTAATTACAGTATTTCAAAGAGAAAGAACATCCAGTTCTGATAAATTACCTTAGGCTCAAGATCCATATTCTTTATTTCGACCTGATCTTCAGTGTCTGAAACAATCATGTTCCCATGTGACTCGGTTTTTCCAACAGACGTCTCAGTATATAACTGGAGAGTTCCTTTTCCATTTCATAGTATCTCATTATGTTTCCTGTAGCAGTTTTCTTAGAAGTCTGATGTATTGATGAAGTAGTTTTGCTGATTACCAAAATTGCCAGTAGTATTTTTTGCTCCCATTTCAAGTAAATAAACCCTTAAAAAATTATTCTGAATCTGGACTGAGAAAGCTGAGGAAAAATCTGCAGTTACTATTTTATGTTTGTTTTGTATCACACATTGTAGAGTGCTAAGAGAAGAGCAAATGCTTTCATTAAAAAGAACAATTTGCTTAGGAAAAACAATTGCTGTGTTTGCTAACCGAAGTGAATGTGTTGCATAGCCAAACTGGGGCTTTAATATATGCCAGCTTCTTTTTGTTTTTTTTTGCGGTACGCGGGCCTCTCACTGTTGTGGCCTCTCCCGTAGTGGAGCCCAGGCTCCGGACGCTCAGGCTCAGCGGCCATGGCTCACGGGCCCAGCCGCTCCGCGGCATGTGGGATCTTCCCGGACTGGGGCACGAACCCGTGTCCCCTGCATTGGCAGGCGGACTCTCAACGACTGCGCCACCAGGGAAGCCCTTATGCCAGCTTTTTAAACATCAACTGAACCAGTGGTACTTGTGACTGTATATTTATTCAGTGTAATTGATAAAAATGTTTAATTAAATATTATGAAGGGTAATTCTCTAACTTTTCTTATCAGATAAATTGAAACCACGAGCTTCTGAGATTATTCTTGTATAATTAAACAAAAACACCCAAAGAACAGAAAAGCCATGCTGCCAAAGTTCAAGATGGTTTTAAACCACTTTTTAAAAAAATATTAATGAATATTTATTTAACAAATACATTTTTTAAACATATTTATTAGAGTATAATTGCTTTACAATGGTGTGTTAGTTTCTGCTTTATAACAAAGCGAATCAGCTGTGCATATACTAAACCACTTTTTTATTTTAATAGATCTTTATTGGAGTATAATTGCTTCACAATACTGTGTTAGTTTCTGTTGTACAACAAAGTGAATCAGCCATATGCATACATATGTCCCCATATACCCTCCTTCTTGAGCTCCCCCCCATCCTCCCTACCCCACCCCTCTAGGTCAAAGCAAGCACCAAGCTGATCTTCCTGTGTTATGCTGCTGCTTCCCACTAGCCAACTATTTTACATTCTGTAGTGTATATATGTTGATGCTACTCTCACTTCGCCCCAGTTTCTGCCTCCCACCCCATGTCCTCAAGTCCATTCTCTATGTCTACATCTTTATTCCTTCCCTGCAACTAAGTTCATCAGTATCAGTTGCTCTTTTTTAGATTCCACATATATGTGTTAGCATACGGTATTTGTTTTTCTCTTTCTGACTTACTTCACAGATATAGGTCTGACAGATTCTAGGTCCATCCACCTCACTACAAATAACTCAATTTCGTTTCTTTTTATGGCTGAGTAATATTCCATTGTATATATGTGCCACATCTTTATCCATTCATGTGTCAGTGGACACGTAGGTTGCTTCCATGTCCTGGCTATTGTAAATAGAGCTGCAGTGAACATTGTGGTACATGACTCTTTCTGAATTACGGTTTTTTCAGGGTATATGCCCAGTAGTGGGATTGCTGGGTCGTATGGTAGTTCTTTGTTTAGTTTTTTAAGGAACCTCCATATGGTTCTCCATAGTGGCTGTATCAATTTACGTTCCCACCAACAGTGCAAGAGGGTTCCCTTTTCTCCAGACCCTCTCCAGCATTTATTGTTTGTAGATTTTTTGATGATGGCCATTCTGACCGGTATGAGGTGATACCTCATTGCAGTTTTTTTGCTTTGTTTGTTTTGTTTTGTTTAATTAATTAATTTTTGTCTCTCTTGGGTCTTTGTTTCTGTGCAAGGGCTTTCTCTAGTTGCGGCAGGCGGGGGACACTCTTCATCACGGTGCGCAGGCCTCTCACTATCGCGGTCTCTCTTGTTGGGAGCACAGACTCCAGACACGCAGGCTCAGTAGTTGTGGCTCACGGGCCTAGTTGTTCCGCGGCATGTGGGATCTTCCCAGACCTGTCCCCTGCATTGGCAGGCAGATTCTCAACCACTGAGCCACCAGGGAAGCCCCTCATTGTAGTTTTGATTTGCATTTCTCTAATGATTAATGATGTTGAGCATTCTTTCATGTGTCTGTTGGCAATCTGTGTATCTTCTTTGGAGAAATGTCTGTTTAGGTCTTCTGCCCATTTTTGGATTGGGTTGTTTGTTTTTTAGATATTGACCTGCATTTGGTGCTTGTAAATTTTGGAGATAAATCCTTTTTCAGTTGCTTCATTTGCAAATATTTTCTCCCTTTCTGAGGGTTGCCTTTTCGTCTTGTTTATGGTTTCCTTTGCAGTGCAAAAGCTTTGAAGTTTCATTAGGTCCCATTTGTTTATTTTTGTTTTTATTTCCATTTCTCTAGGAGGTGGGTCAGAAAGGATCTTGCTGTGATTTATGTCATAGAGTGTTCTGCCTATGCTTTCCTCTAAGAGTTTGATAGTGTCTGGCCTTATGTTTAGGGCTTTAATCCATTTTGTGTTTATTTTTGTGTATGGTGTTAGGGAGTGTTCTAATTTCATCCTTTTACATGTAGCTGTCCAGTTTTACCAGCACCACTTATGCAAGAGGCTGTCTTTTCTCAATCAAATATTCTTGTCTCCTTTATCAAAAATAAGGTGACCATATGTGCATGGGTTTATCTCTGGGCTTTCTATCCTGTTCCATTGATCTGTATTTCTGCTTTTGTGCCAGTACCATACTGTCTTGATTACTGTAGCTTTGTAGTATAGTCTGAAGTCGGGGAGCCTGATTCCTCCAGCTCCATTTTTCGTTCTCAACATTGCTTTGGCTATGCGGGGTCTTTTGTGTTTCCACACAAATTGTGAAATTTTTTGTTCTAGTTCTGTGAAAAATGCCATTGGTAATTTGATAGGGATTGCATTGAATCTGTAGATTGCTTTGGGTAGTAGAGTCATTTTTGTAGTATTGATTCTTCCGA
>NW_006781538.1:685816-701517 GCF_000442215.2 Lipotes vexillifer
TTCCGATCCAAGAACATGGTATATCTCTCCATGTTTGTATCATCTTTAATTTCTTCCACCAGTGTCTTATAGTTTTCTGCATACAGGTCTTTTGTCTCCTTAGATAGGTTTATTCTGAGGTATTTTATTCTTTTTGTTGCAGTGGTAAATGGGAGTGTCTTTTTGATTTTACTCTCAGATTTTTCATCATTTGTGTAAAGGAATGCAAGAGATTTCTGTGCATTAATTTTGTATCCTGCTACTTTACCAAATTCATTAATTAGCTCTGGTATTTTTCTGGTGGCATCTTAGGATTCTCTATGTATAGTATCATGTCATCTGCAAACAGTGACAGTTTTACTTCTTCTTTTCCAGTTTGGATTCCTTTTATTTCTTTTTCTTCTCTGATTGCTGTGGCTAAAACTTCCAAAACTATGTTGAATAAGAGTAGTGAGAGTTGGCAACCTTGTCTGGTTCCTGATCTTAGTGGAAATGGCTTCAGTTTTTCACCATTGAGAATGATGTTGGTTTGTCATATATGGCCTTTATTTTGTTGAGGTAGATTCCCTCTATGCCCATTTTCTGGAGAGTTTTCTTTATCATAAATGGGTGTTGAATTTTGTCAAAAGCTTTTTCTGTTTCTATTGAGATGATCATGTGGTTTTTATTCCTTTATTTTTTTAATGTGGTGTATCATATTGATTGATTTTGTGTATATTGAAGAATCCTTGCATCCCTGGGATAAATCCACTTGATCATGGTGTATCATCCTTTTAGTGTGTGGTTGGATTCTGTTTGCTAGTATTTTGTTCAGGATTTTAGCATCTGTGTTTATCAGTGATATTGGTGTATAATTTTCTTTCTTTTGTGATTTTTTTTTCTGGTTTTGGTATCAGAGTGATGGTGGCTTCGTAGAATGAATTTGGGAGTGTTTCTCCCTCTGCAGTTTTTTGGAAGAGTTTGAGAAGGATCGGTGTTAGCTCTTCTTGAAATGTTTGATAGAATTTGCTTGTGAAGCCATCTGGTCCTGGACTTTTGTCTGTTGGAAGATTTTTATTTGTTTTAATTAATTTATTTTTTTGCTTATTTATTTTTGACTGCGTTGGGTCTTTGCTGCTGCACACGGGCTTTCTTAGTTGTGGCGAGTGGGGGCTACTCTGTATTGTGGTGTGTGGGCTTCTCATTGTGGTTGGTTCTCTTTTTGTGGAGCATGGGGTCGAGGCATGCAGGCTCAGTAGTTGTGGCACACAGGCTTAGTTGCTCCGTGGCATGTGGGATCTTCCCAGACCAGGGATCAAACCCAAGTCCCCTGCACTGGTAGGTGGATTCTTAACCACTGCGCCACCAGGGAAGTCCCAAAATTTTAAATTATGGTTTCAGTTTCATTGCTTGTGGTAGGTCTGTTTATATTTCTAATTCTTCCTGGTTCTGTCTTGGAAAATTGTACCTTTCCTAGAATTTATCCATTTCTTCATGGTTGTACATTTTATTGGTATAGAGTTGTTTGTAGTAGTCTTTTATAATCCTTTGTATTTCTGCAGTGTTAGTTGTGATTTCTGCTTTTTCATTTCTAATTTTATTGATTTGCCTCCTCTCCCTTTTTTTCATGATGAGACTGGCTGAGGGTTTTTCAATTTTGTTTATCTTCTCAAAGAACCAGCTTTTAGTTTTATTGATCTTTGCTATTGTTTATTTCTGTTCTATTTCATTTATTTCTGATCTGATCTTTATGATTTCTTTCCTTCTACTGACTTTGGTTGTTCTTTGTTCTTCTTTCTCTCGTTGTTTAACTGTAGGGTTAGATTGTTTATTTAAGATTTTTCTTGTTTCTTGAGGTGAGAGTGAATCGCTGTAAACTTCCCTCTTACAACTATTTTTGCTGTGTCCCATAGATTTTGGATTGTCATGTTTTTGTTGTCATTTGTTGCTGTGTATTTTTTATTTATTCTTTGATTTCTTCAGTGATCTCTTGGTTATTTAATGGTGCACTGTTTAGCCTCCATGTATTTGTGTTTTACAGTTTTTTTCCTGTAATTGATTTCCAATCTCATAGCATGGTCAGAAAAGATGCTTGATACGATTTGAATTTTCTGACGTTTTCTGAGGCTTGATTTGTGACCCAGGGTGTGATCTGTCCTGGAGAATGTTCCATGTGCACCTGAGAAGAAAGTGTATTCTGCCACATTTGGGTGGAATGTTCTACAAGTATCAATTAAATCTATCTGGTCTGTTGTGTCACTTAAAGCTTGTGTTTCCTTATTTATATTCTGTTTGGATGATCTGTCCATTGGTATAAGAGGGGTGTTAAACCACTTTTGTTTGTAAAAACACTGGATAGTAATTGCCCATCTTGTTTCTTGTAACTGCCCTCCCTCTCTTTCTTTCTCCCGTCATTATGTATCTACAGCAGGAGGTGACTCTATGTGGTAAGAATTGAAGAAAATATGGATTTTTCATCAAAGGGTTTTTGGACTAACTGCAGAGTATTGATTATCTGATAAATAACACAGATAATAAATGTATAGGGAGGAAGGAAGTAAATTATATTCTCAAACTGATGGGGGAAACTCTATTTGAAGCAATTCATGTTTTAAAAGTTTCCTGATTAAACAAATAGACTGCACTGTTGACTTTATTTTAATTTCTTTGCTTCTTCAAGAGAGAGTGGATATTTTACTAGTAGTCAAACTTTAAATTGGCCTCATGTCTCAATGTTAGCCATATATCATAGCCATATCATCCTCAGGTTAAATATTTATTTCTGCACTTGTATATTTTAGCAAATGAGCATCAAATACTCTTCCAAAGGTATTTAATTCTCTGACAGAGTAATTCGCCCAAGTGTTCAAATGTCTAACAGCTAGAAACAGCTGTACCCTGATCCTTCCCAACCAACTTCCTGCTGCTACATCGCTTTCAGAAAAATTACTTTAATCCAGTTTAGCTGTTTCATCTGGGATTTATGTCCTTGTCTTTTAAAAACACGATTATCCTGCATACCTATTTATTTATTTGTATTTTTGCTGCGTTGGGTCTTCATTGCTCTGCATGGCCTTTCTGTAGTTATGGTGAACGGGGTCCACTCTTCATTGTGGTCCGCAGGCTTCTCACTGTGGTGGCTTCTCTTGTTGTGGAGCACAGGCTCTAGGTGCATGGGCTTCAGTAGTTGTGGCACGCAAGAAACTTCTTTGTTAAACAAGTTTCTCCTGTGGGCTAGAGAGCCACCCAGGAGTGACAATTTACCTGACTCACTTGTTAGCTGTGCACCTTATGCAGTTATGTAACTTCTTTGTGCTATAGTTTCCTCATCTGTAAAAGGAGAATGATCGCACTGCCTTTCTCATTGGAATGTTAGGAAGATTCAATAGCTTTGGCCTCTTAGTAGGGGGTCAGTGTATAAAAGCTACTACTATTATTATTTGTTCTCTATTCCCCAGGGGAAATAATACTGATAATAGTAGTAGTTGTCGTTTGGTGATCTGTTAGGTAAATTTTGCTACTAACTTCCACTATCTATTCAATCCTCCCACCATGGGCAAGTGAATATTATCCTCTCCATTTTGCAGATAAAGAAGCAGAAGTTTAGCTAGGTTAAGAAACCTCTCTAACCTCACAAAGGTAAGTGAATCAAGATTTGAATCTAGAGCGTTTAATTCTGAGATGTCTGATTCTTAATCAGGCTGCTCTTCTCTGGCTTGGATCCTCCCATTGCTGGGCTGGGAATGAGCTTCAGGTGTGTTGAAGGGCTTTCCTTCAGTCCTGGGAGGAACTTTTACTTCAGTGTGCCCCTCAGGTATTTTTATATGTGTGTGTATGTGTATACTGTGAACATAAAGCAGTGGGAAAGGAGAATGGTAGGCGCTCAGAAGATGCTGGTGAATTGAAGAAAGAGATAAACTTGTTTGAAAGATTTTTGCTTGGAAAGACTTCCATTCTCATCTCCTACCAGTGCCCACCATTTACTCCATCCTTCAGCCCCATGGAGCAGTCTGTGCAGTTGACAAATATTCCCTCCATCACATATGCCCCTCTCCATTTGATTCTTTTCTACCTGCCCAGGATCTACTTTTGCTCGTGGGACAGAGTGAGGTTTGTGAAATAGGTATTTCATTAAGTAGTGACTCTTCCCCTAGACATAGAGAGCCACTCTAAAGTTCAGCCGTGCTCCCACACAGTCTTTGCATACCTGGGTTGTGATTCTTGTCACTTCGGCAGAAACTGGCCCTGTAATGGTCAGGTCTGCTGGACTGCAGCCTCCTTCAGGATGCAGTAGTTTAGTTTTTTGTCTCTATTCCCTTACATGTGGTTTGAGACCCATATTATCCTCATCAGTGTCTGCTACTTTAATGGAAGCAAAATCTTTAAGATAGTCAAATTATTGTTTTTAGTTTGAAACCTTTTCTTTGGATTAGGAAGATGGAACATGAGTTTTGGACTCCATTTACAGTATTTATTTTGAGTTTTGGACATGAGTTTTGGACTCCATTTACAGTATTTATTTTGAGTTTTGGACATGAGTTTTGGACTCCATTTACAGTATTTATTTTGAGTTTTGGACATGAGTTTTGGACTCCATTTACAGTATTTATTTTGAGTTTTGGACATGAGTTTTGGACTCCATTTACAGTATTTATTTTGTATTTAGTTCTATTTTGATGGCAGTATTGTATTTTTGACAAGTAGAAAACTGTAACAAACTTTTTAAAGGCTTTGAGATGTGAATTAAACAGTCTAGGGTATCCATCAAAATCTAGATGTAAATTTTGCTTGAGACTGATTGTTTTTTAATTGATAACTTGGTCTTGTGAGTGTTGTTGAAGCTCACATATACAAAGAAAGAAGAATACAAATGCAAGTGATCTGTGAATGATTTGACAACTTTCCAGCATTATAGAGATTGGAGTATTTAAATCCTTCCTTCACATTCCAGTGGTTTCTTAATCACCCATGGTATGAAAGACTTTCTTAGACTTCTACTGAAGCAGGTCTGATTAGGGAAGGAGGATTTTTACATATTCTGAGACATCTTAAAATATACAAGGTTAGTTATCCAGGAAATTATTGTCTGGGACTAGGATTCTATTTGATGGTTTCGATTTATAATCACTGGACCTTATATAGAAAAGAAGGATATTCCAAGAATACCAAGATGTGATGAACATGATTTGAAGATTTTTGAGTGGAAAAAGGTTTTCATTCTAATAAAAGAAAAAAGAAGAGAATTGTAATCTTGAAATGTCCTGTGGCCTGCTGATATATTTTTTCCCTGTCTTTGTTATCATCAGCCTTTCTTAATATGTTTTCTTTTTAAATTGCAATAACTCCTGGAATTTTAATATTCTAATCAAAGTTAGCGGTGTCCTACTGATAGGAGACAAATGAACAGCTAAAGTTGCAGCATCACCATTCAGCAACCTCATTGTATTTATAAGGAGCTTTAAAAAAAACAGGCTCTGAGATATGACAGATTCAAGAGTCGTTTCTTTCCTCTTTATTTCTTCCTTTATTAAGCTGACTTACTCATGAATTATAGCTATTTTAGTAAATTTCCTATTGATGGTGTATTAGTCATTTTTAATGAAATTTTCTTTCTATGTGAGGCAGTTTGACCATAGTTCCATCACCATGGCAACCAGTTGTTGGTATTAATAGTGCCAGAGTCATGGATTTTATTCCCAGAATCGACCCCTTAATATTAACACTATTTTAGGCTTTCAGGTACATTCAGGCCATTGTTTTCCAAGTGCATGTTTCAACAGAAACCATGAAAGGTATTGTAAATGAATTCATCAAATACCCCTGGTATTTGGGGTAGAAGGGGCATACCACCCACAGACTTTTCAAAGTGTGGACTATAGACCTATATTCCTATTTATAGGCCTATAAATGCTTGAAGTGCTGTTAAAAGTGCAGATTTGGGGACCATTAAGCTGACCTACTGAATTAGAATCTTTGAGAGTTCTAGAAACTAGATGCCAAGCAAGTAAACCAAGTCTAGTTTGTTTACTGTGGGACACCAGAAATAATAGCATTTTCACTTATGGAGGGCAGCCGGTCATCATTAAATCTGTTTGTTATAAATAGCTGATTTTCAAATGCTTTCTTCAAACCTCAGTGGTTTCTTTTTTTTTTTTTTTAAGATGAAAGTTACTTTATTTTATTTTAATTAATTAATTTATTTTTGGCTGTGTTGGGTCTTCGTTTCTGTGCAAGGGCTTTCTCTAGTTGCGGCGAGCGGGGGCCACTCTTCATCGCGGTGCGTGGGCCTTTCACTGTCGCAGCCTCTCTTGTTGCGCGGCACAGGCTCCAGATGCGCAGGCTCAGTAGTTGTGGCTCACGGGCCTAGTTGCTCTGCGGCATGTGGGATCTTCCCAGACCAGGGCTTGAACCCATGTCCCCTGCATTGGCAGGCAGATTCTCAACCACTGCACCACCAGGGAATCCCCCCAGTGGTTTCTTAATCATCTGTGAAATAAAGGCTTTTCTAGACTTTTAATTTTTTATCATATTAAAAAACACATAGCATGAGATCTGCCCTCTTAACAAAATTTTAAATGTACACTACAGCATTGTGAACTCTGAGCACAATGTTGTACAGCCGATCACTAGAACGTTTTCATCTTGAATGACTGAGACTTTATACCTATTGAACAGACACTCCCGACTCCCACTAGACTACCTTAGGCTTTTGATAGAGCAGTTCTTTTTTTCTTCATTTTTATTGGAGTATAATTGATGTACATGTTGTGTTAGTTTCTGCTATACAGCAAAGTGAATCAGGTATACATATACATATATCCACTCTTTTTTAGATTCTTTTCCCATATAGGTCATTACAGAATATTGAGCAGAGTTCCCTGTGCTATTCAGTAGGTCTTTATTAGTTACCTGTTTAATACATAGCAGTGTGTATATGTCAATCCCAATCTCCCAATTTATCCCTCCCCACCCCCCTTACTCCCTGGTAACCATAAGTTTGTTTTCTACATCTGTGACTCTACTTCTGTTTTATAAATAAGCACTTCTGGTCAGAGAAGAGGGATTCTCTTCATTCCATTCAAATACACAAAATGTCAAAAATTCAAAAGTACATTTAATTCAGTGGTCCAGTCAAATAGGCACAGACACATTTGTACTTTACTTTCGTAATATTGTTTTCACCAATATTACCTGCTTGAAAGTTGTGTAGCATGTGGAAAGAATCAGAATGAATGACAGAATCTACAATTTAGAGTCAGTTTAAGAATTAGAAGAAAAGCATGTAAGTTGTGAGTTACTGTTTCTTTTGTATAGCACAGTAGACAAGTGATAGAGAAATCTAGACAAGTAATAACACCTGATATTTAATATGGATTCATCCTTCTCTGAGGACACATTTTCATTGTTTCCTTAACCTGGGTAGATGCATGGTTATGATCTGTTTGGAGGCAGCCAGCAGCTGTGGTCCCTAATAAACATACATAATTTGCTCACTTCTATTCAGGCTTTTACAAATATACCCGATGATTTGGCAACAAACAAATATCAAATGACTATCAATTAAGCATATAGAAGACTGCTGGTAACTGAGTAGGTTATAAATATAATCTTCATACTCCAGAGACAAACAATGTATGTTTTCTCTGGGTTATTCCACTTGTAAAGGTTGTGTTAGGATCAAAGCTCAGATGTTTCTGAAACCAAATGAAAGTCTACATCATGGGATTGTATCTTTTGGAAAGAGATACAGGGAGGGAGGGAGAAAGGGAGAAAGGAAAAGAGACCATCCATTAAACAATGCTTTTTGGAATTGAAGTTTAGACACCTTAGAAGGAACGTATTGACCTTTCCCTCCTTTTTTTTTTTCATGCATATCAAAGCAATGGGCAATGAACACATTATAAATCCAGCAAGTACACAATATGAACATAGATTTCACAACCCTTTTGAAATTGAAGACTTGAGGGGTCATTGCTTTGTCACTTTTCAGTCACAGAGAATAATCTATTTCCACCCCTTTGAACCTTTAGTTTTAGATACATGTGCAGAGAATTCTGCTAAATTATAAGGGCAAGTCATTTTAAAGGTTAAAGAATGAGATACAATTAGCCTCTAAATTCAAACCTGATTATTGAAGTCAGATTATCCTTTGGTTTAGAACAATGAAACCAGACATTTTAATGTATAAGTGTGTTCACTGGTGGACAATTACAGTTGTCAGTTAAGTCGTCAATTGAAGAGGCAGGTTAAACTGAAATTGGTAGTGTCTTTATGACCTTGTGCTTAGAAACATCTCTCTGGAAATACAATAGTGAGTTTTGAATTGGTGAGGGAAGTAGCAGAATCTAATTATGGCTAAAGTACCACTGCCTACATTCTTTTCCTATACATCACAAACAACTGACCCATGAAATGATGGATACCGGATAGATACTCTAGAAAGGCATCAGTAATTGTTACTCAGGTAACCAAGAGGATCAAGCAATTTTTGTAGCCTATAATATGTTTTTGAAATACAGCCCTGGTTGGGAAGAAAGAAGGATAAAAGAAAACATTGTTTCGTTTACCTTTATCCCTCTCCCATTTTATATGCGTGTTTCTGAAATCTGCAAGGAGAATTCTGGTTCTCACTTGAGCATGAAAATAGCAGCTTCCTATCTCATGGCTAATTAGTCATTTTTAATGATCTTTACTCACTCTGAGACTCTTTGTCCAAAGCGCCTGGCACCATGGCAACCAGTTACTTAAAAAGTGCGTTAGGCTAAAAACAAACATTTGTGTGGGAAGAAAACTGTGTTTTTCATTCAAATTTGTATTTAATTGAATGAGTGGTAATGGCAGGTGAGATGAGAGATAATTAACCCATACTATCAAGAGTTTCTGGGAGTGAAGACCTGGGTGAAGCATTCCTGGTCCAACCTCAACTTGCAAATAGCAACTAGGGATGTATGAATTCCAAGACAAGCAAGAGAACAAAGGCAGGGTCTTTTTTTATTTTTATTTTTTGCGGTACTCGGGCCTCTCACTGTTGTGGCCTCTCCCGTTGCGGAGCACAGGCTCCGGACGCGCAGGCTCAGCGGCCATGGCTCACGGGCTCAGCCGCTCCGCGGCATGCGGGATCCTCCCGGACCGGGGCCCGAACCCGTGTCCCCTGCATCGGCAGGCGGGCTCTCATCCGCTGCACCACCAGGGAATCCCCGAGGCAGGGTCTTTACGTGGGTGTGGTCAGCTAATTTGGGGATGAAAAGCAGTCAACATTTTGATCCAAGTCATTATTGAATATTGGTAGTAATAAGTTCTCTTGTTCAGAAGACAGTTATTCTTAGTAATTAGATGTCCTGATAGCATTTAATTTTGCCCTTTGGCTTATCTGTAAGGAATCTTTTATATTCTTAAGAATGGCAAATGTGAAAATGGATATGAGGGAAAAATTATTAAAGATGGGTAGATTCATTAATGATACTATCAATAGTTCCCACTCTAAAACCTTATTGATTTTTCCTCTTTCCCCTTTTTCTAAAATGTTGTATTTTGCTCCTTTACAACCTTGCAGTTATTTGGGGCCGGGGGATAGTTCTCTCTACTACATGTAAAGTTACGTCCAAAAACATGTTAGTAAAGTTAAACTAGATGACGACAATTATAACCTAATAACTAAGACTTTGCCTTAATTCAAATTCACAATATATTATGTAATTTCATCGCTAAATTTGTGAATATGAATTGAATGATATTTTCAGTTCTTTATCTCTGCTTTCCCTCCCGCGTGAAAACCTAGTAAATGTTTAGTATATTGGAAAAAGTATTTACTTCTGTTTTTGTTTGAAATTAATATATAAACTAACAATTAGATGAAATTGATGTTGTTTTTCCATAAATAGTATACTTAATTATAAGGAGATCGGAAATCTATGAGGAGAAAATTGACCACCCTTAGCCATTTCCCAAGAGCCTTAGTCTATATATTAAGTGACATTTTGTCGAAAGATTGAGTTGCATAATTAAAAAATATATAGACGAAGCAATGGACTGCCAGTTTGCATCCTGAGGTACTTCAGTGAAATGTATTGTTATAAAATCTTAACCAGCTCGATTGCCAAAGAAAGAGGAATTCTGATAGGTTGAATTTTCTACTTAACTGAAAATGAATCAGAAGGACTTTTTTTTTTTGTTTCAGTTTTGTTGCTAAAGAGTTCCAAATTCATATTTCCTGCATGTTTCTCTTAAAATGTTCTGATGTAATTTTTAATTGCATTCTTTGGTAAGTGAGACTCTTGCTGGAGCAGTGTGTCATAATTCTGAACAATAATTGTCAGTGTATAATGCTAGAGGTATAAATGATAAAGTGGATAGGGATAAATGTACCCTGACCCTTGGACCAGAGATTCCCAAACTCTATGATGGCCACACATTCCTGAGGCACGACTGACTTGATAAGCCCTGTCTTCTTCCAATACGTCCTACGGTTTAAGCATATGCAGTCCTCTAATGAATAATGAATTATTAATTCATTTATAAGTGCTACTGAATTCATTGTAACATGGTCATTACAGTTTTCCTTAGAAAAACTGGCTAGAAGTATAACTTCTATCATGTGGAGAGAATAGTCAATAATATTTTTACATGATGATGAGCTGATATTTATTGACTGTTAACCGCAGATCAGATACTTTTCTAAACACTTTACCTGTATTATCTCATGTAAGTTCTCATTAACTATGACATCGGTAGTTGGTAGTTTATTTTCCATTTTACAAGTAGAGAAACCAAGGCACAGAGAGATGAATTATCTGGTCCAAGTGCATATAGCTATATATTAGTCATTAATGAGATGTTAAAAAAAATAGGTCTTCCTTATTGAAAAACTGGGGATCTACTGCTCTAGATGACAGCATACATTAAAAAATATCCTTGGAAGACTTTGTTTTGGTCATTTGTCAGTTGCTAAAGTTCAAGGTGAGATCAGAAGTCTGGTTGGTAATATGTAGTAATTGGGCTCAGGTTAGCCATGGTTTATTCCGAGTGGGTATGAGAGAGGTCTTTTTATTGGTCTCCAAGGCAATCAGGAGATGTATGTTGATGGGAGACATAACTGTGTCAGCTGGAGTGCATCTGCTTAGTATTCCTTGAGGATACCTGCTTTAGCCCTGTTTGAGGTATTCAGCACTGCAGCAGTCATAGTCTCTGTGGCCTCAGCAGAATCCAGGCGCTTGTTTGCCAGGCAGACCTGAAATAACTGTTATTTATTTATAGCCTCTGGCATTGTCTGAAACATGCTGCAACACAACTAGGTTAACAACTTCAAGTTAATGTAAACAATCTGAAAATGAAAGCACCAGGTGCTGAATTGCAATTATGGCCAGGCAAAGAAGAATGGGAAGAAATAAAGGCACAGGCCATACACAGACTGCAGGGTCCATGAGCCGTTCCTTAGGGGAAGTTGACAATGACTGGTTGTTGTTGGGTGCTTGATGCTATGAAGGGTGTCTTTTGTAAGTTTGTGCTGCTCACCATTTGGACATGACATTTATAAGGGAAGGGAGTCAGACTAAGAGACAGAATTTTATGACAGAATATTCCACTTAGAATTTGAGCCACTGTTCGAAACTCGGTAATGAACTCACAGCAAGTGCCAGTCCTTGAAATGGCCTTCCTGATCTGCTGTCCTGCTTTCTCTCTGAGTGCATCTCCTACCACTCTATTCTTTACTTACTCCATTCCAGTCACAGGGCCACTTCCTTGAACATGCCTTGCAAGCTTTCACCTCGGTCCTTTACTTGCTGTTCCCTTGGCCTGAAACTGGCATGTCTTACTCCCTGTTTCCTTCAGATGTTTGCTCAGAGGTCACCTTATCAAAGAGCTATTCCTGACCATGTATTCCAGTTATCTGTTGCTGCATATCAAACTACCCCAAAACATAGTGACTTTAAGCAGCATTTTTATTATAGCTCACAATTTAGTGGGTGAGGAATTCGGGCAGGGCTTGGCTGGAAGAATCTATTGAAATTGATATTGACAGAGGTAATTCAGGGCTATTTAGTGGGTAAATGGGCTTGGAGGGAGGCTTCATTCACATGCCTGGCACTTTGGCAAGGATGATGGAAGGCTGGTCTCAACTAGAATGGTTTTTCCAGTGTATTAGTTATCTCTTGCTGTGTAACAAAGTACCCCAAAACATAGTGGCTTAAAATAACAAACATTATTATCTCGAAGTTTCTGTGAGTCAGAAGTCTAGGTGGAACTTAGCTGAGTCCTCTGGCTCAGGGTTTCTCACATGGAAGGCAATCAAGGTGTTTTCTGGGGTTGCAGTTACCTTGTCTTGCCTGGGGAAGAAGCAGAATCCAAACTCATGCAGCTGTCAGCAGGTCTCAAGTCCTTGCTGGTTGTTGGTTAGAGATATTAGTTCCTTGCTACGTGGGCCTCTCTGTAGGTTGACCACAACAGCACAACATGGCAACTTGCATTCCCCGGAGTGAGAGATCTGGTACAGGGCAAGGGTGGCAGTGGGTATGAGATTGATCAAGCAAGACAGAAGACGTTGGTTTTTGGAACCTAATGGGTGGATGTGACATTTCAACATGTTTGTGGTATTTATTCTCTTTGTTAGAAGTGAGTCACTAGGTCCAGCCCATACTCAAAGGGAGGGGAATATGCAAGGATATGAATGTTAGGAAGTTGGGATCATTGGGAGCCAGTTTAGATGCTGTCTACCACAACCGGAGTGTCTATGCATGACTTCTCCCATGTGGTGCTCTCAACAGCTCCCAGAAAGACTTCCAAGAGACCTGGGTAGGAGCCACAAGGATCGTTATGTTCTAGCTGCGCAAGTCTCAGAAAATCACTTTCACTGGATCCTGTTATTGAAGAAAGTCATCAAGGCTAGCACAGGTTCAAGGGTAAGGGAATCAGACTCAACATCTTAATGTAAGGAGTGGCAAAGAATTTGCAGTCATCCTTCACTTACCATAATACTCTGTATAATATAGCATGCCTCTCCCCACCACATTGCAATTATATTCCTTAGGCCTTTTTTGTTTCTCCATAGCATTGTATTTTTAAAAATTTGTTTACCGTCTGTCTCTAATGACTAGACAGTGAGCTGCCTGAGGTCAGGGAATTTGCCCTTTTGTTCACTGATATAACTCTGGAATTTACAATAGTGCCTGGTACATACCAGGTTTTCAGTAAATATTTAGTACAATTATATGGACCTATCAGGCCTTACATGATCTACTCTATTTCTCCAGTCCTTTCCTCTAGGTTAATATTCTCTAGCCAGACTTACTTTTTTTTTTTTTTTGGTTGTTGTTATTGTTCCTAAAGCATGCAAAGTTTATTCCTGTCTCACAGGCTTTGTACCAGATATCTCAGCTTTTACTTGATTTCCAAATGACTGGGTACTTTTTGGCATTTGGGTCTAAGTTTAAGTGTGATGCTTCAGGGAGAACTTCTGTATTATTAAGTCCCTGGTCATCATTTTCTGATATATCATCTAGTTTTATTTTCTTCATTGCACTTAAAACTAATACATTCTGGTATATTGTCTGTTTTCTCCAAAGCTCTATTTTTTAGCACCTAGAACAGTGTCTGGCTAACTGTAAGCCCTCAATATAGTTTTGCTGAATAAAACAAATCTATTGGTAATTAGTGTATGATAATGCTAGTTTTCTTCTGAATATTTTTTTCTTATAAAATTTAGCTCAGATTCAGTGCCTGTGAGTCTTCCTTGCTGGCATCACTTGCCCCTGTCTTTTATGACTATTATCATGAAATCACTGAATGTCATTACACCACTTTTCTTAGTGACAGTAAAATATCTACTCAAGATGGGCCTAATGACCTGGAAGTAATTGCAAGAGTGTGCAAACAGAGTTGCCAGTTGGCCAACAGGGCTGATATTTTATGCACAGAGCCTTGTCCCCATGGCAACAAATCTGTTCCTGTACTTGATTTTAGACCTATCATGTGAATTGATAATTAAAACTTGGGAGAGCTTGGGAAAAAAAACACCTGGAGACTAAGATCCTTTTAGAAAGTGTATGTCCAACATTGTGGAGGTACAATAGAGAGCAACACTGAGTGCATTGGTGGGCTACATTTTGAACCTAGCAAATTTTCAGGATGTAGGAATATCTTCTTGCTTTAAAATCTGTACTCTTCACTGTCCCCTTTTTCCCCCCAGCTTCAAAGCCATTTATTTTTTATAGACAATAAAATAACAGTCCCTCTGTCACTCTGAAATTTAGGAGAAAGGGATGAGCTCAGCATCAGTGGGGAGTTTTTGCTTCATTGCATGGGCTCATCCAAATGACTGTGGAGGTAGTGGTGAGGTGAAAGAACAGAGGTCACTGGAATTCAGGAGTCTCATGCCTATTCATCTTTGACGATGTAGAAGCATGACGATTTCAACCTAGTCTGTTTTAGTCCATTATATGTCCCTTGACTGACCCAAATGCCTCCTTTTTTTTCTCTTTTGAATTTAATTAATTAATTTATTTATTTTGGGCTGTGTGTTGGGTCTTCATAGCTGTTCGCGGGCTTTCTCTAGTTGCGGCGAGTGGGGGCTACTCTTCGTCATGGTGCGCGGGCTTCTCGTTGTGGTGGCTTCTCTTGTGGAGCACGGGCTCTAGGTGCATGGGCTTCAGTAGTTGTGGCTCGCAGGCTCTAGAGTGCAGGCTCAGTAGTTGTGGCACGTGGGCTTAGTTGCTCCGCAGCACGTGGGATCTTCCTGAACCAGGACTCGAACCCGTGTCCCCTGCATTGGCACGCGGATTCTTAACCACTGTGCCACCAGGGAAGACCCCCAAGTGCCTCCTTAAGCATACGTTTCTAGTACCAATATCGACCAGCAAATCATACATGTTATAACTATTTAAATCACAACTAATTTTCCCAAAATGAGAAGATTAAATGACAGGAAGAATTGGGTGATCAAAGATAATAGTTCATGAATTCCAGGCTCAGGTCACTGGATTCTGTTCAGTTGTGTCCTTTCTCCAGTGAGAATCACAGTATTTTTAGGGTAGGTTATTTGGTGAGAGAGCTCTCTGAATTAGGAGCTTGTCTAGTGCTTTTTCTGTACAATGACAGAGCCTCACACACACACACACACACACACACACACACACAATACATGTATGTATACACACGTAGGGAAACCGGTCATGTCTTTTATGAACACGGTAACCAATATCATAAGGTTTTTTAATGGGAGATGAACATAGTCCTGAACCCTTGTGCTTCAGGTTCAAAGTCAAAAAGGTTAGTAGCTCCCACAGGTGGAAAGGTTTTGACTTTAGTTATATACTAATAGATGAATAGTGCCAGAAGTTATTTAGAATTGCCTTTCAAATTTATCTTGTCATTTGCTAACAATAGCTTTTCATCTTTTTCAAGAAGGTAATAAATCTTTTTTTAAAGACAAATTTATTTATTATTTTTTTGGCTGTGTTGGGTCTTCGTTTCTGTGCGAGGACTTTCTCTAGTTGTGGCGAGCGGGGGCCACTTTTCATTGCGGTGCACGGGCCTCTCACTGTCGCGGCCTCTCTTGTTGCAGAGCACAGGCTCCAGAAGCGCAGGCTCAGTAGCTGTGGCTCATGGGCCCAGCCGCTCTGCGGCATATGGGATCTTCCCAGACCAGGGCTCAAACCCGTGTCCCCTGCATTGGCAGGGAGATTCTCAACCACTGCGCCACCAGGGAAGCTCTGGAAGGTAATACATCTTTTATTCTCCTGATCTTTCTC
>NW_006781538.1:701546-707568 GCF_000442215.2 Lipotes vexillifer
CCTGCTGAAATGTTTCTTTAAAGCCTGTCTGAAAATGGACAAATCGTAGGATGGCTCTTAGAAGGCAATGAGCTCCTCATGTAAAAGTCACTGAAACAGGAGTTGTAAGTCTTTTGTTCTAGATTCCCCAGCTCTAACTTTTGGTGACTTTTGGCAACTCATTAAAGCAGACTTATTTTCTTTCACATTAATGTATTGTAGAAGTTATTGTGAGGTTAAAAGAAGAGGTGTGTGAGAAAGTGTTTTGAAAATATAAAATGCCAAAGGAATATAGGTATTATTATTTGTGTGTAGGTATATTTAATGTATATTAGGTATATTTAGGTATATTGAGGTGTCATGTCTGATGATAGATATAGGTAGGTATATTTAAGGTATATTAAGGTGTCATGTCTGATGATAGATATAGCTAACTAGTACTGTTGGATACACAGAAATGATACCCTATATAAAAAAAGACGCCATCTTTTCCAAAATGGAATTTACTGTGTATACTACTAACTGTTCTGTATAACCCAGTGTTTTAAGTGCTTTATTCAAAGTTAAAAATAAATGTAACAAGAGAAGAAGGCAGACAGAGCTAGACTGTTTGGACGTATTGGAAAATGTTTCCTGAGTGGAAGTTGGTAGTAGAGAATTATGTTTGGATTAAGAGAAATGTCAGTAATGGTCTTTTACTACATTGTAAATTCCCTGAGGACAGGGTCCAAGTTGTTTCACTGTTCTATTTCAGTGCCCTGAAAGATAGCAGGTGCTTAACTGATGTTTGAGAATGAAAGAATTAAGTGTAATTAAGGAGTGTCCACTGAAATGAAAACGCACAGTGTAAAATTGTGAGTTAACTTTTGTTCAGGGGCCTTACTGAGGATGATAACCCAGAAGACAGCGTCTCAGATACCTGTGAAGAACTGCTCCAAAGTGGGAAGGGAGGAGCCCAGTTATATATGAACTTTTTTTTTTGCTGGGAAAATACGTGGTCAAGCATAAAAATATTACTGCTAATCACAAAGAATAGACGTTTTAAGTTAATGATTTTAGTGCTCTTAGGTGCAAGAATCTGGGGGTCATTGAAAATTTTCCTTAGATATGTATCTTACTATCTAAGGACCAGTATATCCACAGCACCAGTATATCCACAGCACAGCACCAGTATATCCACCAGTATATTCTCCATCCTGAATTCCCCTCAGGGTGCCCTGTGGGTGGGCGAGTGCAGTGGCTAATGGCTTGATCCCTGCAGAACTGGAAGGGTAGGGAACATTTTTCTCTTCATAGAAGCAACTAATATTTTGAGGTATCTGAAATGTAGGGAGAGTTGAGGGCTGTTTTATAGACGAAGTTAGAAAGGAAGATGGATACTATGTCATGGCTTCTGAATAACCTTGGTTTCCTTTTATTCCATCCTTTTTAATTAAGACATTTTGATAATGCTTATAATGGTGAAATGATAATAATAACACCCACACAACATATGAGGTAGCTTCTACTCTTTCCATTTCACAAGTGAGTGTAATGAGACTTTGAGAGGTTAAGTATTTTGCGTGAGGCTACAAAGCTGGTAATAGCAAATCTTTAATAGAAGCGAGACAGAAACAGAGGCTATGGTAATTCATCCGTATGTATCACTTTCACGCTGAGGGGTCTTTAGATCTTCTCTGTGTCTTCTGGATGATTTTGCACGGTGGTCTGCTAAGTGAGTGAAACGTTGTTGTATTAAACTTTGAACACAGACTCCCTCTGAATCACAAAGATGACCACGATTGGGATGTCAGATTCCAACTTAATTTAATATCCATCTCTCCAATTTTAGTTTAAATACAAAGGGAAACAAGTGATCCTTGAGGTCACTTCTGGATTACATCACATTGCCTTTAATTATCTTAGTCTAAAATTCTCAGAAAATGAGGAGAAGCAAGATTCTGATTAAAATCCCTGTTCTTTCATGCCAGGAGCTTTCGAGGAGTAAAGGAGACACTTTCCCTCCTCCTGTCTTATTGATCATCCACCAAAATAGAATGCTGACATCATATGTGCGTCTGTTCATTTCATGATCAGCGTCATCACCTTCATGGAGTCCTAACTCGTGTTTATTTAGGGCTTTACTCTATGGCAGGCATCCTGCTAAGCACTTTGAATATGTTACATGCTTATGTGCACACAGCAGCCTAGGAGGTTACAGATCCCGGGAAGAGACTGGCACTTATACAGAGATCCTCTGTAGGTTAGATTGTGAGCCTGAGTTAATTAGTCAAGGATGCAAAGTCTTTGTGTAAGTGAGGTGTATGCTGAGAGAAAGCAGGACCAGTTTCAGCATATCTTAGCATAATTCCTATGTGTTCCAGAGACCTTAACAGGAGATCACCCAGAACTACTGATAAGCTTTTGGCAGACCTGAGATCATCATTTTTGCCATGCCACAGTCATTTTTTGTGTCACTATTCAGAAAGTTGCACAAACTATGTTCCCTTTTAAGGGAATCTTTCCAATAATGAGACACTCATGATTCTGAAACCAAACTTAGTAATATCAAATCTATATCCTTAACTGGAAACAGAAAGTAGATTTACAGCTTCCTCTAGTTTTCTTGAACTACATAAATCCATTTCCCTGAAGTCTACTTCAACTCTGGTTTAATAATCTTTTTTTTTTTTTGTATGTGGGCCTCTCACTGTTGTGGCCTCTTCTGTTGTGGAGCACAGGCTCCGGACGCGCAGGCTCAGCGGCCATGGCTCATGTCTCCGCGGCATATGGGATCCTCCTGGACCGGGGCACGAACCCGTGTCCCCTGCATCAGCAGGCGGACTCTCGCGGACTCTCAACCACTGCGCCACCAGGGAAGCCCTGGTTTAATAATCTTTTATCTGAGTGGTTCTGATACTAAATTCATATGAAGACTATGAAAACAAATCCATTTTCTTACAGCTAAATATTATTATTATTCTCACTTTAAGATGAGGAAATTGAGACTCAGAGATTAGGGAATATGCACAAGGTCTTACAGATAGTAATGACAGAGTTTTGGTTTTGAAACCGGCCTGAGCTCTTAACAATTACACTATTCTGTCTAGTTCTTAAAGGAAATGATGCCTGTGCTTATCCTATATTGTTTTGTGGGATTAGTTAGTTGTGTAGCTCTTGATGTAACATTCGAGGAGGATGAAAGAAATTATGTAAAATGTAAAATCCCTGTGTGAATTTGGATTTCCTATAAATATAATCACTGCTCATGTATGAATAAAACAATAGACTATCAGAGAATCATTGTAATTTCCTCATCTTTTATTTAAAAATCCTCTGTTTTTATCCATTTTATCTTGAATGGTGTGAGGTATTTGTATGGGTAATATGTGGTTTATGAAAGGAAAAGACAGGGACCTCATTTTTTATTTGGATGATTATATGCAGCAGATGTGTGTGTCCAAGACGGTTAAAAGCAAGGGCATAGAAATAGAAGCAAAAGGGAATGAAAGTATACGGCATCTGCAGAAATTCTTTAAAAAGTGCCTGAAAAGTTCTTTTTTGCTTTTCACCCCAATCTGTGCCTTGCCCAGTCTTCAAAGACTTCTTTGAGCACAAATCTTGACAAAGGCTTCTCTGACCATTTCAAATCTCAGTAGTATGGGACTTCTTGCATGAATTCACAATGAAATTAGACCCGTATAATACGAATTATTTTCCATTACATTCCTCAACATTTATTTGATTCTAAGTTATTGAAGAAGAATCACTCATAGTTCTTATGAGGGATGGTAACCTGAATTAAATTATACCTTGATTTTAAGGTATACCCTGTTTGATTTTTTATAAATTTATTTATTTATGGCTGCGTTGGGTCTTCGTTGCTGCACGCGGGCTTTCTCTAGTTGCGGCGAGCGGGGGCTACTCTTTGTTGCGGTGCGCAGGCTTCTCATGCGGTAGTTTCTCTTGTTGCAGAGCTCTAGGCATGCAGGCTTCAGTAGTTGTGGCTCACAGGCTCAGCGGTTGTGGCTCGCGGGCTGTAGAGCGCAGGCTCAGTAGTTGTAGCGCACGGGCTTAGTTGCTCCACGGCATGTGTTGTCTTCCCGGACCAGGGCTCAAACCCGTGTCCCCTGCATTGGCAGACAGATTCTTAACCACTGCGCCACCAGGGAAGTCCCAAGATATACCCTACTTTTAGACATGTGAAGATTTTTAAAACCATTGAAAGTTAGAATCTAAAAAAGGAGGCAAATAGGTATTTATCAGTGTGCTTTAAAAAAAAGTTTAAAAAAAAAAACTGAAAAAAAATCTGTATCTTTTTTCTATAGACTTTATTATATTTATCAAAATCAGGGATTAATATATTTTAAGCCTTGTAGTACCTAGTACCAGTGCTGAATACATGTACCCCCTTTTTTGGGTGGGGATAGTAGCTTTATCAAGATATAATTTACATACCATACAATTTGCCCATTTAAACTATACAATTCAGTGGTATTTACTATATTCACAGAGCTGTGCAGGCATCACAACCACAATTTTAGAACATTTTTGTCACCCCCCCCCAAAGAAACCCTATTCCCTTTAGCTGTTATTCTCCAATCCCCACAACTCTCCTCATCCCAAGGCAATCATTAACTTTCTGTCTCTATAGATTTGCCTATTCTGAACATTTCATAAAATAATATGTGGTCTTTTATAACTGTATTATTTCACTTAGCATGTTTTCAAGGTTAATCCATGTTGAAGAATGTATCAGGATTTCATTTCCTTTTGTTGCTGAATAATATTGCATCTCATGGGTGTACCACATTTTGTTTATCCATATATACCACATATTATGCCACATATTAATGAACATTTAGGTTGTTTCTGCATTTTGCCTATTATTAATAATGCTGTATTTTTTTTTTTGTTTGGATATATGTGTTCATTTCCCTTCAGTATAAACCTAGGACTGAAATTGCTTGGTAAAACAGTAATTCTGTGTTTAAATTTTTGATGATTTGACAAACTGATTTCCAAAGCAGCTGCACCATTTTACATTCCCACAAGCAATGTATAGTGGTTCCAAGTTTTCTGCATCTTTATGAACTCCTGTTGTTATCTTTTTGTTTCGAACCGTACTAGTGGGGGTGAAGTGATATCTCATTGCGGTTTTGATTTGCATTTCCCTAACAACTAGTAAAATTGAGCATCTTTTCACATGCTTGTTGGTCGTTTGTATATCTTCTTTGGAGAAATGTCTAGTCAGTCCTTTGCTCATTTTGTAATTGGGTTATTATTCTTTTTATTATTGAGTTGTAAGAACTCTTTATGTATTTTAGATACAAGTACCTTGTCAGATATATGATTTGCAGATAGTTTCTCCCATTCTGTAGGTCATGATTTCACTTTCCTAATACTGTTTTTTTTTCAAGCACAAATGTTTTTAATTTTGATGAAATTCAATTTATCTTTTTAAAATTTTGTTGCTTATATAAGCTTGGTGTCATGCTTAAGAAACTGCTACCAAATCCAAAGCTGATTTCTGGATACTCAGCTCTATTCCTTTGATCTGTATATCTGTCCTATGCTGGTACCATGCTGTCTTGATTACAGCTGTTTTGTACTAACTTTTAAAATCAGGAATTATGAGTTCTCCAGCTTTGTTCTTCCTTCTCAAGATGGTTTTGGCTATTCTGAGTCCCTTGAATTTCCATATGAACTTTAGGATTAGCTTGTCTATTTCTACAAAGAAACTAGTTGGAATTCTATAGAAATTGCAGTGAATCTGTGTATTAATTTGGAAAGTTTTGCCATCTTAACCATATTAAATCTTCTGAACCGTGATTATGGGATGTCTTTCTGTTCATTTAAAGCTTCTTTAATTTCTTTCAACAATGTTTTGTAGTTTTCAGAGTAGGAATCTAACACTCCTTTTGTTAAATTTATTTGTAAGCAGCATTTTATTCTTTTTGATGTTATTGTTAAGCGGAACTATTTTAATTTCATTTTTAGATTGTTCATTGCTATAGTATAGGAATTTTTTTTTTTTTTTTTTTTTTTTTTTTTTTTTTTTTTT
>NW_006781538.1:707623-722707 GCF_000442215.2 Lipotes vexillifer
TTTTTTTCGGTATGCGGGCCTCTCACTGTTGTGGCCTCTCCCGTTGCGGAGCAGAGGCGCCGGACGCGCAGGCTCAGCGGCCATAGCTCACGGGCCCAGCCGCTCCGCGGCATGTGGGACCTTCCCGGACCGGGGCACGAACCCGTGTCCCCTGCATCGGCAGGCGGACCCGCAACCACTGCGCCACCAGGGAAGCCCTAGTATAGGAATTTTATTGGCTTTTTATATTGATCTTGTATCCTCTAACCTTTTTGAACTCATTTAGTAGTTTTAATAGTAGATTCCTTAGAATTTTCTATGTGTAAGTTCATATCATCTGTAAATATCGTTTTATTTCTTCTTTTCCAGTTTAAGTGCCCTTTATTTCATTTTCTTGTCCTAATGCCCTGACTACAATCCTCAGTAAAATGTTTAGTAGAAGTAAAGAGAGCAAACATTCTTATCTTGTTCCTGATCTTTAGAGAAAAGCACCCAACCTTTCATAATTAAGTTGATGTTAGCTGTGGTTTTCTCATAGATGCCCTTTATCATGCTGAGTGAGTTTTCTTCTATTCCTAGATTGTTGAGTGTTTTTATTATGGAAGGGTGTTGGGTTTTCTGCAAATGCTTTTTCTGCAATTTAGTGATGATTATGTGGTTTTGGTTTTTAATTTCATCGGTTGATATATTCTATTACATTAATTGATTTTATGCATATTTATCCTTGCCTTCCTGGGATAAAGCCCAGTTGGTCATGGTGTATAATCTTTTTTCATGTTGTTGGGTTTGGTTTGCTAGTATTCTGTTGAAGATTTGTTTGTCAGTATTCACAAGAGATATTGGTCTATAGTTTCCTTATGATGTCTTTTCAGTTCTTGAAATATTTTGTGGAATTCACCAGTGAAATCATCTATACCTGGGCTTTTCTTTGTAGGTATATTTTTGATTACTGATTCAGTCTCTTTGTTGTCATAGTCTACTCACATTTTCTGTTTCCTTTTATAGAGATCATATTTTAGTTAGGTATGTTTTGAGTAAATAAAAACCCACTGACAAATACCTTCTCAGAACCCATAAAATGCTTGCTTTTATGTGTGGAGCAGATTAGTATACGTCAACTTAAGTTCTTCAAAATATGACCCTTTTTTTTTTTTTTTTTTTTTTTTCGCGGCCTCTCCCGTTGCGGAGCACAGGCTCCGGACGTGCAGGCTCAGCGGCCATGGCTCACAGGCCCAGCCGCTCCGCGGCATGTGAGCTCTTCCCAGATCGGGGCACGAACCCGTGTCCCCTGCATCGGCAGGCGGACTCTCAACCACTGCGCCACCAGGGAAACCCTGACCCTTTTTAATATAAATATTTCTGGAGTTTTCTTTATTTCTTTGGTATCACAATTGGTTTTATATCATATTTTCATATTGCATTTCAATTTACAAATAATTTTCACATTAAAATGTCATTTAACCTCACTAATTATTATTCCTCTTTACAGATAGAAACCAACCCTCAGAAGGTTTATGTGATCAGCCATGGTCCTAGAGCTAGTGAATCTCATTACTGGGGTTTAAAAATAGGTCCTTTTATTCCATATCCTGTAGTTTCTCCCTTCCCCCCATATTCATAATGGATAGGTTGATTACCAATTTGGACTTAACAATTTCCCAACTTATATTTCAATCTACAATACCAATTTTTTAAAGAAAATTATGAGGACTGACCAAAGGTACACTGATTTTTCTTCCAGTCTCTCTTACAGCTTCAAACTTTGAAGTTTTGAAAACTCTGAGCTAGGATATTTCTCCTTTTGGCTATGATAGAATAGCTTGTATCTTACTAACCCACAATGCAGAACATTCATAAAGGATAAGTAAAAATATGAAAGGCATAGTAAAGCAACCAAAGCATCCAGGACTTAGGTGTTAAAGATTCTGAAGAAAAGGGTGAGGTAAACCTAACCTTCTCCTCCACTTTTCCTTAAAATTGTTCTCTGGTTCATAAGTAGTATGGGCAGAGAATAGTGGCTCAGAGCTGTTGGCTGTGTCCCCTCAGGTTGAGTAGATGGAAGATGGAAATCAGGTTTATGAAGGAAGTCAGGACTGCAGAGGCTGAGGTTCTAGAGAGAAGGAAACAGCAAAAATCAAACGGATCTGCCATTCTGTGGTTCTTGCCTAATTGAGCCATTTATTGATCCATATTCTGGGCAGGACAGAGGACTAAAAAGCCAAGCAGAAAGGAATGGAGGCTAAAAATCTCGGTGAAGTTTCTACTGGAATCTTAATCTTAGTAATTCAAAAACTGGAGTTCAAGACTTTAGAATTGCTCATTATTATGTTCAAGAAAATAGATAAGAATATGAGAATTAAACATTAGGATAAATAATAATTAAATGGAAATTCTAGAACTGAAAAATTAAGTAGAAATTATAAACCCAACAGTTTGGTTTAGTAGCAAAAGAGAAAACTAATGTACTACATAAAAGAACATTTGAGATGTGTGGGCTAGTACAAAAAAGCCTATCATATGTGTAATGTTCTAAAAGGAGAAGAGAGAATTGAATAAGACAGAAGCAATCTTTAAACATACAATGGCCAGGAATTTTCCAAATCTGATGAATTACATCAATGTACAGATCTAGGGAGTTTTTCTCTAAACTGCCAGCAGTATAAATTAAAACACACACACACACACACACACACACACACACACACACACACACGCATACACATACACACACACATTCACACATCTCGATTCATGATAGTCTAACCAAAGATAAAGGGAATATATTAAAAAATAGCTAGGAAAAAAAATACACATTAGTTTCAAAGGTATAACAACAAGAGTGATAGATATTTAGCACAAATAATGGAAACCAGAGACATTAAAATGATGCCTTTAAAGTACTGAAAGGAGTAACTTCCAACCTGAAAAATCAAAAGTGGAGAAAATAATATTACCAGAAAAAATGGAATTTATCATTAGCAGAAACATGCTAAAAGAACAATTTAGGGGGATTATTCAAGCAGAAGGAAAATGACCCCTTATAAAAGTATGAAGATGCAATAACTAATGAAGAGCAATGAAAGCAAATATGTTGATAAATCTAAATGTATACTGACTTACAAAACAATAAATATAATTGGAATCAAAATAGATGAACAAAACAATAAATATAATTGGAATCAAAATAGATGACAATTACATATAAGTCTGGAGAGCAGCAAATGGATTTGAAAAGTTCTAACATCCTTACTTTGCCCTGGTAGTGGCAAAAGTACTACCTTAATAGAATTCAATAGGTCAAACATGGTAGTATAATCTTTAGGGTATTCTTTAAAAAATAATAAAATAAGTATAACTAAAAAGCTAATTGTGGGTGAAAATGGAGTGAAGTATGGTTGTTACTTCAAAAGACTATAGGAAAGGAAAAAAAGAACAAACATCATGCTCAATATTATGTAACAACCTAAATGGGAAAAGAATTTGAAAAAGAAGAGATAAAGGTATATGTATAACTGAATCACTTTGCTGTACGCCTGAAACTAATGCAACATTGTTAATCAACTATACTCCAATATAAAATAAAAAGTTTTTTAAAAAAGAATAGATTGGGTCATTAGAAAAGAAAGAATAAGGTAGTAGATAAACTCAAATGTATTAATAAAATTAATTTATTAAATGTACGTGGACTAAATCACCCAAGTGAAAAATACTGTCAGTCTGGATAAAAAACAAGCCCTGTCTGCATACTACTTATAAGAGGTACACCATAAATATAAGGACAGATAAATGTTGAAATAAAAGGATTTTAAAACAAGATAGAAGAGGCAAACACTGTATAAAAGAATGCTGACATAGTTATACTAACATTAGAAAAAGTAGACTATAAGAAAAAACGTTGCTGGATATACAGAGAAGTTTCATAATTATAAAAGGATCGATCTACTAGGAAAATATAACAGTTGTATTTTGTGTATACAATAACAAAGAAAAACAGTAAAAATCAGTCAGCTTCACACAGGATAGTCATCCCTGTCTATACAAGATATAATAGAAAATCAGTAGAAATATAGAAAAATTTATCAATGCATGACATGATCTAATTGATATGTGTAAAACACTATACCAACAATTACAGGGTTCATTCATTTCAAATGCACATAAAATAGACCATGTGTTTGTTCCTAAAGCAAACCTTTACAAGTTCCTAAGATGACATTTATACAGAGTGTGTTCTTCAACCACGTTGCAATTGGCAGAAGATCAAAAACAAAGAGAATCTTTGAAAACATAACTTATGTTCCTAAATAACCCATGGGTCAAAGAAGAAATCAAAATAAAATGTAGAAAACATTTCAAACTAAGTGGTAAAAAGTACTTCTTATTAAAACAAGTGAGATGTAGCTCCAGGGAAATAGCTAGCCTGAAATGTGTATATTACAAAAGAAGAAAAATCTTGAAAAGGCAATAATTTTATCAAATGAAAAAACATTAGAAAAAACAGGAAGTAAGCTAAAAGAAAAGGAAACAATAGGTAAGAGAAACTAATAAAATAGTAAACTTGTATAGAAAAATCAGTAAAGCCAAAATTTTATTTTCTGAAGAAACTCGTATAATTGAAATACTCTTAACAAAGAAAGTACAAATTGCCAGTATCAGCAATGAAGAAAATTAAATCACCTCAGAGCCTATGGACATTTGAAATTATTAAAAACGATATCATAAAATAACCTTAATAGTAGTTTGTAATTTAAGTGAAATGGGTAAAGCCCCATAAAAATACAGGTATAAAAAGTGACACAAGAAGAAATAGAAATTCTGAACTGCTCTGTATCAAAGCAAAAAATGGGACCCACAAAAAATAAATCTTCAAATAATAACATATTATAAAAGAGAACGTTAGACACATAGAGCTTTACCACTAAGTTCTTCCAGCAAATTTAAGGAAGAACCATCACCAACCTTACACAAACTTTTCCATAGGATGGAAAATGAGAGAATCCTTCTCAGTTCATTTTATAAAACTAGCATCATGATACCAAAACTTGTCAAGGGCATTACAGGATAGCCCAATTATAGACCAAACCCTTTTACGTTACATAAATGAAAAATGCTATAAATATTAGGAAAACAAAACAAATATATAAAGTATTATACAGCACAGCAAAGTTATGTAGAATTCAAGAATGCAAGCTGTGTGTAATATTTCAAAATCAATCACTGAACTTCACATTAATAGAATTAAAAAGAAAACAAATGCATGATTATCACAGTAAATGCAAAAAACAGCATTTGATAAAAGTGAATAC
Organism: Lipotes vexillifer; assembly: GCF_000442215.2. Taxonomy (NCBI): domain Eukaryota; kingdom Metazoa; phylum Chordata; class Mammalia; order Artiodactyla; family Lipotidae; genus Lipotes; species Lipotes vexillifer. The sequence continues at coordinate 712,909 of NW_006781538.1, forward strand.
CTACTCGTGATAAAAACTCATCATAAATAAGGGGAAAAAAAGAACTTCCACAATTTTTTAGAATATAAAAAAGCCTATAGTAAACATCTTAATTTAGGATGAATTACTGAAATCTTCCCCCCTCAGATCCGGAGTAAAACAAAGATTCCCCTTATGACTACTTTTTATTGAAAGTTTATTGGGAGTTCTAGCCAGGGCAGTAATGAAAGTAAAAGAAATAAAAGGTATATGAAAAAAATGAAAAAAAGTCATTATTTACAAATATGATTGTATGCTTAGAATATCCAAAAGAGTGCAGGCAAACCATTAGAATTAATAAGTAGGCTTAGCAAATTCTCAGAAATCACATTCAACACACATGCACACACACACATTTCTTAATATTAGCAATATAAAGTCAGAAAATAAAATTTGAAGGTATACCAAGCACAATAGCAAAGCAAAGCAAAAACTAGGAATAGGCCTATTAAATGATGTATAATTACCATACACAGACAAAAACAAAAGGTTATTGAGAGAAATTAAAGACTTTGGTAAGGAGAGGGAACTACCATATTAACAGAATGAAAGATGCAATTTTGCAGAGATGTCAGTTCTCACCAAAATAACCTATTTGCAATGCAATTTCAGTCAAAATCGCTTCAAGTTTTGTTTTCTTGTGGAAATTCACAAATGATTCTTAAATGTATTGGAATATGTGGAGTATATGGAAACACAAAGGACCAAAATAGCCAATGAATTTTTGCATGAGAACAAAATTGGAGGATTTATTCCACCAGCTTTGAGATTTATAAAGCTATACAATTAAATGGTGTGCTGTTGACACAGCGGGTAGACAAACAGAATAGGTCAGAAATAGACCCACAGGGGCTTCCCTGGTGACGCAGTGGTGCGGAGCAGCTAAGCCCGTGCACCACAACTACTGAGCCTGCACTCTAGAGCCCGTTAGCCACAACGAGAGAAGCCACCGCAATGAGAAGCCTGCACACCGAAACGAAGAGTAGCCCCAGCTCACCAGCGCACAGCAATGAAGACCCAACACAGCCAAAAATAAAAACAAATAAATAAATAAATTTTTTTAAAAAAAGAAATAGACCCACATATATAGGAATGATTGAGTTATGAAAAAGATGTCGCTGCAGTAAATTGAGGATAAACAGTAAAAGTGGTATTTCCAATAAAAGGTGCTAGATCAATCGTATATCTAATGGAAAATAATGACTTTAATCCCTATTGACACCATATACAAAAATACATTTGGATTGTTGACCCAGTTTGAAAGGAACAAAGATAGAGATTCTAGAAGATAGCATAGTTCAGTCTATGAACTTAAGAGAGGAAGAGATTTCTTGAATAAAACATAAAAAGCACTAGGCATATAGAAAAAAAATTATTGGTGAATTGAATTTCTTTAAAATTAAGAACCACTTAAGTACCCAAGAGAGTGAAAAAGCAAGCCACAGAATAGAAATTATTTGCAATATATGTATCTCATAAGAGATTTACATCTAGCATAAATTTTAAGAAAGATGAATCAATCGAATAATGGCCAAATGACTTCAACAGACATTTCGCAAGTGACCAATAAATATGGAAGTGTGGTCAATTTTATTAGTCATCAGGGGAGTACAAATTAAAATTACAATAAAAAGCCACTACGTACCCACCAGATTGCTAAAGTGAAAAAGACTGACAGTGTCCAGTGCTATCAAGGATGGAGAGCGACTGAAACCCTCATATGCTGCTGGTGGATATGGTTGTTTTGGAAAACTGTGACCAGTTGCACAAATACATCTAATCCTATCAGAGATGCATATGTATGTTCACCAAAAAAATGTATAAAAATGGTCATAGAAGCACTACAGCAGTACCCCCTTATCTGCAGGGGATGTGTTTTAAGACCCCCAGTGGATTCTTGAAACCATGGATAGTACCAAACCCTATATATACTGTTTTGTCCTTACATACATACTTATGATGAAGTTTCATTTATAAATTAGATGCACTAAGAGATTAATCATGATAATAAAATAGAACAATTTTAACAATATACTATAATAAAAGTTATGTGAATATGGTCTTTCTCTCTCAAAATATCTTGGACAAATTTAATACCTTTTCCATCTTAACTAAGCACTTACCTCATACTGGGGCCATGACTTTTGCAGTTGAGGTTCAACAGCAAAACTGACATGAATTTCTTTTTCCTTCTTCACAATTTCATGGATAGAAGATTCGTTTCTATGGTAGAGCTTGTCAACCTCAGCATATTATTTTTTTCTTTCCTTATTAAGTTGAGAACTTTCACCTGTTTACTTAAAGGACGCACCTTAGGGCTTCTGTTTGGTAGATCCAAATTGCCAGCATCACTGGTCTTGCGCTTTGGAGCCATTATTAATTTATTTAATAATAAGGGTGGCTTGAACACAAGTACTGCAGTACCGCGACAGTTGATCTGGTAACCAAGAAGAGACCCCCTAAGTGACTTCTGGGTGGGATAAGCTGGACAAAGCGGTGATTCATGTCCTGGGCAGTATGACACAGGCCGGTGTGAGATTTTATCATGTTATTCAGAATGGCACACAATTTAAAGCTTATGAATTGTTTATTTCTGGAATTTTCCATTTACTATTTTCAGGCTGAGGTTGACCCTGGGTAACTGGACCCACAGAAAGCAAAACTGCGGATAAAGGGGTCTACTGTATTTGTGATCACACCCTAAACTAGAAAAATCCTCAAAGTTCATCAATGGTAAAATGGATAAATTGTTGTATATTTATAAAAATATGCTTATGTACAGCAGTGGCAATGAACAAAATACCCCTCTGTGCAGCAGAATGGATGAATCTCAAGCAGAATGTTGGGTGAATAAAGCCAGATACGAAATAGTAAACACTATATGAGACTATTTGTGTACATTTCAGTAAGATGTAAACTCGTCTTTGGGGCTAGAATTAAAATAGTGGTTATATTGGGGGAGGAAAAAACTTGGGAAGGAACACAAGGGAGGCTTCTGGGGTATGGTATGGTATGAGTAAGTTTTTATTTCTTGAGCTGGGAGGTGTTTACATGGGTACACTTTAAAAAATTCCTTAAGCTGTACATTTATGATTTGTGCACTTTTCTGTATCTATTATGCGTCAATCATTTAAAAGCTATAAGGACTTTTTTTTAAAGCTCTTGGGTGAAGCTAAAGGAAAAATCTTTATTAAGAATCAGACTGCCTAAATGGCATAAGATGTGTTGAGGCTTCCACTTAACAGATGCTTTGGTTCAGTGGCCTGTCCATTCCATTATCATGTGGCCTTTCTGAACCTACCTTAGTGACCTTTGCTCAGGTGACTTAATCTTCTTAGGAAGTACTTTCTTTAAGTATAGATTTTACTTCCATATTTAAAGCAACTGTGCTGAACAAAATAGATGGATTAATTGATGCTTTAACATCCTATAAAAATGCTAAATCCCAGCAAATGAAATTTACATCTTAAACAATCAGTTTTCACAAGCGAGTGTATAAGCTCAGGAAGAAACAGCCTGGCAAATTCATCTGGTGTTCTGTATAAATACAATTTTAAACTACCTCCTGTTTTTTCATGCTATGCCATCTGCCAGATGGCTCTTGGAATGGAATTTTAATCTCTAATTGCAAATATAGGGATTAAAAAGGTTACATTCAAAATGTGCTGAGAGACCAACTAACAATTCAGAAAGAAAAAAAAAAAAGTCTCTATCTGCAGGTTTTTCTGGCATAGGTGTTTTCTGGAAATGATAACCTGACACCAGGTCTTTCACAGTCAGAAGTGGAAAAGGAAAATAAAGCTGCTCCAATTGGGAGCTGTCTGAACTGTCTGGACCTTGTATAAACTCCAGCTGCTTTTGACTGTGGAATCAGAGCAGGCATGGGTAACTTTACTCTTTGATTTTCTTAGAAGTGAGAGCATTATTTTAGCTGTCATTTAAACAATTAAAACAAAGAAAAGAGAATATACCACACTCTTTGCTTTGGGGGTACCTGGCGTAGACTCACTGAAACGAAGCCGTAGAAAAAAAAGTCACAATTGGAAATGGTAGATTCTGGACACAAATAGCAGAAAATTCTACAAACAAATGACAAACTGATACCCATGCTTGTAAATTGGGTAGAAATTTATGAAACGAATTCCAATTATTTTTAGTTTTAATGTGTTTAATGTATAGATATCAATTCTCTTCCCTTCTAAACTTTCTCTTATTATTTCTTTACCAGGCCTCTGCTCCTGCGTATGCATGCCATACTTCTCCCCTCCTCTGTGACCTTGTGTGTATGGTATGTCTTTCTTGGATTGCCCTTTGGACAACCAAGTCAAATCCTTTTCTATAATGACTTGACAAAGTGGACGGTCATTATGGAATAAGAATTTGTACACTTTTGAACTCTATCATAGAAACTTGCACTTGATTTTATTGTCCTTCAGTTGTTCTATATGTGTATATTTTGTCTACTTAACTCCAGATGAAGGACCATGACTTCTTGTTTTATGTTCCCTAATGAAAGAGAGATTATAGGGGACTTATAAAAGTCTTTAAAAAAAATCAGAAAAAGGGCTATTTACGTGTTATAGTACATAAAATTTTTGAAATATGAAAGATTATTTTTATAAATACATTGTAATTCCTCAGGTTTCTTGACTTTTTTGAGTGTGACACACACACATATACATACATACATAGCTATGTATATCTGCAAATTGTCACCCTATAATGAACTATTCGTGATGTATGGGCATATTTCCTAACATGTATTTTCCTCCCTTCCTTCCTTCCTAAAATGACCTAGAAAACCCAATGAAATTAACATTAGATAGTTTAAAACAGCTGAAATGGGAAACTATTGGAAGAAGCTCAGGCTAGAACAGCTGTGGTGAATCAACAGTAATCTTGCCTCTGAATATTAGCTGTGGTATAGACCAATTAATGAGACTTAATCAAAGCTTCTTCTTGGTAAAGGGGAAATGAGGGAAAATAGGCTTCCAAAACATGTACAGCGTAAATATTCTTTCAATGTGTCCCTAGCAGTTCAGAAGAGCGATAGACAGTGGGAAAGGCAAGGATGCAATGCTGTGTCCTCCATGATGTGAGCTTTAGTCTCTCCCATCCGCAAGAGTTGACTCCAGCTGAGGAATATGATTTCCCTTTTGAAATCCAAATATTATTTAGAATTAAGTGAAGAATCCCTCCAAAAGTCTAATTTGAAGCAAGGAGTACAATGTGAAAAAGTAGCTGTGAATTCAATAGGGGTGTGGTACGCTACTTTATGTGACTTTGTTTAAAGAAAAAACAAACCTCCAGAATCCTTAATTCTCACTCCCCCAAACCTATAAATCTCTCCCCCGCCCAATCTTTCATGGTTTATTTGTGAAAGAGGATGAAAAAATTAAAATAGCCTTTCAAACTCTGCCGTCTCTAATCAAACAAGACGGTGACAAAGATGTCAGTGAACCTTGGTAACAGCTCTTGCGTTCCAGTGCAGAATCATTTCCACATAATACCACAAACCCTAAAGATCATCCCGAGTATCTGCTTGGACAAGAGAGACTTCTGTATCCTTGGGATCATGAACTTTCATCTTTCTGTCTCTGGCTAGGTTCACTGATCCGCCATTCGTTCTTCTAGCATTTCCTCAGTAGACGCATTGCAACGGTATGTGGCTCTCCTTTTCCAGTCCTGTTTTTCTTGGTGGGACCACACCTTCTCCTCCTTGGACAACAAAAATATACCCAGGCAGATTAGCTTTTTTTTTTTTTCACAGGTGAATTAACTCCCCAGTTGGATGTAGCATATTCAGTTAACAAAACAATCATTGCTTCCTACAATATCTTTTGAGTGTCTTATGTGCAGAAGTAATCGTGGTGCTTGTTAAAGGACACTAAGGCAGACTTTATTTAGGACTATCATGAAAGGTGTAGGGACTACTGCGGTGGGGTTTTCTAGGAGCAGGGAGAGATTGAACTCACTGCAATGGGGTTTGCAGTAGGGGGAGAAACTGGGCTGCATTCTGAATATAACAAGGAAAAATGGGAATTTATAGCCAACAAGCAGGGTGGAAAATGACTAAGGAAACATCAGGGGTAAGGAGGAATTCTGGCCAAACCTACCTAATAGGATTCTTTTTTTTTTTTTTGCGGTACGCGGGCCCCTCACTGTTGTGGCCTCTCCCGTTGCGGAGCACAGGCTCCGGACGCGCAGGCTCAGCGGCCATGGCTCACAGGCCCAGCCGCTCCGCGGCATGTGGGATCTTCCCGAAACGGGGCACGAACCCGTGTCCCCTGCATCGGCAGGCATTCTCTCAACCACTGCGCCACCAGGGAAGCCCCCTAATAGGATTCTTACTAAAGGCAAACCAGGGTGATCAGACATCACCTGGGGGGACAGTAGGGATGAGAAAAGTGATCGGATATCAAGGATGGAGGATTCTGGCTAATATGACTTGACAGGAATCTTGCTAAAATGGGCTCTTAAGGACATACCTGAGGCCAGGACCTAGACAAAAAGAGCTGAAAGAAACCTGACTGGAGTTTGGTCAAGGAGAGAGTCTTTGTCACTTACCACCTTAACCCAGGAGCAGATAAACTTGAATTTGAGCAGGAGTGGAGTGTGACTGGTAAGGGGTAGACATGCAGATTTCCAACTTATGCATCTCCTTTCGTCCATGGCAGTCACTTCTGTGCACGGCCAGACGTTTTCTGTTTTCTTCAACCAGTCTGCATGAAACCATAAAAGGTTTCATGCCTAAATCTATAAAAATTCCTGACTCCCACAAGCCTGTAATCTATATAAGACGTGTTGCAACTAAGATCGTTTCTTATTCTGTGATGACTTTAAAGTTGTAACAATAATCACTGACTTATCCCTAAATATCTAATATGTGCACGTGCAATGTCATTTGCAGAGTGTATATCAACTTTATTATTTATTTATTTTTTTAACCAAAAACTGCTATTCATCTTGGGAGTTCTCAAGACAGCCAAACGACATACTTTGCAAGGGAAACTTTAAATCTGCGGAGCAATTCTCGTGGTAATGCACATCTCCTTCAAGGAAATCACAAAACACTTATAATATTATTGAGTGCTAAGGCCAAAATCAAAACAAAATGAAAACAACCCCCCTTCCCCAAAGCAAAAAAAAAGAAAGCAAACACAAAGCTCAGTGGTGGAGGCGCTATTAAAATAATTGTTTGTCCTTAAAAATAAATGGGTCCATCATCTTAGGCTGTTATCAAGTAAATACACCCAGAACTTTATTACCAATATGTTTCCTCTTCATCCAGCTTGAATCAGTCTTGTTAAAGATCTGACCTGTCGTATGCCTGGGGTGACATCGGAATGGAACATACTGTTAAAGCCAGCTGTCAGCACAGAGAGATGGGGTGTGAAATGGGAGAAATAACAGAAATATTCTCAGTGCCTAATGAATTCTTTGGAAGAATTTGATTGGGTTGCATCATCCTACACCACCTAAGTAAAGAGACTTTGTAAAAGCCACGTGCTTCTGTCCTTCATGAGTCTGTTTGCCAAAGCAAGAGGACCTAGGATGTTGAAGGAAAGCCTTCAAAGTGATGGAGCATACATGGGAAGGAGAGGAAAGGCCTTGAACTTGCTGTTTCAGGCAGAGGTGATGGGAAAATATGAGTGGTGGAACCCGGAGCAACAGAATATTGAAAGACCATGTTGAAAGGTTATGGCTCAAAGGATGTTTTCCAAGGGCTTTCATCATTATTAATGGGTGACTGAAATGTGTAATGGATTTTGTGTGGTTAGTACAAGAGTGAATGTTAGGGTTTGTGGAGAAGTGTCATTTACATACGGAGTTTGCAAATCAGCTACACCAGTGTAAACTGCCAGCTACCAAATCACTTGTTCTTTGTATAGGAATGGGATCTGTATCTTCTTCAAAGTCCTACTATATTTTCTTCCCAGATCTAAGCACACCTGTCCAGATACGTGTACACACACACACACACACACACACACACACACACTCCTGGACAGCTGGAAGTCTTCATAATTTCAATTGATATGGGGTGGTAACACTGGATTTACTGATTTCTGAATTTTTAATTGTTGCTTCTGTGATATGTGTTTAAAATGAGTCAGAATTTCTTCTTAAGCCTCTTCATTGAAAAGTCTCTGGAAAGCCTTAGAGTGTTTGCTTCAGTGTCCTAGCTTGGTATTCGGTTCTATAGTTTTCTCCTTCATAGGAGGAAACTTTTTCATTGCGAGAATGGCTGTCAAATGCCTGCCAGCTATTACTAGGAATCAGGAGAAATGTAGCTAAACTTAATCTGACTGTCCTGGTGTCCTTACTGATAGACATCCAAAAGCCTAGGATGAATGCCCTGATCTTTGATTGTGTACATACATGCACTTACTGATTTTCCTAAAGCACACTTCACAACAGGTGACAGATTTCTTCTCTGGCACTTCAACAGTCCTTCTGACAGAGAGATTTGAGAGCTACTATTTTATGAAGATCATTTAGAGGAGCAAGGCTAGATTGCCAATGGAACATAATATATCTGAAACATAACTTATGATTGGCAGGGTCCATTTGTTGGTAGTTGGGAGTGAGGAGAACTAGCTCTGAGCATATTCACAGAAGGAAATGACTTCTTTCTTGCAGATGGAAAACAATATTTTAAAGTCCTCCAACCTCTTTCGTCCCCCAAACTTCATTGAATACCACTCACAGTGTCAGACACTAGGGTAGACATTGGGGATGGAAAGTTGAATACAATGCTGTATTTGCCCTCAAGTCACTCTTGGATTTGGCTGTTTAATGTTTTGTTTCTTGTTCTGAAAAATATGTGAAGGGTATTAGCAGAATAGGAGCAAGAGTGCAAATGAAAAAGAAGAAAGAACTCTGAAGGGTTTTGGTTTGTTATTATTGCTTCACTTTCCATATAGGCATCTGGGAAATATAAGCACAGAGTGATTGGTGGGGTTACCAACTGTTCTAGTTTGCCCAGAACTAAGGGGTTCCTGTGCTGCAAGATTTTTAGTGCTAAAATTGGAAAAGTCTTGGGCAAACCTTAGCATTATGCCGAGGTTTTCAGAGAAAGGGACATGTTGAACTGCTTAAGTCTTTAAATGCCTTATTTTTAAAGGGAATCTCCAATACAAAGTTGATATGTAGCCATTTCCATTGGCAGAATGTCTATTAGACTGGGAGCATATATACAGTATAACATTTATTTTTAATAATATAGATAAGTATAAGTCTAGTGATCAGCGGGGAGTCCTTATGGACAATTCTGGATGGGAAAGTGATTGCAGTAGAGTAAAAAGCAAGACAGAGAAGAGGAAAGAGCTTTCCAAGGATTACCATCTTTTTTAGAGGTTTCCACATTGGTCCTTGTCATAATCGTTTATAAACATAGATTCCTGCAACCCCCCCCCACCCCAAATTAATCATTGGGAGCAGAGTTTAAGGATCTTCAGTTTTCATAAGTAATACTGGCTTAAGTTGAGGGATAGCTGCTGTATCCTTGTTTTGTTGTGTTTAAATAAATCACGCAATTCAGCTCTAGCACTATAGTCCTTAACCCTCTCTGCGTCCTTAGGTTCTTAGGGCATTTTTGAATAATACTAGCTTTTAGGATGAGGCAAGCCGCAAAGATGCAAAACACTAAATTGTTAACTGTGGAAGATAAATTAATCACTTCCTTTTGTCTTGCTTTTAAATATCCTTAGGAATCATTCTCTTTTCTTGGTTGTTTTTTTAGGACATCTTGTTTTAGAGGAGTGCTGTTACTTTCCCT
>NW_006781538.1:722774-739516 GCF_000442215.2 Lipotes vexillifer
TTCCCTACCCCTGGCTCATGCATAATAATAATGATATAGAGCCCTTCTGTGTTCCAGAGACATGAGCTGTTTTCTTGTTGTTGTTGTTGTTTTTATTGTTCTAATTTCAAGTCAGGACCAAAAGATAAAAACATTTTGTCTCTTATCTATTCTTTGGAGAAAAATGTACTCCTGTCTCTACTGTCACAAGAACACACATAGATGTCTAACAATATGAATAATCAAGTTATAGAAAATATAAAATTTATATATCAAGATTTGACAAAGCAAATATAAAATTTACACACTACTTAAATTTGGCACAGAGATAAAAAAATACCACCTTAGCCATTAGTAGGAAAGCCCCAGTAAATTCTTGCACCCTAAAAATGAATAAAACAGTTATAAGGTTTTTAAACTAATTAAAAGTGTAGACCACTTGACTGGGGTGACTATAATGACTTAGTTACCTACATAAGCAAACCAAAACCTAAGCCAGAGTCAATACATTCAAATCTGACAAAATGAAACTTAAGAACAACCAATCACAGATATCCAAATGGGCTTTCCCAAATAAGGGAACTGTTTAAGCTATAGCCAATCAAATAATTTCCTTGCTTTGCTTCCACATTTTATGATCAAAAAAAACAAAAACAAAAAGCAAACTCCTCCCTGTCTCCTGTCAGTAGAATGCTCTTAACCACCTGTGGTTTGGTGCGGCCCAATTTGAATCCATGTGTGCTCAAATAAGCTCTTGAAAAATGTTACTGTGCCTCAGTTTACCTTTTAACAGTGTCTTAGGCCACAAAACTTAGGTGTGCAGGGAAACATAATTTATTTTTCCATAATTGAACATAGTTTGTATCTTAAAGTACCTGTTGGCAGAAAATAGAATCTTGAATTTGTATTTTAATAGTCTTAAAATATCATGTCCGCTGACCTGATTTTGTCATAGATATTATATGGGTTTTGCTCTGCTTTATTGAGCATTTTTATAGTTCAAGTATTTTTATTTTTTAAACTTTTGGCTGCATTGGGTCTTCTTTGCTGCGCGCAGGCTTTCTCTAGTTGCAGCGAGCTGGGGCTACTCTTTGTTGCAGTTCGCAGGGCTTCTCATTGTGCTGGCTTCTCTTGTTGCACAGCACGGGCTCCAGGCATATGAGCTCTGGAGCGCAGGCTCAGTAGTTGTGGCACACGGGCTTAGTTGCTCCATGGCATGTGGGATCTTCCCGGACCAGGGCAGGAACCCGTGTCCCCTGCATTGGCAGGCGGATTCTTAACAACTGCGCCACCAGGGAAGTCCTAAATCTACTTTCCTGTGTAATGACTTCATTCTCAAAAATGGCTCTCTCTGTGATGTATTTCTAAAAGTCTTGGGTCACATTCTTACAGATTCAAACCTAGGAGAAGAGTAAATATTTTTCTCTCCAACACTCCAGCAAAAGTCGCAGGTTTATTTTGGTAGGATCATGTGCCAAACCCTGAATCAATCACTGCAGGTGGAAAGATACGATGCACTGATTGGGCACAGCTAATACATGTGCCCAGCTTTGGAGACTTCAGTAAGGTCAACCCATCATTGGTGGAAATTTAGGTTGTTCCCTTTTACTTTCATTATAAATATTTCTTTAAGGAATTTCCTTATGGATGTGTATGCATTATTTTCTGATTACATTAATAGAATAAATTTTAGAAGTGGTACTGCTATATCAGAGTATACACATATATTTTGAAACTTAAAAATAAACGTACAAAATTGCCTCCCAGGAAAGTAGTATAAATTTCTGTTTCAGTGAGTAGTATATGAATTTGCCTTCACATGGTCTTATCATATTTGGATATTATCATTTTTGCTAATATTCCCCATACTGGAAGACTAAATTCATGTTTATATATCATTCAGCATACAAATTATTTTCTTGAAACTTTGAAAGTCATTTATAGATATTAAGATACTTTACCTCTCTTACATAATCATAATACCATAATCATAAACAGAAATTTAATATTGATATTAATAAACAGTCCATATTCAAATTTTTCCAATTGACCCCCAATGTCCTTTATAGCTTTTGTTTAAAATCAAGGACCTAATCAGAATCATAAATTACATTTAGATATTATCTAACTAATATTCTTTTATCTTTCTTCCCAAACTGTATTCCTTTTATTTCTTTTTCTTGTGTTATTGCACTAGCTAGGACTTTCAGTAGGGTATTGAAAAGACATGATGAGAGGAAACATCCTTGCCTTCTTCCTGATATTAGAGGGAAAGCATCTAATTTCTCACCATTAAATACTATGTTAGCTGTAGGTTTTTACAGATGTTCTTCATCAGACTGAGGAAGTCACCCTCTATTCCTAGTTTACGGAGAGTTTTTATCATGAATGGATGTTGGATTTTGTCAGATGCTTTTTCTACAGTTATTCATATGATCATGTGGTTTCTTTCCTCTTCAGCATGTTGATGGGAGACGGATTACAATAATTTACTTTCAAATGTTGAACCAGTCTCATGGACCTGGGATAAATCCTGCTTGGTCATGATGTATAATGATTTTTATGCATTGTTGAATTTTTTATACATTGTTGAATTTGCTAATGTTTTGTTGAGAATTCTTGCACCTGTGCTCATGAGAGATGTTGGTATGTTGTTTCCTTCTTCTTCTTATGTCTTTATCTGGTTTTGATACTAGGGTAATGCTGGCCTCATTGAAAAAATAGGAAGCATGTTCTCTGCTTCTATCTTCTGTAAGAGAGTGTAGAGAACTGGTACAATTTCTGCATTAAATGTTGGTAAAATGGTGAATGAATCTGGGCCTAGTGCTTTCTACTTTGGAAGGTTATTCAATACTGCTTCAATTCCTTTACTATATATATATATATATATGACTATTCACATTGTCTATTTCTTCTTGTGTGAGTTGGGCAGATTGCATCTTTCAGGAAATTGGTCCATTTCATCAAGGTTATCAACTCTGTGGGCACAAAGTTGGTCACTGTATTCCTTTACTGTCCTTTCAACAATCATGACATCTATATAAAGTCCCCTCTTTTATTTCTATTAGTAATCTGTGCCATCTCTTTTTTTCCTTAATTAGCCTGGCCAGAGGCTTATAAATTTTACTGATCTTTTCAAAGAAGCAGCTTTTGATTTTTTTTTAAATTTTCTTAATGACTTCCTGCTTTAAGTTTCATTGATTACTGATCTAATTTTTATTATTTCTTTTCTTTTACTTTCTTTGGATTTAATTTGCTCTTCTTTTTCTAGTTTCCAAATGTGGAAGCTTAGATTACTGATTTTCAATCATTCTTCATATATATATTATAATATATATATATACACATATATATGTATACATGTACACACACACACACACACACACACACACACACACACACACACACAGCTCTGAATTTCCTCCCAAGCACTGCTTTCACTGCATTCCACAAATTTTGATAAGCTGTATTTTCATTTTGTTCAAAATATTTTTTTTTATTTTTGCTTGAGATTTCTTCTTTGACCCACATGTTATTTAGAAGTTTTGTTTGTTTGTTTGTTTTTTAATCTCCAAGTATTTGGGGATTCTCCAACTCTTTCTATTATTGATTTCTACTTTAATTCCATTGTGGTCTGAGAGGAGACATATATTTTCTACTCTTTTAAATTTTTTAAAGTGTGTTTCATGGCCCAGAACGTGGTCTTTCTTGGTGAATGAACCATATGAGCTTGAGAAGAATGTGTATTCTGCTGCTGTTGGATAAAGTGGTCGATAGATGTCGATTATATCCAGTTGATTGATGGTGCTCTTGAGTTCAACTATGTCGTTACTGATTTTCTGCCTGCTGGATCTGTCCATTTCTGATAGAGGGATGTTAAAGTCTCCAACTATAATAGCAGTTTCATCTATTTCTCCTTGCACTTCTATCAGTTTTGGCCTCACTTATTTTGACACTCTACTGTTAGGTGCACGAACATTAAGAATTGTTATGTCTTCGTGGAAAATTAACCCCTTTATCATTATGTAATGCCTCTCTTTACCCCTGACAACTTTCCTTGCTCTGAAGTCTGCTCTGTCTAAAATTAATACAGCTAGTCCCTCTTTCTTTTAATTAGAGTTAGCATGGTATATCTTTCTCCATCCATTTGCTTTTAATAGATATATGGCTTTATAAAGTGGGTTTCTTGTATAAAACATAGATTTGGGTCTTATTTTTTAATCCACTCTGACAATCTCTGTCTTTTAATTCATGCATTTAGACTACTGACGTTCAAAGTGATTCATGATACAGTTTAATTAATAGATATCACAGTGGTTACTATTTTCTATTCATTGTCCTAGTTCTTTGAAACTATTTTTGTCTTCCACTCTCTTTCTGCCTTTTGTGGTATTAATTTAGCATTATATATGATTCCATTTTCTCTCCTTTTTAGCATATCAGTTATACTTCTTTATTTTTATTTTTAGTGGTTGCTGTGGAGTTTGCAGTATACATTTACAACTAATCCAAGTCCACTTTCAAATAGCACTATACCTCTTCACAGGTTAGTGCCACTACTTTATAACAACAAATGATCCTAATTCCTCCCTCCCATCATCTCTTGTATCATTGCTGTCATTCATTTTACTTATACATAAGCACACATAAGTACATAATCAAATACACTGCTATTATTATTTTGGACAAATTATCTGGTAGGTCAACTAAAAAGAAGAAAAATAAAAATTTTATTTTACCTCCATTCATTCTTTCTCTGATACTCTTCCTTTCTTTATGTAAATCTGAGTTTCTGACCTATATTATTTCCCTTCTCTCTATGGAACTTCTTTTAACCTTGCTTGCAAGGCAAGTCTACTGACAACAAACTCCCTCCACTTTAGTGTGTCTTAGAGTCTTTATTTCACTTGCACTTTTAAAGGATAATTGTGCAGGACACAGAATTCTAGATTCATGGGTTTTTTATCTCAACGCTTTAAATATTTCATACCATTCTCTTCTTGCTTGCATAGTTTCTGAGGAAAAGTTGGATATAATTCTTATGTTTGCTTCTGTATAGGTAAGGCGTTTTTTTTACCTCTGGCTTCTTTCAAGACGTTTTTTCTTTATCTTTGATTTTCTGCAGTTTGAATATAATATGCCTAGGTATAGGTTTTGACACTTGTCCTGCTGGTGTCTCTAAGTTTCCTGGATATGTGGTTGGGTATTTTACATTAACTTGGGGGAAATTCTCAAATTATTGCTTCAGAGATTTCTTCTGTTCCTTTCTCTCTTCTCCTTCTGGTATTCCAATAACATGTATGCTATGCCTTCTGTAGTTGTCACAATTCTTAGATACTCTGTTCTTTTTGTCAGTCCTTTTTCTCTATTTGCTTTCAGTTTTGGAAATTTCTATTGTTATACCCTCAAGCTTAGAGATTCTTTCCTCAGTCATGTCTAGCCTACTAATGACTCATAAAAGGCATTCTTCATTTCTGTTACAGTCTTTTTGATCTCTGGCATTTCTTTTTAATGCCTTTCTTAGAATTTCCGTCTCTCTGCTTACATTGTCCATCTGTTCTTGTGTGGTGTCTACTTTGTCCATTAGAGCCTTTGGCATATTAATTGTAGCTGTTTTAAATTCCCAGTCCGATAACTCCAACATCCCTGTCACATCTGAGTCTGGTTCTGATGCTGGCTCTGTCTTTGTAAACTGGTGTGTGTGTGCATGCATGTGCACGCTTGCTTTTGCCTTTTAGTATATCTTGTAATTTTTTTCTTGATATCCATGTAACTGCAGTAAATAGGCCTTTAGTAAGGTTATGGTAAGGCATGAAGGAGGAGGAGAAGCCTTCTATATTCCTATAATTAGGTGTCAGTCTTTTATTTAGCCTGTGCCTCTGTACTCTGAACTTCTCAAATGCTTCTCAGTTTTTTCCCTCTCCTTAGGTGGACAGGACAGCTAGGCTAGAGTTGAGTATTTCCCTTTCCCTAGGTTGGTTAGGCTCTGAAGAAAACCCAGTAGTTTAGGCTCTGGTAAAACAGTTTCTTTTGAAGGTAGGTCTTGTTAACAGAAGAACAGAATGCTCTGGTGTATTTCAAAATCACTACTTTTCCCCTCTTCTACTGGACGCATAAAAGGCTTATTTTAAAATATTTATTTATTTATTTGGCTGCACCAGGTCTTAGTTGGGGCATGCGGGCTCTTAGTTGCGGCATGCATGTGGGATCTAGTTCCCTGCCCAGGGATAGAACCAGGACCCCCTGCATTGGGAGCACAAAGTCTTAACCACTGGACCACCAGGGCAGTCCCTATGAAAGGTTTTTTCTCCAATACTCACTGAGAAAACCTGGTCCAGCTTCTGGGGGTAAAACTCACATACCCCTCATGATTGCCACTCCAGTCCACCCCATGCCCCAAGTTTTTGACTCTCACACTGAGCTTCTAGCAATTCATCAATCAGATGTTCTAACCCCACCACTGGTTCCTGTAATTTCTGCTCTGGGTTTCTCTCCAGTAAATTGAGATTCTTTGTCTGTCTCTTCAAGTTGGGGGGCAGCAGTTTGTCGAGTGACCTCACTTCTCTGAAGAATCTAAAAGGAGTTGTTGATTTTTTAGTTTGTTCAGCTTTTTACTTGTTAGGGCAGAGTAGCGACTTCAAAGCTCCTTCTGTGCTGGATTGGAAACTGCAAGTCCTCACTCTTTTCTCTAGTTTACCATTTCCTCATTTCTAATATATATCCTGAGGCAGTTTGTGGCCTGCTACTTCCTTTATAGCAGATATGCCTTATAGGCCTTTGCACACAAGAGAAATTTCTCATTTCTTCCACCATAATGTCTGCAGTGATGCAGGTCCAGGATTTGCTGGCATGCTGGAAAGTTGGTACCAATCCCTGATGAGAATCTAGTCTCTTACGTACAGTGAGGAACTATAAGAATTGTCATCCTCTTATATGCCCTCTTCATGTTAGCAGAATGTATTTGATCTCAGCTGTAGATGACAGAAAGCCCAATTCAAATGATCTTGTGCCAAAAGGGAATTTATTGGCTTTTGTGAATGGAAAGCTCACAGGAGTAGAGCTCACTTCAGAAACAGCTTGATGTTACAAGGACACTCTTCTGACCCAGCCCAGCTCTCTTCTGTGCACTAGCTTTCTTCTTACACAGCTCTTCTTTTATGTTTCTATGATAAACAGCTCAAATCTAGATTTTCTCTTCTCAACTACATGTCCAGGGGGAAAGAATGAGAAACCCTCTTCCAGGATTTCCAGAAGGGCTTCATTAGTTCTGAATAGTTCTAAATAGGCTGTGGGCACACATCTGATCCAATCACTGTTGCCCAAAAGAAATGCAAGATGCTGGTTAGCTATGGCCTAGGCTACATAATCCACTCACAAACAGGGAATGATGTCAACTATTCTGGAAACTTGGAAAGAGCTGGGGATGGTGGGTAGCTCGAAGGAGAATCGGGATTCAGTTAGTGAAAGGCAGATGAATAGATACTGGGTGGCCAAATCAACATATGTTGTCTACCCTGGAAAACTAGAGCTAATTTGTGGTTATTCACATCAGCAGGTCCTGGACGAACAACTCAAAATTAAATTTTACTACTCTGTGATAATTTAAATTTTTTCTCTTTTTCTCCAGATTATATTTACATGATTATAGTATCAGAATTTTGGTATTTATTCAGTACTTCATTAATTTTGGATTATAATTTCCCACCTCTAATAAAAATGTTCTACTCATGATATCATAATTAAGTTACTTTGGAGGAGATTTTGATACCATGAACTGAAGATTATAACTACAGGTGAAAAATAAATAACAGGAACCGCAAAGGGAAAATAAAGGCACTGGTTTCATGAAAATGCCCCCCAACTCCATGTAATGACTCCATGTAAATATGATTTGTGATTTACTGGTACTGTTGTTTTTAAAAACACATACACACTTGTCTTCAATTTCCCCCTAGGGTACACACTTGGTGCTACAATAGTTAATGATAATTCATAAATGTTGAATTGCTATGATTTCATTTGCACTTTTATTAATAGAAACCACATCTGAAAAAGAAAGCCCTGAGCAGGGGTCATTAATGTTAAATAAATATTCAACACTCAGTTTCCACAATACTGAAAGGCTGGCAGGCTGAATCCAGGAGTGTAGTTTTGAATTAACAAAATATTCGGAGCTCAGTAAAAGTACTTTAGCTCTCAGGCCCCAGGGCCATAGGAGGAAAAGACGGAGATATGCTGAGATGTCAAGTATTGTTTCTGTTTCTTCCTATCCCATTGAAAAAAAAGGAAAAAATCACACTGCATCCTCTGTAAATCAATGAACTATGCGCATCTTACAAATATTTACTGGGCTCCTAATACGTGTCTGGTGCAATTTCCAAATGTGGTAAAGTTTGACGTCATGATACACTGTAATCTCCACTAAGATCTCAGAATGATTTTGTGGGTAAGTCTCACTGATGAGACAGTAGGTTGACCAAACAGGAAAAAGGAGAAGGAGAAAGGTAGCGTTAGCTCTTCAGAGAAGTCTTCTCCCAGAAACCAGAATCCCAGTACGTTTTAGTAAAGTGAGAAGAGTGTGCCATTTGGAGTTAAGTAGACCTGAATATGAGTCTTAACACCCACCAATTGCAGACTGTAGACTCCGGTCAATTTGCTAAACTTCTCTGAGCCTGACTGTGATCATCCATAAATGGGTAATCATTCCAACTTCAAAGGTTTCTTTAAGAGTGAAGACTCAATCTAAAAACTTTGGAGAGATTTTTTCATGAACCTAAAATTAGGTGGAAAAAATATAACTGCATGTGTATTATTTTGTGTGGATAACTGTACAATTACTCTTACTGGTATACCACAAACAGTGCAATAAACTAGCATATTAAATATTGTATATCTTTAGATTTTAAGGTGTATTTTATGTATGTATGTGGTAATTTACCATCTATCCCTCTATTTCCAGAAGAGAAAAGAAAGACCATAATTTTATTCTTACTATGCTTTCAAAAAATTCCTCGTGTCTCTGAGTTTCTGAGTATTAGTTAAGGATTTGGAGCATAGAATTTCCAGGAAATATCTTACTTTAAACCAGCACCCAAGAGATTATTTTCACTATGTCTAAAATATCTTATCCAGTAAGAATGAGAGGGAAAAGAAACTTTTCCGTTTAATTGCTTCTTTGATTTATATCAGCTGCCTTAGCTTTGTTGCCAATGCCAAGCATAGTTAGAAGATTTGGAAGGTGAGAGATTACAGAAGAGTAGCTTCTATACAATTACAAATGCAAAGCAAAGCAAAGCATCTTTATTGATATTCTTTTAAAAGAGTTCACTGAGGTGCAACTCACAGCTGTCAAATGGAATGGAAAACAGAAATCCCTCTGAAAATAAGAGATAGAATTCAAGGTCAGTCTCCCACAAGCTGGTATTCCCTCTACCCTCACCTTTTTG
The DNA here is from genome assembly GCF_000442215.2 of Lipotes vexillifer. NCBI lineage: Eukaryota > Metazoa > Chordata > Mammalia > Artiodactyla > Lipotidae > Lipotes > Lipotes vexillifer. The sequence goes on from NW_006781538.1 coordinate 732,200, forward strand.
GAAATGGTAAATCATTTATCTGGGTTTGTTCACTGCATGCTGATGGTATCACACCTTATCGCTGTCTAAAAGCACACTTCACCGAGCATATTTTTAAAACACCAATTTATCTTCTCTTGTGCCCTAAGCTAATTTGAACCCCAAAAGTCTCACTGGAAAAAAATTTGTAAGTTACAATGCTTTTGATAAAAGTTAAAACTTTCTTAGATCTTGTCATTCAAAGTTAATGAATAGTAGATACATTTATAGTAGATACATTTTCTCTTAGATGAACCCACTATGCCTACTCCAATGACAATATTCACAGCATTCAAGACAGGAGGCAAATTATTATGTTATTCCTATGTGGATGACAACATGTTTCTGGTCATCTTTTCTCCATTTCTTTTATGCTGAATCTCTCGAAAGAAAAAACACTGGTGATGAGTTGCTGAGACTCTCATATTACCATAGCACAGGATACCTAAGCCAGAAACTTTAGCTCCACCCGAATTTCTGATTCCAGAGGTCTGGGGTGGGGCCCAAGAATTTACTTTTCTAACAATTTCCCAGATGATGTTAATGCTCCTGGTCTAGGCAATCACTGGCTTAAGCCACAGAAAAATAAATTCATTAGTCATCAGCATCAGGATTGTAAAGTACTACTTCACTGCAGGTTAAGGGATTTCTAAAAACACTTGAATGGGATTTCCCTGGTGGCGCAGTGGTTAAGAATCCGCCTGCCAATGCAGGGGACACGGGTTCCCGCCCTGGTCCGGGAAGATCCCACATGCCATGGAGCAACTAAGCCCGTGCGCCACAACTACTGAGCCTGCGCTCCAGAGCTCATATGCCTGGAGCCCGTGCTCTGCAACAAGAGAAGCCAGCACAATGAGAAGCCCTGCGAACTGCAACAAAGAGTAGCCCCAGCTCGCCGCAACTAGAGAAAGCCTGCGTGCAGCAACAAAGACCCAACCCAGCCAAAATAAAATAAATTAATTAAATAAAATATAAAAGAAAGTAGATATACGATATGGAGCGAGACTTATTTAGGCACCTGGCTCCACCAATAATTGAGGCTTTGGATTCATTAAGTGAGTTACTAAGTCTGGACTGTTTCATTAAGTTATTTACTAAGTTCTTTGTTTTTGTTTCCACTTTTTTTTCTAAATCCAGTTTGAGTTGCACTGTCTGTCATTTAGAACAGAAATCATTCTGGCCAACAATATTCTTAGACATGAGCATTAGAAATGTGCGAACATAAAGGATATGAACATTTCTTATGTTAAGAGCATGTATCCATTATTGCATTTGTAGGCAGAAATGAAAATTGCTCTTACAGTTTTAAATTGGCATAATTATATAATACTGCTTTTAGTGTTATTTTTGACTTCTGTTTCACTACAATTGTTTTTGATTTAGCTGTTCAGGTGGATGCATTATAAAAAAAGTCAGTAAACATTCACTGAATGTTGTTTTTGTTTGACATATATCACCACGCTTGTCTATATTACAGTGATTCCCTTTTCTTTTCTCTACTGAGTCACCTTCAGGCGTGTAGGGCAGCAGTATAAATTGTAATTCACATTGTAAATGGAGTAAGGATGGTTCCAGTGAAAGCAAGATGAACATAAAATTTCTTAGGAATGGAGATGGAGGTTGGCATCTGAAGTATTGGGATTCTCAAAATGATTTTTTCAACAGCTTCAAATGTTTCAGTTGGCTGGGTGCAATACATAAAGTATAAGCTGGTTTCTCCCATTTATTGGTCCCTCTTAACCTCAGTTCTTCATCATCCTGTGAAATTATAAAAGTAAAAAAAATGAAGTAACATATGCCTTTGAAATTAAAGCCATAATTTTCAACCTTGGTTCCTTGTAATGGTGCTTCAGGCATTCCACGATGTTTTGTTTTGCTTTTGACCTTTGACTTAAAAATGTATCTTAGTGGGTTGAATGGTGTCTGTCCCCCAAAAAGTCCAAGTTTCAGCCCCTGATACCTATAAATGTGATCTTATTTGGAGAAAAGATCTTTGTAGATGTAATTAAGTTGAGGATTTCGAGATGAGATCATCCTTGATTAACTGGTTGAATCTTAAATCCATTGACAAGTATCTTCATATGGGACAGAGAACGGTGGAAGACCATTTGACAGTGGAGGTCAAGATTAGAGTAATGCAGCCACAAGGAGCACCTAGAGCCACCAGAAGGTGGAAGAGGCAAGGAAGGATTCTCCCCTAGAAATGTTGGAGAGAGCACTGCGCTGCTAATACCTTGATTTTGGACTTCTGGCCACCAGAACTGTAAGAGAATTTATTGGGTTGGCCAAAGAGTTCATTTGAGTTTTTCCATAAGATATTATGATATTAAGATATTATGGAAAAACCTGAATGAATTCTTTGACCAACCCAATATTTTTATTATTTCTATTGTGGTCATTTGTTATGGTAGCCACAGGAAACTAATACAAGTATATCGTAAAACTAATTAACATAAACCCGGAAAGTACCTACATATGTAATCTGCCAAATCTGAACACACTGGAGATCACTAGTATGTTCTTCCTTTCATGGGAATCCCATTTTTGTGTAGAACTTCAATATCTAGATAAAGTTTATCTTACCTTTTATAGTTAATGGAATTCTATCCTAAGGTTTCAGTGTAAGGTGTTCAAATGCTGTTACTTTTCAACTCAATCTTCTCAGTGAATCAGATTGTTTAGTTAGGGCCCTTTCACATGCAAATACAACAAGTTTAGAACGGAGAGGAAAATCATTTGTTGGCTCATAAAACTTAAAAGTTCTAGAGTAGCATGCTTGATTCAGGAACTCTAACACAGGCTTAGAATAAAATTCAGATTCCTTTCATTGGACTGAAAGGTCTTACAATATCTGATTTCTTTCAGTTTCTTCCTATTAACTTACCCCATCTCTTTCTACTCCTCATCTTATCCACACCACTCCAGCTTCAGATAACTTGTGTTTTCTACAATAGATTAAGTCAATAAAGCTTTATAGTATGTCTGTTTGCCTGCAGCGTTCAATCATGGTTTTCGCATGCATATCATTTTGGTCAGAGTTCAGGGGCCATCTCTTCAGACAGCTTCTGTGGCTACTCTAAGATAGACTATGTGTCTTTTCTGTATTGCTTCGTAACAAGTCATCATAAGGTTTAGTGGCTTAAAATAACCATTTATTGCTCATGATTCTGTTTCAGAATCAAGCAAGACTTGGTATGTGGTTTGTCTCTGCTCTATGTGGTGTTGGCTGGGTGGACCAATGGGGGCTGGAGAACCAAGTTCACTAACTTCTCTGGGTTTTGATGCTGGCTTTCAGATGGGGCACCTTGGTTCTCTTCTACCCAGCTTCTCTCCTCAATTGATCGCACATCTTTTAGACCTTCTTGTTCTCTGTGGCATCTCTCTCCAGTAGGATGGTCAGGACTTTGCTAGTATATAGTAGCTGTCTTCCAAGAGTGAAAGCCAAAGCTATCAGGCTTTTACAGGCCTGTATTTTGGAGACCCTGAATGTCATTTTCACCTCATTCTATTGGTCAAAACAAGTCATAAGACCACCATAGATTCAAGTGGTGGGGAATGTACTCCCTACTTGATGGGAGTTGTGTCATGTGCCATACAGCGATTGGATAATTGTTGGAGACCATTTTTGCAGATAATCTACCACAGTCCACCTTCTGGCTACACCCTTTCTCACTTGTTCCACATGAAAAATATACTCACTCTCTCAAACCCCCAAATTGTATTCAGATATAGCATCAGGCCCCAGATTAGGTGTCTGGCAATCTATGCCTGTTCTGGAGAGGATAAGTCCTTGAAGATAGTTCTTCTTGATCAAGAGATTTGTGAACTGAAAATCAAGTTTTCCTCTCTACTCACCAACAGGGTGACAGGGCAGGCTAACTGCAATAGACAATCCATTTAACAATGGAAGACAGGAGCTGGTCCATAGCAATTATAAACTACATCTAGGCACATGGCACCTGTTTTCCAATTCAAAAGAATGGTTCTATTTATGTATGTATGTATATATGTATTTATTTATGGCTGTGTTGGGTCTTCATTGCTGCCTGTGGGCTTTCTCTAGTTGTGAGCTGGGGCTACTCTTCGTTGTGGTGCATGGGCTTCTCATTGCGGTGGCTTCTCTTGTTGCGGAGCACAGGCTCTAGGCGCGCAGGCTTCAGTAGTTGTGGCGCACGGGCTTAGTTGCTCCGTGGCAGGCGGGGTCTTCCTAGACCAGGCCTCGAACCCGTGTCCCCTGCATCGGCAGGAGGATTCTTAACCACTGCGCCACCAGGGAAGTCCCAAGAATGGTTCTTTATTGGGGCCTGGTTCTTCCGCTCCCCAATGGTGCTTCTCAAGTGCATTGTTTTCCTCAACTAATGGCTATGTGTACTGAGAATCCCTATGTTGGCAGTTTAGCTCCTGCCTCCCTCTACTTTCTGCCTATACAAAGTTGGGGGCCCTGAGGCCTCTCTTCATTTTTTTCCTCTCTCAATCCTCTTTAATCCAATGTGCTTCTATCAATGTAGTGCTTTAAAATATTGTGGACTTCTCACATATCTTATCAAAGTTCAGTCCATGTCTTTGAGTCACATTGATAACTTTTTTGTTGGTGGTGTTCTACTTAGGGCATATCAGGTTGATTTGGGACAGTATCTTAAGAATCTTACTTTGCCAAAGGGTATAATAGACATCAATTTACTTGGGGACTGTTTCTCACTTTGAGAACATTTTTTAAACTGGAATACTATCCTGGGTCCTTAGATTTTCTCTAAATTCTGCTTGTAAATGGAACATTTCTTTAGTTTCTCTCTTTCTCTTATACTTTATGATATACAGTTACAAGGAAATAATTGGCACTTTCAGACTTCTGTCTAAAAATCTTAGCTAGATTCACAAGTGTTTCCAAATGTTCCACCTCTATGTAACACAGGCCATTCTTTCTCTAGTCTTTAATAGCATTTTTTTCCCCATTGCTCTTCAGACCTCCATTGTTGGTTCCTCACTTCCCTTCAAGCCTCTGCCTGTCACCCAGTTCCAAAGGCCTGTGAATGTGTTTTAGGGTTTTGTCAAAGCAGCACCCTGATTCTGGTACTACCAATTTCATTTTCACTTATCTGTTACTGTAAAACAAAGCACCCCTGAAGTTAATGGCTTAAAACAATCACTTTATTGTCCACAATTCTGAGTCAGGAATTCCAGGAGGTTTAACAGAGATGATTTATCTCTGTTCCACATGGTAGCTGTTGGCTGGAGTGCCTTGACTGCAGTTGGAGGACCAGATACAGCTCCACAAATGTGAAGAGAGCCTTAGTATTGCCCAGGATGCTTCAGCTCTCCAGCATGTGGCTTTTCTATCCATGAGGTTTCTCATCCTCTATAGCCTCTCTCTTTCTTTGGCCTCTCTCTCTGGTAGGTGAGCCTAGACTTCTTTATATGGCGTCTAGGAAAAGTGAAAGCAAAAGCTACAAGGCCTCTTAAGAAGTAGGCTTGGAAGTCTCAGAATACTGCTTCTACAGCACTTTATTCACCAACAGTGTTTACAAGCACAGCCAAGATACAAAGGGTGGGAAAATAGATTCTTTTTTTTTTTTTAAAAGGATTGATGGCATGCTTGTAGAGGGACAGGAGGAATTCTTGGTAACCACCTTGGTAGACTAGCAACTTTTTCTATAAAGGGCCAGATAGTAAATATTGTTGGCTTTTATAGCCCTGTAAATTCTTATTTCTGTTGCATATTCTTTCTCTAACAGTCTTTTAAAAATACGAAAACCAGATTTGACCTATGACATGTAATTTGCCAGCCCGTGCTTAGACAGATAGCATACCCACTTTATCATTCATTCTTAGCACAATTTTTCATTACAAGGCCCCATATCACACTGAAATTATTTTACATTATATTTTAAAACTACAGTTGACCCTTGAACAGCACGGGTTTGAACCATGCATGTGTACTTATGTGTGAATTTTTTTCACTAAATACATACTACACTACTACACGATTTGAGGTTGGTTGAATGTCTGGATGTGGTACTGTGGATATGGAGGGCCAAATGTAAACTTGTATGCAAATTTTCAGCTGTGTGGAGGGTGGGCACTCCTATCCCCTGTGTTGTTCAAGGGACGACTGTGCTTTTATCCCCACTACAAAGTAAGCATCATGAGGGCAAGAGCATTTGTTATTTTATTTGCTACCTTATCTGTAACTATTCTGGTCCATAGTAAGTGTACAATAAATATTTGTTGAATTAACAAATTAGTAAATAAATGAATGCATCAGAATTTATTTTCACTTTCTTTTGTGGAGCTATATTCTATTTTGATGGAATCATTCTCAGGCTCTATTTAATGTGAGATGGCTGCAAATAGCTCCAGGCCAAATGGATCCAGGTTAAAATCCAGTGACTCTTTCAATAATTGCGGAAAAATTTCAGGGTTAGACCCTTTCATGGATCTTAGCTGTGTCAGATACTCTGTTTTGAAGCAGTTACTATTAACCCGAAAAATAAGGTCTGATTGGCCAGACCTGAGTCACTTGCCTGGGTGGAGTCATGAATATCCCCAAATGGATGAACTGAAATTTGGGTAGATGGCTTCCAGAGGAAAACCACCTGACTAGGTGAAAGATAAATAGATGCCTTTGTTAAAATATGTCCAAATCATAGACTTTTTTGATCAAACATTCTTTAACTTGAGTGGAATAAAATGTTGAAATAGATCAAATCAAAGGCTGTTATATGACTAAACTTCTGTCTGCATCCCTACTTTCCAATTGTTGATATCGTGAAAGTGGCTTTATTTTTGTAACTCATTAACTTTAGATTAGTGAGTTTATGCTTTTACAAATATATGTACTATAAAATAATAGCATTATCTGTCTTTTTTTGGTGAGTTCTCTCTTTAGTTTAATTTGGGGAAGAAGTGATGGCAGTGCTGTTAAAATGAAATTGAAAGACAGTGATTTAAAATTAATGAATGAATCATGCAGTGCTATAGTTGTTTATTTAGATTGCCTATATCTTGTTAGTTACTCTAAGTTAGTAAAGGATAGTGCCTTAGTGGAGAAGAAATGTTTTTTCTCAAGGAAGTGTTTTCAGTCACAAATCTATTTTCTCAGAGAAAATCCATTCTTCTACCTACTGTTTAAAATCAGTATATTTTATCTGAGTGGTGTCTTGAAAAGAAGTTACTAATACTTGTTTTTAAAACTTGGCCTATTGAAAATCAATTTTTTAAAAGGCGCTGCATATTTGAGCATACATTTCCTGCTCTTTCCCTAACACTTGAGGTAAAATTAGTGCGGAAAGCATCAGCATC
>NW_006781538.1:739794-777435 GCF_000442215.2 Lipotes vexillifer
CCTAACATTTGAGGTAAAATTAGTGTGGAAAGCATCAGCATCTTGTCCCTTCCTGTAATAGCTCTTACATTCCTATAGTTTCTGTTATGACCCATTTTCAGCCCAAATTTTTCAGGCCAGATACATATGGAATAGATTTCCGTATTCTGTATTAGCAGTGTTTGCCTGTAGTCCTTGCTAGGTTAGCACTTTATTTGTATATCTGAGTTAGGAGCTTCCTCACTCAATATTAGATATTGGTTATGCACTTTCTTGAAGATTAGATGGCTAATGATAGAAGAGCAAAGATGTAGTTCCCAGGACCATTTAGAAAACTTTGATTTCAAGTTTTCATCAACGCTTTTGTAGGTTTTTCTAACAGCCACTTTGGAAGTGTAGGTGGGGTTGACTAGACGGTATTATTAGCAAACAACCAAGACTGATGAAACGACCATTTCACAACACCTCTTTCAACCAGTTTAGAATCAAAGCTATGTTTCTGAGAAATTGCCTAAGTGCCAATTATTCCATGTTGTTTTCAAGTCAGTCTGCAATATCGTTATATGCTTGAACTCCCTCCATAATTTTATACAGAACGAAACAAGAGGATTTGTTGTTGTTCTTTTTTTTCTGGGTAACGTTAACATTGATAAATAGACAACAGTTCCTTTCCTACACTCCCCATCTTTTACTCTCCCTCGCCCCTGCGTTTAAGTAAGCATATTAGGAATTGGGATTATAAACAGCCCATCAGAAAAGACTCACTTTGCCCTTTCTCATTCAGTGAACAGTACAGCAGGAGTGTATTTCAAAGTGACACGTACAGAAGAGACTGCCTTACAGTTTTACTCTAAAGCAATACAATCTATGGATATCTCACGATAACCTTATTTTATATTGAGTGCTTATGCCCTCTTTGTTTTCCTATCCCTCTCTCATTTTACAATAAATCCTAAGTCCTCTCAGCAGCCACCCTAGTTATGTAAAGACACAAGAAGGTATGCAGTTAGTTATCCCAAGCATAGAAATGAATTAGCACTGCGTATTGATTATCCTAACTTCTCAGTCTTGAAAACCTGAAAGATATTTGTTGGTTTCTTCAGGTAGACCCCAATGTGCCATCACTTTTCTGCCAAGCACTGGTGCAGCTTTTTTTTTTGTTTGTTTGAGCCATCTGATCTAATCCGTTCTGTCTTTGTATATTGAAATTAACAAGGCATATACCCTGAGGCATAGGCCGTATCTACAACAGTGAGACACAAATGAAGTTGAACATGAGGTCAATCAAGTGCACAAAATACATCACACAGTTATTCCAAGTCTCACGCTGTGTCTATAATTGCCCCTTGTTCTGTCATTAGGGCTCCCTTACAAGTCATTATTTTGAGTCAGCAGAACGGCAGGGAGTATTCTGCCTGATGGTTAGTATAAAGTTGAATTGATGACATAAATAACTGCCAGCACAAAATACAAGGAACAGGTATTTAGATTAGATCTAATAAAGTGTGCAGCTGTTCATTCTCTTTATGAATTCTGGCTAAAACGATAATCACAACTTTCAATATGGGTTCTCCGTCAGTAGTTCTGTGAAAGAGAAACTGTGTTTTTATAAGTGAATGGACACATGCCGTATTAGAATTTGCCTGTCTGCTCTTACCCTACATTGTTGCTTGGCCAAAGACTGATGTAATTCAGATTTCATGGGAATTTTGCTTTAGTTAGCATTGTGTAAAAATTATACCATTTTAAAGTAGAAACATCATCTATTCATTTGTTTCGTGGAAAGAGGTGGTGTGAGTTTAATGCTGAAAGAATATCCTAAGTTTGTGGCCTCAAGCACATTTTTAGAAGTATTACCTTTCCTGGGAAAAAGAAAATTCAGATCCCCTTCTCAAAAGATGGTAGCTGGCAGGGCTCAGATGAGGCTTGTAGAGATGAATACAATGTAGATCCTTCATGTGGATCTAGCCTCTGGACAGAAACAAAGTGGCAGGAAGGATGGGGAGAGAAGAACTGAATGATTTTGGAAATATCCATGTACTCAAAAGAGGACACTTAGTTACTTTTAAAAAACTAACTGCATTAGGTGAAGTTACACATCTGAGGTCCAATACTTACTGTTGGAAAAGATATTTTATCTCTTTAATGTCTTTTCTTAAATATAGAATGAAGGGATTAGACTATAACAGAGAATGCAAAATAGTGGCCTGTGGTCTGGATCAGATCCACAGAAGTATTGTGTTTTAACTGTGTGTGTTTTGTTTTGTTTTGTTTTTGTTTTTGGCTGTGGGGTCTTAGTTGCGGCATGCGGGATCTTTTGTTGTGGCATGCGGGCTCCTCTCTAGCTGTGGCACATGGGCTCCACGGTGCTTGGGCTCAGTAGTTGTGGCACATGGGCTCTCTAGTTGTGATGCATGGGCTCTAGAGCATGCAGGCTCAGTAGCTGCGGTGCGGGCTTAGTTGCCCCCCGGTATATGGGATCTTAGTTTTCTGACCAGGGATCGAACCCGCGTCCCCTGTTTTGGAAGGTGGATTCTTAACCACTGGACCACCAGGGAAGTCCCTAACTGTGTGTTGTTTAAAAAACTTGAATTGGTTGCTAACTTAGAAAAAAACTTGCATTGTAGATAAATATCTATATCTTACATGGATAAAGGATGGGTTGTTAGAAAAGGGGAATCTAGTCCAGACCAATAGACTCAATAAACAGATGGATAACAGTTTTTTCCTCACATCACTCTGCATGATACTTCTCCAAGAACTTCTTTCAGGTGTGAATTTTAAAAATCAAAAGATTTTACCTAAGAGCCTGGTTTTGTATATCAGTTATCTATTACTGTGATAATGCTGCATAACGAACAACCACAAAGCTTCAGTGGCATGCAAAAGTAAGTTTATCGCTCATGTGTCTGGGGTGAGTTGGGGGTTAGGTATGTGGCTTCACTCATCTTGGTGACTCACTCATCTGGCTGTCAGCTAGGGCAATTTATGGCTTCTCCACATCCTTGTCTCTCAGACACATCAGGCTACCTGTGGTGCGTTCTCATGCTAATGGTAAAAGTAAAAGAGAGCATACAGGAACATGCAAGACCTTCTAAGCTCTAGTTTTAGAAGTTCTGGCATTACTGTCACTTGTGCATTATTCTGTTGGTGAAAGCAAGTGGCGTAGGTGATCCTGTAGTCAGAGTATGAAGGCACTGCATAGTTACAAGACAAAGGGCACAGATGCATTTTGCTTAAAAATTCAGAGCATCTGACAGTGTTGGAATCACACTTCAGGCATGGCACTAATAGGTAAGTGGGGGTAGCAGCCGCCAGCTTTAGAGGGCCATGCATTTGCCAGTTTATGACAGTGCCTACTCACTCCTTATTATCTGTCTGAGACTAAGACCAGTGTGGGTTGTCATTATTACTGCACTTTTGTGGTAACTTTTCTTAGGGAGATTCTGTTCTGCTTCTAGAGCACTCTGAAGAGTAGGCAGATGAGAGGCAGACTGAGACAGCCATACAGTTTCTTTCCACATGTCGACTGCTCCATTCATGCACACTATTTGCCTAGATTCTGGGTCATCTGAGTTTGGGGCACCTGATCCAGACGACTTCTAATTTTGAAACATTCTTCATGACTTTAGAATAAAGGTAAAACAAAGACATTGGAACTCTTGACAAAGCCCGACCAAATTGAAAGTTCATGATAAAGTTATAAGATTTCCGAAAGTATTCTGGTGAGAGCTGTTAAGAGCTGTTAGAGTTTATATAAACATGGTGCAACCATGTATAATTGATTTACTCCATACTCTTTCATCTAACCTCCATCATAGACAAATATCTATACCCTACATGGATGGAGGACAGGTTGTTAGAGAAGGGGAAGCTAGTCCAGACCAATAGACTCAATAAAAGATGGAAAACATTGTTGTTCTCAGATCACTCTGTATGACACTTATATAAGAACTGCTTTAAGACATGAATTTCCACAAAATTCCTGATACCTACTGCAAAACATTTCTATTTTTCTCTTATCCAGACTTAGAAAAAAATATGTTCTTCAAGACTGTTCTTCATCTCTCCTTCCTATCGCCTTCAGTGCCTCAGTCCATTTATTATTCATTCCTTCTGTTATGCATTCTTTTCATGCAGCCTTTTGAACATGTGTTTGTATGTGTGTATACGTAGAAACCTATATACAGTTTCCTTGCATCCCCGTTATCAAGGAAATGGTGTATCCTTGTATCATGTATCATGTTTGCATTGTATCATGTTTGATACAATTGTATCATGTTTGATACAATTGTACATGTTTGCATTTTTTGTGCCTAGAGAGGAAGACAGGGCAAGAGAATTAGCTGAGGGGAAGTTAAATTGGCTAAAGAGGCAGAGGCTTCTTGGACAGTTAACCTACCTTCTGCTTCAGTTTTCTCATCTGTACAATGGCGATAATGATTTGTAATGTAAATAAAATAGAACCCAGATCATTTCATTAGTGCTTACCATTACTATTATGACTACTTATTGTTGTTGTTTCTGGACTTGTCATTGTAGAAATTGTGGAGGAACACGAAGAGTTAATGTGTTTGGGTATGTGCTTTTTAGCACCTTTTTATTCCTTCTTTCCACTTGGACCCTCCTCTTCTCCCTGTTTTCCCAAGGGATATTCCTTCGTTGTGTCCTGTATTAGGGACAATTTACTTTTCTTAAGTGAATATACTTAGAGAGATATATTTTCTTCAAAGGTATATACACAACACCATAATACTACTAGGCTTTGGGAGGGGGCTTGTGAGGGGTACTTCCCCTACCCTCCACACCCTTCCAGAGTGAGGGAGATTGTTCTGTTCACGAGAGCTTATTGTTCTCCCGGCAGGTCCTCAGTGTGGTTAGCTCAAGGTTCCATATTCTATAGTCTTTTAAAAATACGATGCCCTGGTAAATCCTGTCCTTTGCTAAGGACATTTCTCCTTAGACTACGAGTCATCTGACCCTTGAAGGTCTTAGTGCCAGTACAATGTCTTTGTGTGGTTGTTTCGCCATCATTAGCAAGGCCACTTTAATGCTCTCTGTGGCAAGAACAGGCAGGGAGGGAGGTGTTATTGCTCCTTGCTTGGTGATTTCCGATGAGAAAATATAAGCGTCCAGTACAGTTTATGTTCCCTTAATATGTTCCAAAAGCCCTCCATTATTATCTAGAGCAGTGTGTGTTCTGAAGGTAACCCATGCAGTGTATTATTTTGCCAAAGAAAAAGAAAAAAAAACCATAGTCAACTGTACTTGTGACACGTCGCACACTGCTCCCTCAGAGCAATTTGGTTATAAACAAAGGAACTCTGGCTACTGAGCCTGAGAGGAATTCATTAGAGGGATGTGGGGCTGCTCATAACATTTCAGGGAACATGAACTACCAGGCCTTGGGAGGGAGGGGAAGCCCATTAGCAGGAACAAAGCAGTGATGCTTCATGACTCCAATTTTTATTCTTGTGTCCATCTGCTAAAGTGGCACATTCTTAGGAAGAAGGGAGAACCTGATTGGCCTGACTTGGTCACGTGCCTGCTACTTCGGACAGGGCCTGTAACCCAAGGGATCTCATGGAAAATCCCAATGCAAGTAGCCATCTTGCTCCTCAAAGGAAAAGTGGCGGTGACGATGTGTCGACAAAGAACAGCTCTTCACCACACATCTACCCTTTGGAGTATCCCAGTACACATTGGCTCTGAATATTCTTTGCAGGAAAGAAACCCGTATAACCACATGTAACCTGGCCGTTTTTAATATTTATTGTTTTTATGTAATATTTGTTACCCTTAGGAAAGACTAGTATTCCTTGGAATACCCTCTGGAAGTGCTGACTCACGTCTCCCGGGCATCACACTTTAATCTTTGATTGGATTCCTCCTATGCTCTATATTACAGTTTCCTAATCCTTTGATACGATTTTCCTGACATTTTCTCATATTTTAAAATGTCAGCTACTGTAGGTGACACAGGTGTTTGCTTCTTAATCACTTTGAATAAAACAAATATTTCTACAGATGCTGCTTTGGAGCCATTCATCTTCCTTTTCTCCTCTATACCGTTACCTTGGTCCATGAGCCTTCTCCCGTTTCTGAAGCTTCTCTCCTGTGGAATGTCTTTTGTATTCTCTGGCTCACCTTTGAGTACACCACTCTCAGCTTTTAGGCCTTATCCATATATGGCCCCTGACAAAGGCTTCTTTCTTACGGCTTTCCGTTTTTCTAGTTGTTTTTGACCTTGAGCCCTTCCTTGCGTTTCAATTGGACATACTCAGTAAATACTGCCACTCATAAGGTGGCGCACACCTGCCCTGCATCTCACTGCTGTCTCATTCTTTTGTGCATGTGTCACTTTACTTATTGATTATTTCATCTTTCTTCTATCCAGGGTCCCTCAGTTATACTTTTTCAGCTTGTTTCAGGATTTGACTGGTAATAGCAAATTCTGAATTGGCAGCAACTCTGGAAGGAGAGAGATATGATTCACACAGATTTCAACAATAATAACTATTTACCAAATATGACGCCATCTAGTAGTCTGGGGGATAAACTGAAACATCAAAATACAGGCGAACATGTGTTCTTGACTAAGTCTTGTTTAATGGTTGCTTACTTATCCTGTAGTTACCATTATGTAATCATCTAGCTGGTTAATACGTGATAATCATCTTTTTGGGGGGGTTTAGTTTGCATATTATCCATCAAACTGTTTTCAAATGCTTTCCTTTTAAATTTCTGTCACTTTTCCATGACCCATCTCCCACTCTGCTCTTGTCTTTCATTTCTTTTCCATTAAAATCAGAAGATACATAAATTGGGGCTTCCCTGGTGGTGCAGTGGTTGAGAATCTACCTGCTGATGCAGGGGACACGGGTTTGAGCCCTGGTCTGGGAGGATCCCACGTGCCGCAGAGCATCTAGGCCCGTGAGCCACAACTACTGAGCCTGCGCGTCTGGAGCCTGTGCCCCGCAACAAGAGAGGCCGCGACAGTGAGAGGCCCGCGCACCGCGATGAAGAGTGGCCCCCGCTTGCCACAACTAGAGGAAGCCCTTGCACAGAAACGAAGACCCAACACAGCAAAAATTAATTAATTAATTAATTAATAAACTCCTACCCCCAACATCTTCTTAAAAAAAAAAAAAAAAAAAGAAGATACAAAAATTGACTACAGGATATGGACATGTGCTTTTTTTCCCTCGCCTCAAGGCCAAGGTAGTTTACTACCACACCCATTACCTTTCTTTTTTAAACGAAACTCCCAGTACCAAAAAAAAAAAGGAAATAAAAGCCCTTCACACTCTGATTTCTGACTGTTGCCCAGTGACATTCTGTATTTATTTTACAGTGACAGTCCCGTCCCCTGGCTTTCTGCCATAAGCTCATCTAATCTTTTCTAACAGACATCCAGGCTTTGTGGCATCACATCTGTGGACACAGTGTTTCAATGTCACTCTTTATATTCTCTCTATGGACCTTCTTCCCGTGTGGTTCCTAACTTTAGTTTGGTACAGGGGAATGGCTGCTGGAAGATAACAGACAAACCAGAAGTAGGTATGGAGAATTTGATACTTCTGACTCTTCTTTGTGACCCTTTAAACAAATGTCATCTATTTCTGATTCTGAATATAAATGACAGAAATGGTTATTGGGTCCTTTCTGGGTTTCAGCTCTTGGGCTGAGGCTGTTACGTTATTTCACATTTAATCTTCATAGCCAGCTGAAGAGGTAGAGGTGGCAGAGACCTAACTAGTTGTCTGCCAATACGGATACCCTAGATTCCCCTTTTCTTCCTTTAGTGATAGGAACCCGGCTGTAGCTGGACACACAACTACTCAGTGAAGACGGCATTTCCCAGCTTCCTTTGTAGCTACTGTGGTCATATGAGTAAATTCTTACCAGTGCCACAAGAGTGGCAGGGATATGTGCAGATCCCGGGTCACAGCATTAAAAGGAAAGTGATGCTTTTTTTTCCTTTTATCACTTGTTGCCTAACGAGCCACCCTAAAATTTTGTGGGTTAAAACAGCAGTCACTTATTTTTACTCATAATGCTACAGGTTGGCACTCTGGGCTGGGATCAGCTCATAGAGTCTTCTGGCATTTTCTGTGATTAGCTATCAGATTGGCTGGGGGCTGCCCATCAGCTGAGGCAATGAGGGTGTTTGAGCTACATGTCTTTCTTCATCCAGAGGGCTAGCCTGGGCTTGTTTACACAGTTGCTATGAGAGCACTAAGAGAGCACGTTGAAGAGTGCAAGACATATGGAGATCTAGATTCAGAATTCATATATGTCATTTTTGGTGCATTCTCTTGGTAAAGGAAGTTATAAGGCATTCATGGAATCAAGGGGTAGGGACATAAACTGCTTTATGGGAGTTACTGCAAAGTCACTCTGTGAAGAGGCATGGATAGAGTGAAGAGTGGAGAATGATGATTATTTCTGTAGTGTACCTCACCTCCTCTTCCTTTATTCACTGACTGGTACATGTACATAATAACAAGAGCTTTGACCAAAATCTGGAAGCTGTATGTTGAGGAAGGCAGAGCATCACGATAGAATGAGCCCTGTCCTAGCACCATAAAGCTGCTGTATTAGAATAGTATGCTCAGCATGCTATTTGAGAGAGAAATAAACTTCTATCTTGTTTGAGTCAATATTATTTTATAGTGTGTGTGACAGCAACTGAACCAGAAACCAAATTACTACTATATCCATTTCGCAGATGATAAAATTGAGCTCTATAGATACAAAGAAATTTGTCCAGAGTCACTCAGCAGATAACTAGCAGTGGCACCATTTGAACGTAGGTTTGTCAGGTTCCAGAGCCCATGTGTTTAAGCACTCTACTGCGTTTGAATATTGCAACAGTTATTTACTTTTACTTATCTACAGGGAGGAAAACTTGGGAGATCTGGTTTTCATCTTCAGTATGAATTTATGGCTTCTGTCAGACGAGCACACTAAATTTAAGTTCTCAGTCAATCATTTGTAGTTCAAAATATATTTGTCCTGTGGAATTGAGTAAAATTTTTCGACAGTATATCTATCTATATCTATCTGTATGCATACACACACACACACACACACACACACACACACAGACACACACAAAACATGTAAATATTAGTGCTTTGACCAATAAGCTTTTATACTCATTCCTTAGGAGTCTATGTTGCATAATCAAAGTTAAACTTGAATGATTAGCCAATCAAAGAGAAAATATACAAAAAGTCAAATAATATTGGGTGCTGTTGTAATCAACATCTTAAGCTGAGTGTGACAAGATACAGAAAGTCTTTGCATTTATCTATTCTTGGGACAAAAATTGCAAAATAGATACAAAATGGTATAAGCATAGCAGTCAAACTCAGGCATTACGGATAGCTATAGTTAGGGACAATTTAAATATATGGAAATTAAATCATCCCTAATTTCTGTTTGTAATAGCATAATCCACTACTCTAATCACGTTTGAGAATTAAAATTTGGGGGGCTTATTTAAGGGGATATCTTGAAATAGGGAATGAAAGCTGACTTGTTGAGGTTTGATTTTTGTCTGGGTAACAGGTAAAGGAAATTAGTGATCTAGAGCAACTGTTCACCAGTACTTTGCTTCCTTATGCCTTGGGCCATTGTATTGTTCGTTTGGTTTGCTTTAAAGACTTAAAACTAGATATTTCTATGTTCAAGTGAAGGTTTTTCTATGTCAAGTTATTAGGGGGAAAAAAGACTCAATGCTGCCCATGTAGAGAACTGAGAATCTTCTAGTTTCTTTCAATCCTTTGTGTACATGATGAGCTACAATAACCTCACTGAACTGAATTATCCTTCCATGGTATGGTTCAGTGAATACCATTATATTTCAGCACAGCTTGAATGATTTTTAATGCCAAAAACATCAGCAAGAAATACAAATGTTACAAAAATATTGAAACAATACCATAAAAAAGCCCAGGATCATAAATACTTTACTTTGCAAGGTCTCAGAGGTCAAGATAGCAATACCATGGAAAATTAAAATGCTCTCTGTGTGAGTGCCATTCAGGGAAAGACACACACATGCATGCACACGCACACACACGACAGAAATTTACGATCAAAATGCTCAAAACCATTTTCCGATTCTATATTAGGCTGATTATGAGAGAAAAAAATAGCTATTTTCCAGGAGGGAAAACAAAATTTATGAAATTATTCCTCTGCACGTTTTTTATTTCTTTTTAATTATAATCTAATTAAAGGAGAATTACAGCCTGTGAAAGACATGGGTTTTATGTGAATGACTTCCTTAACCACACAAAGGAATATGGTGTACAGATAGAAGTTGGCTGAGGATTTGGATTTAGACAGTTAAGTATCAAAACCTGTTGCCTCAGAGGGTTTGAATCTGGAAATCCCCTTTCTGTGGAGTGCTCTCTGAGAGACCATGCTACAGGTGTATGTAAAGGGAGTCCGGAGAAAGGAAAAAACAAATGAACAAACAAAAACAACACCTTGCAAGATCTGTGCACAGAGCTATGAAAAGCTGTTCTTTATTCATCCCATGGTACTCAGGTGTGTGCTGCCTCCTATGGGTCTGCCCACCATGGGTCAAATCTGCTGCTTTCCTGAGTGGTGGGTCATCTTTAGTTTAAGTCAGTGCATTTATGGAAAAAGAATCCAACCTGATATTTCTAATAAAAAGAGGTGGCCCAGCTGCTTGGAAATAGAAGTTTAACAAAGAAGGGTAGCTCTGTGTTACTGCCCACAGCATCTCATGTTTCTAGATGCATCAGTGTTCTGTCAAGACTCTCTCCATCTCTTACCTGTTTGTGCTTCTCATTTTCCCATATATTTTAGGGCACTTGCTTAGTAGAACTACAGTGAGTTCCATCATCTTACTAGTTACATTTTTAAAAGTATATCAGAGTCCACAACCAGTTCTACCTACACAACCAATCGATTTTAGACAAAGGTGCACAAGGAAATTCAGTGGAGAAAGAAGTCTTTTCAAAAAATGGTGCTGAAACAATTGGATATCTGTGTGCAAAAAATGAACCTAGACCCATACACATCTTACATGTGAATTAACTTAAAATGTTTCTTAGGCCTAAAGGTAAAACCTAAAATTATGAAACTTATAGAAGAAAATCTTTGTGATCTTGGATTAGGTAAATATTTCTTAGATATGACATTAAAACATAGTCATAAAAGAAAAAAATGATAAATTCGACTTCATCAAAATTTAAAACTTCTGCTCTGTGAAAGATACTATTAAGAGATTGAAAATCTGAGGGCTGAGAGAAATCTTTGCAAAACTCATACCTGACAAAGGACACATACTCACAATATGTGAAGAATTTTCAAAACGTGATAATAGGAAAATAGCCTATTTGAAAACATGGGCAGAGGTTTTATGCAGACACTTCACCAGGGAAGATACATGGATGGCAAAAAGTACATGGAAAAAGGTTCATTATCATTAGTTATTAGGGAAATGCAAATTAAAACTACATTGTGATACTACATACTATTAAAAGGGCTTAAAAAATTAAATATGACAAAACTCAGTGCTGGAGAGGTTGCAGAGCAGTTGGACCTTTCATACATAGTTGGTGAAAATGCACAATGGTGCCGCCTCTTTTGGAAAACAGTTTTGTCAGTTTCTTATATAGTTAAAAACATGCTTACTCCATGGCCCAGCAATCCCACTCCAAAACACTCACCTAGAAAAATTAAAACTTATGTTCACCGGCAAATTTTTTGTTTGCCTCCACCGCTGCTGCCGGGTCCAAAGTCCCGAGCCCCCTAGGGCACCCAATGCCGACCGCACCCGCCAAACAGACATGCAGCGGCCTCTGCCCCCCAACCACAAAACTTAATGTAATCTTTATAGTGGTTTTATTAATATTTGACAAAGTATGGAAATAACTCAATATCTTTAAACTGATGAATGGCTAAACTGTGTGGGGCACCCGTACAATGGAAAACTACTCAAGCAGTAAAAGTCAATGAACTCTTGATACGTGTATATATGAAAGTACATCACATGTTAATGAATCTCACAGGCATTAAGCTAAGTGAAAGAAGCCAGACTCAAAAGACTGCAAACTGAGTGATTCCATGTATACTACATTCTGGAAAAGGCAAGACTATAGGGACAGGAAGCATCAGTTGTTGCCGTTGGTTGGGGACTGGGGAAGGGTGGAGAAGGGAGTGATTAAAAGGGACACAAGAAAATTGTTTAGGATGGTAGAACTGTATTTTGATTGTCATGATACTTACACAACAGTGTTTTCCCAAGCTCATGGAACCTTACACTAAAAATACCTAATTTTACAATGTGTAATTTCTAACTCAATAAGCAAAGTATATCAGATAATTTGTTGAATCAACATTAGTGTTAATCATCATGATAAGAAAGGCTTGAGTCTGTTATACTTTGGTTTTACCAGGTCATTAGTAGATATGGATTCTGTTCATTGAATGCCTTATTTCTGGGCTAACAATATGCGCATTAGGGACGGGTCCCTTGAGGCATTGAGGGTGGGAGAACATAAAATAGCAGCCACTTACTCTCGTTTCCTATTTTATGGCTGTTAGCATTTGCCTTATGTATTGAGATGCTCCTATGTTGGGTGCATAAATGTTTACAATTGTTATATATTCTTCTTGGATTGATCCCTTGATCATTATTTAGGGTCCTTCTTTGTCTCTTGTAATATTCTTTATTTTAAAGTCTGTTTTGTCTGATATGAGAATTGCTACTCCAGCTTTCTTTTGATTTCCATTTGCATGTTATATCTTTTTCCATCCCGTCACTTTCAGTCTGTATATGTCCCTAGGTCTGAAGTGGGTCTCTTGTAGACAGCATATATATGGGTCTTGTTTTTGTATCCATTCAGCCAATCTGTGTCTTTTGGTGGGAGCATTTAATCCTATATGGCTACATTTTAAATGTACAAAGTTTAGGTAGCCGTTTTAACTCTCAGAAACTAAAATCCATACATGTGTGTATGTGTGTAGAATCCTGATTTCCTCTCCAATATAATCTCCTATTTCTCCCACTTGTCTTCTAGCAATTCTAAAAACTCAAAAAGCCCTTAATGGGCCTTGCATTCCACGCGTTGATACCGTTTTCCCTACTTGAGATCTGCCTGGAATGCCTTTGCCCCACTTCTCTGCTCGGTTGAGCTCTCCTTATGTTTCAAGCTTTAAGTCAGGCTTTTCGTCCTCAATGAAACTTCCTGCCCCCTCAAGGCAGAGCTTCACCCCCTTGTTTCAGTCTATTGCCCTTGCTCCATTCTTTTACTTACAGTGCTTTCACGTGACTGAGTCCATGTTTATCTTTTCGAGTAAGCAGTATATTAGTAGACAAAACCCCTTGTTTTATAGAATTTTATATGTGTGCTCCCAGCACAGTACATAATATAGAACCAGTTCTCAGTGTATTTTCCCTGATGGAACTAATGAACAGGAGTGTACTTTCTTGGAAAAATATTTGCCAATTGTATTACACATTTGTATCTTTTTAATGTTTGCTTCCAAATTGAATTATAAATATAAACTCAGACTCATATTCTCTCACATGCATTCAAGGAGTGCAGGATGTAATTTCTTTAAAATGTATTCTTTAAATTTAAATAGTATCTAATCTTCACATAAAACAAAAAATCAAAACAGAAAAATGAAATAGCCACTTCTCAATAGGCTTGGACTATGGATGTCTTTCCATTGTTGGAACATTAACTTTGCTTGAGTTTTGGATAATAAGGATAGGAGAGTGCTGCTTAGAAGTGGTTCTATTTTTGTAATGTTAGAACTTGATCATCAAACTTTTAGACTGTATAAGCAATCGACTGACATCTTTATTCATTTGTGTGTAATTAAGCCTGGAGAAAGCAAGAGATATGGTTATTTACCACCCCATGTGAAACATAGTGTTTATTAATCATGGCCATATCACTATATTATACTTAGGAACAAAAAGGAGTTCAACACCTATTTTTGATCTGTGGCAAAGGCTCATGAGTGTACAAAGAGGTTGACAGCCTTAACTGGTGGTCATTACTAATTTAATAAGCAGTCTTCAAAGCTCTTGCAGATACAAAGGAATCTGAAGTTACATGTGTAATATGCAACGTGCGCAAAATACTTAATTCCATTCACTTTGAAACCTGGAGGACAGTTATTAAAATTGTATGGTGCAAATTAAAATTTAAGATTAAAATGCAAGATCAAAAGAATCAGGTTTTTTCCCTCAACGCTATTAAGGATCAGCTTTCTGAGTAGAGAGACTCGATGTTCAATGTCATGTCCTTTCCCTCTGGAGAGCTAGATTAAAGCTAATCATAAGTGACTAGAGAAACACATCTTTCTGTATTTTTTTCAAGTAGGAACACTTTATTACTTTTTAATATATGATGTAATTGTAGTCACAGGGTGAAAAATACAAGTCAAATAAGAGTACGGACAATTTTAGAGAAAGAAGTGTGATATGAGAAAATATAAAATTTGCCTCAATGGCATTCTTAGAACTCTGAAAAGTGCATCATTTCATTACATAACAAACACCTACAACATGAATAAATGCAGACTCACATGCAAATTCGCCTCTACTCTCACCTACTTATGATTTTAAAAATACACTAATAGTTATTTTCTGTGAGCCTTTATTAATGGTCAGATACATTAAGGATGAGCTATGAGGAGTGATTGGAGCAATCAACAGCATATCCCTTAACTTGTGGTTGTGAGATTACATCTCTAGACTTGACAGCATCTCACATTATAATGGGGTGTTAGACCTGACCCAGGACATAATGCCTCTTGTAAGTGAAAAAGCTTCTGTCTCTACAGAGTTGTCTCTTTGGCCCCTATAGGAAAGAGTCATGTACATTTTTAAATCCCTTTTCTCACATGGGAAAATTCTAGGAACGGCATAAATCATCTCAAAGGGCATGAAGCTCCTAAAATTAGCCGTGTTTAAAATTTAGTGCTAGTCAATAACATTTATTTCATTGACAGAAACAGGCAGTCATAATAACTAAAGAAACTCTTCTCCTTTAATTGTAAATTCTTTTCTGAATATTCTAATATTTAGAAATGCCTTATACTAAAGTTTTGAGAACAAACAGCACATGATAAACACACTGCTCTGGGTGACGTTCCTTAAACATAAACTATGCCAGACCATAACTTAGGCAGGACCTAAGTTCTTACTTTCACCATCATTCCTTTATTTGTTTTAATTTTTTTTCACTTAATTTGGTAAACAACTTTTTTTAAAATTAATAAATTAATAATTAATTTATTTTTGGCTGCATTGGGTCCTCTTTGCTGTGTGCAGGCTTTCACCAGTTGTGGCGAGCAGGGGCTACTCTTCGTTGCAGTGCGCGGACTTCTTATTGCGGTGGCTTCTCTTGTTGAAGAGCCCTGGATCTAGGCACGCAGGCTTCAGTAGTTGTGGCTCGCGGCTCTAGAGCACAGGCTCAGTAGTTGTCCCACACATGCTTAGTTGCTCACATCCCGCGGCATGTGGGATCTTTCTGGACCAGAGCTCGAACCTGTGTCCCCTGCATTGGCAGGTGGATTCTTAACCACTGCGCCACGGAAGTCCCCCTTTATTTGTTAAACAGCAAATTTTGAGTGCCTAGTGTTTATTGGCACTGTACTGGGCTATAACCTTATAAAACTAGGTGACTATATAATTTGTTGTCTAAATCAGGAGACTGTTGAGGGTGGAGACTGGTCTGTTAATACATTTGCTGAGAAAATCAGCATAAACCAGGTGTATCACAGGTAAACAAGGATGTATGATCTCCGTACGAATATGGGTATATTGTTATTCAGAGTTGAGCCTGAAGTCCTGCACGACGCTGAAGCACTTTATGTAATTAAAAACATTATATTTAGTGTGGGATATAGTTTATCACATGGAAAGGGAGTTGACAGAGTGGTAGATAGTTTGTCTCTGGAATCTTGTTTCACCTCCCAGCGTCTATAGATGATTAGTTGTGGAAACGTGAAGTTTTCAATCTCATCAAGCCTCAGGATCAACATTTGTATTCTGGAGGTAATAAGGGTATACGTACAGTAGTATGTTGTTATAAGAGGAAACTGAGAAATCCATGAAGGGTGCCTGGCACAAAGACTGCCACACAGGCAGATGTTCAGTAGGTGGTAGCTGTTAATGTAGTATAGATCACGTCAACAAATTGAACTGAAAATTAACCAGCTATTCTTATTGTAATTACCTAATCAGGTCTAGTGTGCAGAAAGTAGTAGATGCTTAATAAATTCTTGTTGAGTGAAAGAATGAATAAAATGAAGAAATAAAAGTTAAAAAGTATTCCATAATATGAAGTATTCTAGATAAATAGAAGTTTACTGGATTTTTTTTCTCATTTTAAGGTCTCAGAGCTGGTTTAAATACATGAACCCCAGAAAAAGAAGATGATATAATGTTAAACTGCTCTAATTCAGTGGGCCTGGGCCCTGGTTTCACATTGAAATCACCTGGGGTGTTTTAAATACTGACACCTGGGCCCCAGTCTCAGTGACTCTGATTTAATTGTTTTAGGGTAGGACCCAAGCATTGGACTTGTTCCCCAAAGTATCTCCAGGTTATTTTAATATACAGCTAGGGTTAAGGACCACTGATCTAAGTTCTGTGCTAAGTAGGTAAAGCATTTCATCGTGTATTGGGTGCCATATTTTAGGAGAGAATGGAGCTGGTACAAAGGAAAAGGGTTGAGATTGCAGAAGGCTGAGAAAGTATGTCCATAGTTTCTTTCATAGTTTGTTAAAAGAATTCAATAGGAAGTTTAGGGCAATAAGAAACCTTGGTCACATACTCAAAGTAATGTAAGATTGAGGTAGGCGGGTAAGTGGTAGATTATTTCATTGTAGGAGTTTTGTCATGTGGGCCCAGTGTTGCCAGATCTGCAGATTTTATACGAGAAGAAGAAAGCAAGGTTTTTAAATGGGAGATTTTTTCTTTTAACCACCTGGTGTTCCAAAGTATACCTGTAGATCTCATCTGGCTATTGTGTTGTCTGTTGCTTTTTGCCAAGAGTCAGCACACTATGGCCTACCAGGGCAAATCCAGCCTACCACCAGATTTTGTATGGCCTGATAGATAGGTTTATTAATGGTTGAAAATATCAAAAGAAGATTAATATTTCATGATGTGAAAATAATATGAAATTCAAATTTTAGTGTGGGATACAGCCAAGCTTACTCATTTACATATTATCTATGACTGGTTTCATGCTATAAGAGCAGAGTTGATTAGTTACAACATTTTCTCATAATGTTCAGTGTATACAAATTGCAGTGATGCTGTTATAACTTGCCAGCATTTCAAAATGCATATTACTATGGACTGTCTTATTTTTTTTACTTTTTATTGTGGGTGCATTCTCATTATATCAAAATGAGAAAAGTAGACTTTGTGCAGTAGGCTGAATATTTCAAAAGTGTCCGTACTCTAATTTCCAGGACCTGTATGTTACCTGTGATCAAACCTGTTCAATCTGTTTGAACCTGTGATCAAGTTGAAGATTTTGGGATGGACAGATTATCCTGGATTATCTGGGTATGTCCAGTGTAATCACAGGGGTCCTTACAGGAGGAATATAGGAAAGTCAGAGAGGGAGGGTGATGTGATGACAGAAGAAGAGATTGGAGTGATGCAAGCCACAAGCCAAGAAATTCCAGCAGTCTCTGGAAGCTGGAAGAAGCAAGGAATGGATTCTACCCAAAGCTTCCAACTGGTCCCGCTGATATTTTGATTTCAGTCCCATAAGACTTATTTCAGACTTCTGATTCCCAGAACTATAAGAGAATACATTTGTGTTGTTTTAAACCACTAAGTTTGTGGTGATTTGTTACAGCAGCTACAGAGGAAACTAATGTGGAATATCATACTTTTAAAGCACAATGGAGTGCGAATTCTTGAATTAGATGCCCCAAATTGAGTTTATTATGCAATGGCAATATAGAGGTGCTAAGAGACTACAATATATGATGGTATCACCAGGATAAGCACGCATCACAATGTTCTCAATGCACAGGAAAGCAATGATCAGGAAAATTAGAAAATTTTACAAGACAGGATCTTATTTCAGTGGAAATTCTTCACAGCAATGAAAACTAAACATGAAACTGCAAACAAAGTAAACTTTCACATGGCTCATTTGTTAACTAAGCATGAAAAGTCACTTACTGATAGTGAGTTAATTAAATCATGTTTGATTGAAACAACCAATAAAATGCATTTAGAGAAAATAAACTTGTTTAAGACTATTAGCTTTTTGGTGAGAACAGTTGCTTAAAGAGTTGAGGACATTTGGAACAACATCAGTAGTCAATTATAAAACAAGGCAAACAGTTTTGAATGGATTTCTTTGGTTATTGGTGAATTGATTACCAATTGATTACCATACTGCTCAGTTGTTTGAGAAATCAATACCACGTTTGAAGAGACTGAAGAATTAGTTTGTGTGGAACATTTACAGGTGAGAATTTTTTCAAGGACTTTAAGAAAACACTAATTCAATACTACCTGAAGTGGAATCTGCTAAGATGTATTATACATGATGGTGGTAAAAATATGTGTGGAACAGGAATATGTTTAGTTGGACGAATTTACAAAGCTTGTGAAAATATGAAGTGTTTAAATGCCCATGGTTATTTGGCATGTTATTCACTGGCAGGTACTTTGTGGAAAATATTCAAATTTATCATGTGTTATTGAATTGGTAGTGTCAATGTAAACTTCACTCACTCTCCTGGACTTAGTCATCATCAGTTTTATGATTTTTTGTCAAAAATAGAAACTAAATATCATGACTTGCCCTACCACTCAGCATTCTGATGCTTTAACAGGGATAAAGTTTCACTGCAATTGTTTGAGCTCAGGACTGAGATGGAAAGTTTTCTGAACAAGAAGACTGTGTGTTATGGAACACTGCACATTAGGAAATTAATTTGCTTTTGCTGAAGACTTGATAATGTTGTATAATAAATTAAAACTAAAATTTTAAAGCAAAACAGCACTTATATATGAAATATATACTGCAGTAAAAATATTTTCACAACAGCTAACAGTGCTTGAATCACAAGCTTCTTTGCATACTTACTGTACTATTAAGAGTTAAAACAAGAAGTAAGATCTTTAATCCCACACACATTTACAGCAAATATATTTTCTAAGCTCAAACTACAAATCTAGCAGTATTTTTCAGATCTCAATGCAAGTGGAAAGGGAATTTCCACATTTCAAAATCCATTTAATTGCACAACTGAGGAGCTTCCACTTAACCTTCCATTGGAAGTGATTAATCTACATTGTAATGACATACTGAAAGACAAATACCAAG
Source organism: Lipotes vexillifer (assembly GCF_000442215.2). Classification (NCBI taxonomy): domain Eukaryota; kingdom Metazoa; phylum Chordata; class Mammalia; order Artiodactyla; family Lipotidae; genus Lipotes; species Lipotes vexillifer. The sequence goes on from NW_006781538.1 coordinate 759,147, forward strand.
AGAAGAATCTAATAGAATTTATAAATGTCTTCCAAGTGATGAATATCCACAATTAAAATTATATGCTCACAAATTAGTATCAGTACTTGACAGTACCTATCTGTGTGAAACAGCATTTTTAAAGATGAAATTGGTAAAATCTCATTACAGATCAGCATTAACAGATGAACATTTGCAAATGATTTTTATTGTAGGGAATACTAACTCTGAACATCACTTAAGTGTAATGTTATCCCTCCTTCAAAAGAAGAGAATTCCATTTGCAGACCTCTATTACAAAAAATATACTCGATTGTTTTTGGATTTTGTTAAAAAAAATGTGGAAATTTTTTTTTCTTTTGTTATATTACTGCCTACACAATGTTCTTAATTTTGCCTCTTATTCACAAGGCCTAAAATATCTACTGTTTGGTTTTTACAGAAAATTTTGCCAACACTTGCTCTAATTGATTTTTTTAACATCTGAATCAAACTGCTTATGTATTTCCTGATTCATGTAGGCTGGAGATTATGTGCGTGGATAGGGGGCTGGAGGGGAGGGAGGGAGGGAAGGGAGGTAACTTCCCAAATAAATTTAGGATGATTTTGGAAGCAGAAAATTTGTGCAGGCAAATAAAAATGGATACGAACCCAACCATATTTGAGGTTCATCTGCTCTCTAGCTGGCCTCAGAGTAGTTATTCCCCTTCCAGACAAGCCCTGACTCAAGTCCTAACCAGCCCCCAATAATCAGGAATGGGTGAATCAGGGCAGTAGAGAGAAGATGCATTTGAAACTTCAGACCAGGAGAAGTTAGTATACCACTAGTCTAAAAAAATATCAGGGTATATGAAGCAGACATAAAGCTTTCTACTCATACCACTTGCTCATTACAACCACTGAGCACAACAGCAATGGCTTCCAGTTCCCTGAGGATTCTCTCTAGCAACCATAGCCTACTCTTCCCAGGGCCCTGGCAGGCTGGAAAGGCAAGAGAATTAATGATCCCTGGGCAACTCTCAGCCAGTGTGCCACACGGACTCCCATTTTCATCCACGTGGGGACAAAGATCAGTGAGTTGGCAGAATAGTGCCTGCGTTGTAGGTTGCCTTATATCCTCTGTCTCATGTCCTTGTTCCACTACCAGTGCCTACTAGGATCACCTCCCAAATAAGACATTTGTCCTTGAACCCTTGTCTCAGGGTCTGTGACTGTTTACATGATCACATGGAATCCAGACTTTTATTTTTGCAAAATATCTCTATTCTAAAGGAAATTAAGAAAATCTCATTTACAAAGGCATCAAAAATAATAAAATGCTTAGGAATAAACTTAAACAAGGAGGTGAGAGATGTGTACACTTAAAATTATAAAACATTGCTGAAAGAAATTAAGGCAACACAGATAAATGAAAAGACATCTCATGTTCATGGATTGGAAGACTTAATATAGATGAAAATGTCCATACTACCTAGCACTATTTACAATTTCAATGCAGTCCCTATTAAAATCCCAATACCGTTCTTTGAGGAAATGGGAAAAACTATCCTAAAATTCTTATAGAATCTCAGTGGACCTTGAATAACCAAAACAATCTTGAGAAAGAAGAACCAAGATGGAAGCATCACACTTCCTGATTTGAAAATATATTACAAAGCCACAGTAATCAAAACTATCTGATACTGGCATAAAGACAGACATAAAGACCAATGGAACAAAATAGAGAATACAGAAATAAACCCTCATGTATATGGCCGAATGATCTTCAACTAAGGTTCCAAGACCAAACAATGGGGAGAGGACAGTCTCTTCAACAAATGGTGTTGTGAAAACTGGATATCCACGAATGTAATAATGAAATTGCTCCCTTAGCTTTTACCAGATACAAAAATTAACTCAAAATCGATTAAAGCCTAAATATAAGATCTAAAACTATTAAACTACTAGAAGAAAAGCTTTCTGAACTTGAATTTGACAGTGATTTATTGGACATAACACCAAAAGCACAGGCACAAATAGACAAATGAGACTACATCAAACTTAAAAACTTTTGCACATCAAAGGAAACCAGAGTGAAAAGCAACCTATAGAATGGGAGAAAGTATTTGTAAATCATATGTCTTAAAAAGGGGTAATATCCAGAATTTACCAAGAACTTCTAGCTCAACAACAACAACAACAACAAAAAACTTGATTTTAAAATGGGCGAAGATCTCGAATATCCATTTCTCCATAGAAGATGTACAAATGACCAACAAGCATATGAAAAGATGCTCAATATTACTAATCATTAGAGAAATGCAGATCAAAACCACAATGAGATATCACCTCATACCCATTTGGATGGCCATTATAAACAATCATAACAGCAGCACCAGGCAGTGCAGGTGAGGCTGTAGAGAAGTTGGAGCCTTTGTGCATTGTTGATGAGAATGTAAACTTGTGCAGCTGCTGTGAAAAACAGAAGGAAGGTTCCTAAAACGTTAGAAATATAATTACCATATGATCTAAGCATCCCACTTCTGGATATATACGCAAAAGAACTGAAAGCAGGATCTTGAAGAGATATTTGCTCACCCATGTTCATTGTTGTGTTATTCACATTAGCTAAGAAGTGGAAGCCACCAAAATGTTCAACAACAGATGAATGGATAAAACATGTGATATATACATACAATGGAATATTTTTCAGCCTTAGAAAAGAAGGAAATCATGTCACATGGTACAACACGGATGAACCTTAAAGACATTGTGCTAAGTGAAATAATCCAGTCACAAAAAGATAAATACTACATGATTCCATTTATATGAGGTATCTAAAGTAGTCAAATTCACAGCAACAGAGAGCAGAATTGTGGTTGCCAGGGCCTGGGGAGAGGGTAAATGGAAAGTTGTTGTTTGATGGGTATAGAGTTATATTTTTGCAAGATGAAAAAGTTCTGCAGTCTGTGGCACAACGACGTGAATATACTTAACCCTACTGAATTGTACACTTAAAAATGGCGAGTGTGGTAAATTTTATGTTATGTGTTATTTATCACAATTAAAAATATGGGTACACTGAGTGGGAAATAAGGAAACAGAATGAGAAGGAGAAAGAATTAATCAGCTGACTGGAAAGAATGGAATGTCCCCATTTTCCCTATTACAGACTCCTGCCTTGTGACCTACCTGAATTTGGTGGAGACATGACAGGTGTCTTTTAGGAACAGTTACCACTGGTGGTTCCTGCACCTTTCCCAGAGGGTATAGTACTTCCGGGGCTCATCTTGGACCCTTACTCAGGGTCCAAAGTGGCCAAAGGCACCAAATGTTTTCTCAACTTCATTCACCTACACGGGGACAAAGGCATTGAATGGCTGAGTGTAGAGGCTGTTGGCAAAGATATTTGCAAAGGGATGGAAACCACAAATAAAAGAGGCAAAGGTTTTGTGAGAGGCCCCCCAGAATTGTGTGGTGAAAGCCCTTGGAGCCTGCTGATTACTGCTGGTGATCTTCATGTGTAGAAGAGTGGACAAGGTAGGGGTCATGTGGCTCATCCCAGCTCCACCCCAGTGCCTGCTCTACCTGCTGAATCAGGCACCTAGAAAGAAATTGTTAGTTCTAACAGCTGAAGTTTTTCGTATTTCTCGTCTATTATACCGCCCCCTCTCCCTCCACATCATGGTCTAGTTTAAGTAACTGAGAGGCTTGTCTCCTGTCTCTGAGACCCTGCCTTGCTCTCTATCACAGCCATATGTGGAGACTGAGGGTATAAACAGAGCAGGATTTAGGGGAGTATTCAACTCCCTTCTCATTCAGACCCATTCTGTGGGGAAGACCGGCCACAGGAAGAGACCCATGAAGGCAGAGTGGTCAGGAATGGCTGTGTGTCAGGCTGCAGCTGGATCATGGATAAATTCACTGGTGGTGGAGAGGCAGTGTGGGCAAAGGGCACCTCAGAGGAAAAGCACTGAGACAAGAATTAAGGCAGCACTTTCTGGAACAACTAGGAGGTAAGCAATGCTGAACTGGGTTAGGACTAGAAAGAGAGGAAACTAGGACTTGAAATCAGACCAGTTTGATTCTAAAGTCTATACTTCTAACTTTAAGAATGTTAACATTTTGCCGTACTTATCTCTCTGCATATTTATCTCTCTATGCTAAATAATTTGCAAGTAAATTGCCAAATATCAAACCACTTCAACCTAAATATTGTAATGTACATATTGCAAAAGTAAATAATTCTTGTACCCCTAAGAAACCAGCAACAAGTTTTTAGTATAATCTAAATACGGTCCACATTCAAACTTCCTTTTTAGTTTCATTTAATCTCAAACAGTCCCTAACATTTCTTTTTCTGTTTCTTTTCAGTGATATCAACTTGTGAAAAGGCCTGGCCAGTTGTCATGCAGAAAGTCTGTATTCTGTACTGATCTCTCTATTTTCCCATGGTGTGAAATTGTCTATGCGCTGGCTTTCTTATGAACTGGAAGGTAAGTCTCTGATATGATGTGATTCGATTCTGGATGCAATTTTTGGCGAGAATACTTCATAGGTGATGTTATGTACTCTTTCTGCACTTATCAGGGGGGTACTTAGGGTATCTCATTGTCAGTGATGCTAGCCTTGATCATTTAGTTAAAGTGGTGAATATCATATTTCATCTTTGTTAAGGCTCACTTTAGTTTTATTTTTTTTAATTAACAAATAATCTGTACGATGATACTTTGGCAAGATGAGAATATTCTACTTGCCAGCAACATCTTACTTTATGGGCTATATGATCCTTGTCTGAATCAATTATTGTATTGGAGCTGTAAAATTCTGATTTTATATTTCTATCATTACTTTTATACTTGCTAGCTTATATTCTTCTATGCTTCATGCCTCTTGAAGTCACAAAACCAAAGCTTAAGTTCTCTTGGTTCAGCAAAGGCCTTCAAGGTAAAAGTGAGCTTCAGTGTTCTGCTTAACTTTCTGGACTCCCGCCTTTGTTTACTTTTGGGCCTGAATATTCTATACTTCCTTGTAAAATCATCAATAGACTTAAGATATTTTTATATTTCACCTAGAATGTTTAGGGTGAATATAAATGTATTATTTTTACCTATGATTCTTTTTGTCTTTATTAGATTGAGCAAATTTTCTTTTTACTTTTACCTCCTCTATTTGGAATTTCTACATTCTATATCTATGTTTTAAAAATTTAACATGCATATTTGACATAAAATCTAAAACTATTTACATTTCTTTTTACTTCTGAAGAAATTAAAGGCACATACTTTTACATGTTGCTTTCTGATATTTTAATTTTACCTTATTTTCCCTTCTCATTGGAAATTACCTCTATTATTATCTTTTGTAGTGTTAGGGACTGAGTTGTGTGCCCCCAGATTAATATGTTGAAGCCCTAACTCCCAATTTAAATGTATTTAGAGATATGGCCTTTAAGGAGATAATTAAGGTTAAATGAGATCATAATGGTGGGGCCCCAATCTAATAGGACTAGTGTCCTTATAAGAAGAGAAAGAGACACTAGGAGTGTGCATGCACTGAGAAAAGACCATGTGAGGACACAGAGGGAAGATGGCCTTCTGGAAACCATGGAGAGATCTCACAAGAAACCAGCCCTGCTGGTACCTTTATCTTGGACTTCCAGCCTCCTGAACTGTGAGAGAATACATTTCTGTTGTCTAAGCCACCCACTCTGTGGTATTTTGTTATGGTAGCCAGAGCTGACTAATACAGATAGTTAAGGCCTCTTTAGATTCAGCAGTCCACATACCACTTTCTCTTCTCACTAATCCTTCCTGCTACTTTTTCTGAATTTAACTTCTTCCATGAAGTATAGCATTTAGTAGTTCTTATAGCAGACCCTTTCTCTCTCTCTCTCTCTCTCTCTCTCTCTCTCTCTACTGAAAATTTTTACTTTTTTCCTTATTCTAGAATAAGAGTTTAGCTGAGTAGTAATTATCGATAATTTCTTTTAATACTATAATTTTATCCCAAATATTCTGGACTCTATCCATTGTTGCTACTGAAAAAATTATTAAAGATGTAATTGTCTTTTTTTTTAAGTTATTCTGTTTCTTTTTTTGGGACACTTGCAAGACTTGTTCTTTGTCTTTATATTCAGTATGTCCAGGTGTAGATTTTATTTTACTTTTCTTCTATTTCATTCTGTTTGTTCCTTGAGGCTAAGGATTCTTGCATTTAGTCAGTTACAGGAAATTCTCAGTTGTAATATTCAATATATCACTTTTATCCATTCTTTGTATTCTTTTTGTATACTCCTACTAAGAATATATTAGACCTTCTCATTCTATTGTTGGTGTCTGTTAACTTTTCTTCCAGGTGTTCTATTTATGTGTGCTCACTGCCTAGTTAATTTCTTTACGTACACAGTTTACTAAATCTCTTTTCAGTGATTTTGTTTATTTCTAGAAATTTAAATTGTTTCTTTTTCATTTTTGCCAGGTTTTAAAAAATTATTTCTTTTTATTATAAGTTGTGCCTTCAATTTTCTTTTTACATGAATATTATATTTCAAAATACTTAACTGATAGCTTTATTATTGTAAGTTCTGTGTGTTTGTTGGGTTTACTGACTTTTTTCATGGTCTGTTACATGTTCCTTGCATATTCTGCATCTTTGTGCTTTATGGGCTTATTGTTAGAAGACCTTGATCTCTGATAATTAATCTTTTAAGAAGGTTTTCATTTGCTTCTGCCAAATACCTTTAGTGATTATTATTGCCCCTTTGATGTTAATATTTCAGCTTGGTAGGGTCCAGATCAAGCAAGTAGTTTAAATCTGAACCTCTGGCCTATGACTTCCCAAGGAAGACTCTTTTACCAATCAGACTCCAAGCTTCTTCGAACCACTTCCTTGAACCATAGTTACTCATTTAATAGCATTTTACTGCTTTAAAAATCACTCAACTGTCCTGCCTTCATCTGAGAATCTATGTAATGACATCTTTTCCTCTTCTGTATTCTCAGGACATTTAAATCCTAAGTTCCTTGTTTATGAGAGCAATAACCCTCCATACAGCTTCTATGGAGTCAGCTCACATGCTAGTCCCTCTGCTTTCCAGTTTTCTTTTAGTTTTTGTCCCTTGGGGAGGTCCAAATACATGCACGAAACACACGCACATAGGTATGCTTTTATAACTGCTTGTTATATTCCATCCAGAATTTCTTTGTATTTGGCAACAGAAGGTTTTCAGTCAGTAATACTGTAGAAATGGGAGTCTGTGGTGGTTGTCATACACATCCCAAATTGAATGGGCTCCCTTGCCAAAAGAAAGTTCTCAGTCAAAAGGACTATATGCAAAAGGCTAAGGATTACTTTGTTAGAAATATATGCAGGGTTGAGCAAGATAATTTCAACACTGAGATACTATGACAGAAATCTTACTTTACAATTCATGTGAAGAAGACATTCAGTCACTGGTGTGCTCTAAAGCAGACAAAATAAAAATAAACAAACAACCCCCCCCAGAGCTCCATTTATAGTGCTTGCTAATTTCCATGGTGTAAATATTCTCACAAATGGCTGATTTCAAACTAGCAATGGTTTGCCAGTTAACTCACAGAATTCCTGAAAATTTAATAACTGGTCCATGGAAACCAATATGAACCAGTTCAAGAACATGACTGCATTTAATTCATATTCCTGGATAATTTTTGTGGTAGATGTGGCATTTTCACTTTTTTCTTGATTCTAGTTCTCTGTGTCCTAGTTTGTTGCTTTCGTGGTAAAGGAGAAAGAAATATTAAATTTAAATTTCAGACTATGCATCAGAACAGGGGTCAGCAAACTTTTTCTGTACAGTGCCTAGTATAAATACTTTAGGATTTGCTGGCTACATACAGTTGTCTTTTGCATATTCCTCTTCTTTTACTTTCTTCTTCTTTTTTTTAAAACTCTTTAAAAATGTGAAGACCATTGCACAGCAGGCCCTTAGCTGGACTATAGTTTGCTGACCTTTTTCTCTGCTCTAGAAGCTTGGGATTATTGCTGCCTTAAAACAAACTTGTGCTGAAATTTCTGATAGATGAGAGGAGAATCATAATCTCTATTTCTTAGCTTCTTGAACCATTTCTACAATTATCAAACCAAGATGTTTTCTCTGGTATCATTGAGCTGGGACGGTCTATTTTGATTCTGATTCTTTGAAACTGTATTTACTGTAAATGACAGCATATGTTACTAGGGGGAAAAGATTTAATTTCTAGAATTTTCCATTAAAGTTATCTTTGAGATATTTGTTTTTTCCATTTTAACACTTTTTGAAGGCTTCCCAAGTAAACCAAAACATTAGAGTTTATGGATTATTTTGTCCTTATCCAAATGCTTGAGGCTATTAATTTTTCTTTGTATAAGAATATTTTTATATCCCTCCAAACAGGACTTAAGCTTACTTCCAGTGGTCAGTAAGGCTTGAAACTCCATGGCTTAACTGCTTTATATTATTTTAAGGACTGTAGAAATTGATAGATTATCATCAGGAAAATGAAAACAGTTTTCAGAACTACTTTGCTTGGAGAATTGAGCTTTTCAAGGTATACCCCCTCCTCAAACACCAAGTATTATATGGTTTAAGCTCTGTTATTTCAGCAAAGAGCTTAAAAGACTGACTGACCAGCATGATAAAGCAATAGAGCATTAATTGAACAGATTTGAAAAAACTGAGTTCCACATTTGTTAAGAACGTAATAAAGGATGTTATCAAAGCTTCACACGTGGATATACCATTCTGAAAACTGCTTACGAAAATAATAGACTTTGATGCTAAGAATGAAAAAATATATGCTTTAAAAATTCATTAGGAAACTTCCCTTAAAAATGAATTATAGAAACTTCTGCCTTATTATAGAAATACCTTCTGACAGGCTACAGTTATCAGTTTCCATATTTGTGTACAGTTGAAGCATAATTGATAAAGATACAGGGCATACTGTAGATTGAATACAGAAAATTCCATTTCTTTATAGAAGTCAAAACCAGAAATGAGATCAAATGAGAGAAAGAGATGGCAACTGGGAGAAGGAAAATGAAAAAGAAAAATATTTTCCTTTTATCTGTAAAGTGAGTCTAGGCAGTAGAATGGAGATGGTTGTCAGGATAGCAACAAGAAATCAGAGTTGAAGGCACATTATAGATACTCTTTGTTAACTGATCACTGTGCTAGCTTATTTTAACTCAGAAATGTAGTCATCACAACTTTTCAGTTGAGAACTGTTTGGCGTAAAATGTTATTTAAGTAGTTAAGAAATTTACCTTTATTTTTAAAGTTAGCAAAAGCTTTAAAATACAAATCAATATTCGTAGTTCTGAGAATTATGCTGAACTTGGTAATCTCTTAATAGCTCATCAAAGGTTTTGCTGCTCTCTTGGTGAATACTGAGAAATAAGCATCTATTTTTAAAGAGTGGTGATGATGATAATTCACATGATGTGTATATTCTGAAACAAAAAAGCAGTTTCCACGTTTCATCAATGATTGCCTTATAGAAGGTTGTCTCTAGGTTATCACATGTGAATGACTAAATTCTATGGTATATTACTCCTCTTCGTGATAAAAGAACAAGCTAGTTTACATTTTAAATAATATGGCAGGTAAGGAAGATATTCATCCATTCACTGAGCCGATGTTTAATGATTACCTCTTTGTTCTAAGCAATAGAAATAAAGCAGTGAATAAAACAAAGTCCTTGCTTTTATGGAGCTTATAATCAAATGTATTGGGTAGAAGGTAGGAAGGAAGAGACAGTAAACAAGGAACACTTATACAATATATCAGTTGGTAATATGTTCTAGAAAGGAAAATAAAGAAGAGTAAAGCAACCAGAGACAGAATATGGTTGTGATTTTATATAGATGGTTAGAGACATCCTATCTGATATAATATTTCAGCAAAACTGTGAAAGGCTGTGTAATAGTTAATTTTATGTGTCAACTTGATTGGGCCACAGGGTGCCTAGACATTTGGTCAAACATTATTCCAAGTGTTTCTGTGAGGGTGTTTTGGATGAGATTAAGAGTTGAATTGGTAAGCTGAGTAAAGCAGATTTCCCTCCCTAAAGCAGGTGGGCCACTTTTAATCAGTTGAAGGCCTGAGTAGAACAAAAGGACTGACTCTCCCATGAATAAGAAGGAATTCCTCCTGCCTGATGGCCTTTGAGCTGGGACATGGGTTTTTCCTGCCTTTGGACTCACACTGAAACATTGGCTCTTCCTGGGTCTTGAATTGGAAATTATATACACATCTTATTTGGTTCTGTTTCTCTGAAGAACTCTGACTAACATAGACTGTGAGCAAATGAGGCATTGGGATGTGGAAGAGAGCTTCAGGCAGTGGTAAAAGAGGGTGCTAAGGCTCTGAGTGGGTGGGAAAGCAGAAAAGAGATGTGAGGTTGTGGAAGTAGCTGAGGCAAAGCTACATAGAGCCCATAGGTCATGGTAAGGGGCTTTGCTTTAATTTTTATAAAGGTAGGTCTTTTGAGTGTTTCAAGTAGAGAGATAATTCAAATGGATCCCTCTGGCTCTTATTTTCTGAAATGGGGAAGACTAGGGACAGTAGATACGAGCTATTATGAATGAAGTTAAATGTTTGGTTCTGCAAATGCTAATTCTGAGATTTCTTTTGGACACCTAGTCACCATTATATATCCAGCTGATGGAAATATTTCTGAGTGTAGGGGAGGTTGAGGCTGGAGAGGTATAAAGATGGTATTTAGAAATGTGGAACTTGATGATGATGATATATAGAGTTTACTATGGGACAGGAACAGTTTCAATTCTCAGAACAACCTTGTAAGGTAGGTATTATTAATATTTCCATTCTATGGATGAGGACGCTGAGGCAAAGGAGGCTATGTATCTTCCCTATAACATACTTACACTTAGTAAGGTATGGAGTTGGGATGCAAACTCAGGCAGACTGACTTCTAGAATCATGCTATGATGCCTCCCATGTGAGGTTCTTTAGGAACTGTGTATACTTAGAGAAGAGCTCCAAGGATTGTCCTAGGGTAATACAGTAAACAAAGGTCAGGAAAATGAGGAAGAACCTACAGGGGAAACCAAGAAGGGGCACGAGTGAGGTCTAACGAGAACTCAGAAAATGTCACCTAGGAAGCCAAGGAAGGAGCATATTTCAAGTGAGTGAATCATCAAGTCCTGCCCCTGCTGGGGCACGTATGGTGAAGACTGAGAAAGGGTCACTTGGTTTTCCAACGTGGATTCTCTTATTCAGCCTGATTGGAGATGTTTCAAAAGAAAATGGGCCCTGTCTTGGTTTCCAAATACCATTTTCCACTAAATCGAATGAACCAGGGTTCCTTGGAGAAATATCTGATTCTGGGGCTGGGGCAAGGAAAGTACAAGATGAACCCGGAATATGATGTGGCAGAAAGTGAGGATGTAGTCGATGACTGATGTTTCCAAAGGACATAGGAGTAAGTTTGAAGAGACCTCCAATAGCCAATATGAGACAGTTTGAGCACCAAAATAATGATAGCAAAGGATTTTAACCTATTGAATATGAACCCATGAATTCAAATTGGTGTAATTAGTTAACTAAACAAATTAAAGAGAAATCTCTTTCTCACAGTTTGTCTTCTCCAAACAACTAATAAATGTAGAAAGACTAATAGAATTAGAATTATCATTTGGCAATTGTAATAATGATAATTGGTTCAAGCAAAAATTATTAATGGATATAAAAACCAGTGGGTGAAATTTTAAGGAGTAACAGAATATTTGCATAGTCTAAACTTATCTTCTTATAAGACTTATCAGTTACAAAGGGTAAAATATTAACTTTGCGGTAGAGAATCCTGACTGACACCACTTTATCCATTTAGCCCCAATCATGGAACTAATCAATAGGGTGTACTTCCTGATACAGTGCTCTAAGAAGAACTTTACATCACCTTATCATCTCTGAGGTGCTCCTGCCAAAAGTCCATAATATGAATCTAATAATGAGGAACCATCACACAAATCCAAATTAGAGATAATTCTCTGTATAACTGGACTATACTTTTTAAAGATGTCAAGTCTTGAAACATAGACTCAACAAATGTTTAGATTAAAGGAGACTAAAGTGATAAGACAACAGAATGCAATGCATAGTCTTGGATATTCTTGTGCTATAAAAATTATTTCTAGGACCATTGGCAAAATCTGAGTAAGGTCTGTAGATTAGAGAATAGCCTTGTGTTTTTGTTTTTGTATTTTAATAATTTGATATGCCTTAAAACATATTTGATATGCTTTAAAATAACATGCTTGACACTGGTAAAGTGTCTAGGCAGATATTCTTCATGCTTGCTGTGTTAAATATTAATATTGTAAACTTATTATAATATCTGTTGATAATATATCTGTTCATATCATCATCAAGCTTATTGAATATCTGCTTTTTAGATTGAACACTGCCCTTAACCTCAAGGATACAAAAGATATATAGTAGGGTCATTACTTTCAAGGGTTTTAACACTTTATTTAGGAAGAAAGGATGCACATATGGATATTTAAATATCAATGCAAAACAGCATATAGTAAGTGCTGAATGAATGCTGCATGCATACTATACCATAAGAATTTAGATAAAGTAGTTAGACCAAGGAATGAGAGAATGAATTGGACAAGGAAATCAAACTCTGCTTAGTGTGTGGAATTAGCTAAATTGCTTTTCTTTTCTAAGCCCGCATTGTCCATCTGGGGCATTGAATAATAATAATGCATGCTTCATAGTTTAGCTGTTACCCTTCCTCACCCACCATGGTGCCCTCCATGAGGGCAAGGGCCGTGTCAGCCTTGGTCAGTATTATATTGCCACTTTATCCAGTTGAAAAATTATATGTGGACTGCATGAATGAAATTTATGAGAATTAGAAATGATTTTTAAAATTTGATGTATTAATGCTGAGGAAGAGAATTGTTATGTAATGAGGATATTCCAAGTGTAGCATCTGGTAGATAATAAGAATAATAATTCTGTTCATTAAGAAGCTGCTGTCATTACCATCACCAAAGTCTGACACTATCTCTGAGAGTCTTGAAGTAAAGGTGATGCTTCTAAGTGTAGAAGAGAGGAGCCAACAGGCAGAAAGAATCTTGTAAACAAAGTTCCTCAGGGAGTGGAGACTGTATTTATTTATTTATTATTGGAGTATAGTTGATTTACAATGTTGTGTTAGTTTCAGGTATACAGCAACGTGATTCAGTTATGCATATATATATATTCTTTTTAAGATTCTTTTCCCTTATAGGTTATTACAAAATACTGAATATAGCCTTCTGTGCTATACAGTAGATCCTTGCTCGTTTTCTGTTTTATATATAGCAGTGTGTATATGTTAATCCCAACCTCCCAATTTATCCCACCTCCCCTTACCCCACAGGTAACCACAAATAGGTTTTCTATGTCTGTGGGTCTATTTCTGTTTTGTATATAAATTCATTTATATCATTCTTTTTTTTTTTAAGGTTACACATGTAAGCAATATCACGTGATATTTGTCTTTCTCTTTCTGACTACTTCACTTAGTGTGATCATTTCTAGGTACATCTGTGTTGCTGCAAATGGCATTATTTCATTCTTTTTTTGTGGCTGAGTAATATTCCATTGTGTGTGTGTGTGTGTGTGTGTGTGTGTGTGTGTGTACACACACCACATCTTCTTTATCCATTCATCTGTCAGTGGACATTTAGGTTGTTTCCATGTCTTGGCTATCGTAAATAGAGCTGCTCTGAACATTGGGGTGCATGTATCTCTTTGAATTATGGCTTTGTCAGGACATATGCCCAGGAGTGGGATTGCAGGATCATACGGTAGCTCTATTTTTAGTTTTTAAGGAACCTCCATACTGTTCTCTGTAGTGGATGTATCAATTTACATTCCTACCAAAGTGTAGGAAGGTTCATTTCTTTCTACACCCTCTCCAGCATTTATTATTTGTAAACTTTTTGATGATGGCCATTCTGACCAAAATGAGTTGATCCCTCATTGTAGTTTTGATTTGCATTTCCCTAATAATTAGTGATGTTGAGCATCTTTTCAGTGGAAGAAGTAGAATGATGCAGTTTATCCAGTGTAGCAGTGGGAGTGAAATTTAGAGATGGAGGTAGGGTAGACCTGTCACATACTGAATTTTAATTGAGGAGATTGGACTTTATCCAGTGTCTAGTGAGGAAGCATTAGATTCTGATTAGGTGATATATCATAAGCATTGGGAAGATCAATTTGATAATAAAATAATGAAATTATCAGAGGTACATTTTATTATTTTAATTTAGGTAGCTATAGCTACCTACTATTAAATATATTTGAAATTTTGATATTTTGCCAATAACAGTTGCTTTTTAAACATTTTCTTTATGATAGATAATTATCTTGCCGAAGACTGAGATACACCAGGCAGATCTTGAAAGTGGTTTACCCTAGAGGCTAAAGTGGGTTATGTGTAACCCCTGGCATACTTTTATTTATTTTAATTGTGACTGAGATATTCAGGACATTTATACTGACCACTGTATTAATGACTATCATAGTTAAATTTACCTGGAAGCAACAGATATGCCCAAGGAAACTTATTGCTTTATAAAAAGTTCATCTCTGAGTGTCTTCTGGACACAATGAAACATTTAGGGTCTTGGTTATGTCTCAAGAGTATAGCAGAGTGTAGTAAATGGACTTAGAAAATGCAAAATTGCTACATTTCAGGTGGTTGTCATAAGTCATTTGTTACGTGCTGACTGCACCCATAAAATACTTCAATTTTGTATATTTCCTTAGGGAATGCCTCTCTTCCACATACAAATAAGAAAGAGATTGGTTTGGGAAAGTCTTACCAGATGATCAAGCAAGGTGGAAAATGTGAGAAGGATGCAGAAACTGGGAACTTTCTATCATGCAAATGTTTTCCTAGTTTTGCCTATTTAGAGGGAGAGGCCAACAGAATTCCTGTCAGAAACTCCTATCTGTTATGTTTCTACGGACCTCATTGGCTTTCTTGGTGAATGCCTATTTGCAAGTAAAATATTCAGTTGATTCATCTTTCTAAACCCACAAGATTGCACAGGGTATCTGTGTTATGTAGCCAATGGAATATGTGGACTGATTGTATATTTTGATGTGAAATTATTTAGGCTTCTTTCAAATTACTGCCTCTGCCCTGAGTCCTGGAGCGTGTGAGATTTTGTGTGCACCGTTGGAGTCTCTATTTCCACAGCCCTCTGAGTCTTCTGAAAGTAACCCCCCCCTGGACTTCAAAGCCAAATGTTCTGGTGTCTTGTCTTCTGATTGCAGGACCCCCAGGCTGTGGAGCCTAATGTAGGGCTCAGACCTGTTGCTTTTTGGGGAGAACCTCTGCAATTGTAATATCCTCCTGTTTGTGGGTCACCCACCTGGGGGTATGGGTCTTGTCTATATTGCAACTCCATCCTTCTTACCTGTCTTGTGGTTCCTTGTTTATATCTTTCATTGTAGAACATCTTTTCTGCTAGATTCTGATCTTTCCCATCAATAGTTACTCTGTAAATAGTTGTAATTTTGGTATACCTGTGAGAGGAGATGAGCTCAGGGTCTTCCTACTCTGCCATCTTGGCCCACTCCCAGTTTTAATTAATTTTAATGTGTTTCCTACAAAGGAAAATAATTAGCATATAGTAATGTCATATTTTAATATACATCTTCCTGCTATGAGAAAAAGCCCATGAATATAGTTTAAAGACTACCTTATACTGAATTCTTTTGTGAGACAGGGAAGCATAGTTACTTTCTATTTTAAAGACCTCCTTCAAGGAGCCCCCCTGTTGCATGGCAGGGGATCATGTTTGTAGGAGGAGGTGAGAATTCTCAGGAAGCAAATTTTTCTCTTGGTAGAGAATGATTCTCTTGTATAGGACTTAAATCTCAAGTCTGCAGTAGGTGATATGTGACTTAAGAGCCTTAAGGGAGATGATTTGTCACTGAATGTCAAGTGCAACTCTTCAAAGGGACTAGCAAGTGAAGTGGAAAGATATCATACTATGTGCCATCTTTGTTCAGAAGGATTCTAAATGAGCAGTTGTTCTGAAGTGGAGTTGTGAGTTTAAGAATGGTTTTGCCACTTATCCAGAATCTTGAAACATGCCACAGTGGCCATGTTTTCATTCCTTGACAAGAAAATAATGAGAAATGTTTTAGAGTTTTACCTCTTTCGCAAGGACGGTTTTCTAGGAAGCTTGATTTTGCCAGTCCTGTTATTTTTGCTTCTGTCTTTATAGAAGTTACCATGGTGGCAGATGTCTGGTGAAAGTCCAGTAATTTGGCTCCTATTGTATATCATATTTATCTCTAAGGTAGCTTATCACTTTTTATATCTTAGGGGAAAATCAAGGTTAAAGGAACAGTGGACTCCATTTTCTTCTATTAATTCACATGGGTAGTTGCCCACGGGTGTTGATGCATCAGTAGCCATATAACAGTGTTTGTTTCACCTGTCTCATTAACAGTGTACAAGACAAGAGCCTGTCATTGTATAGAGTGCATAAAATGTGTAAGTACATTTTGGTAGTTTTATTCAGCCTTATGTTGGTTGCTGGTGTAAATGGATGTTAACATAATATACTCCTAGTTGAGAAGGTATGGCATTCTTACTGATTAAAACTGTATCTTTTCTACTATCATCTTGCAAATACCAGGAGTTCTACCAGTAGAGGTACTTTCATTTGCAGTATTCATTGTGTTTTCAAGAGGTTTTTTAAGATGCAGTTAGGGCAGTAATAAGCAACAAAACATTTAGTAGAGCCCA
The DNA here is from genome assembly GCF_000442215.2 of Lipotes vexillifer. Classification (NCBI taxonomy): domain Eukaryota; kingdom Metazoa; phylum Chordata; class Mammalia; order Artiodactyla; family Lipotidae; genus Lipotes; species Lipotes vexillifer. The sequence goes on from NW_006781538.1 coordinate 775,919, forward strand.
TGAAAAAGCACTGAACGCGATTTTTGTGGTAGGTGAAAGGTGTCAACGATATTTCATAATTTTGCCATTTGTCATCATTGCACTTGGGGTACAGGGGTCTATTTATCTATCTAAAGAATGTGTCCCCCAAAATTCATATGTTGAAACCCTAATGCCAATGTAATAGTATTAAGAGGTAGGGCCTTTGGGAGGTAATTAGGTCCTGAGGGTGGGACCCTCGTGAATGGGATTAGTACCCTTATAAGAGGAGGCCAGAGAGCTAGTTAGCTCTATTTTTACCATGTGATGACACAGCAAGAACACCACCGTCTGTTAACCAGGCAGAGGGCCCTCCCCAAGAACCCAACCATATTGGCACCCTGATCTTAAACTTCTAGCCTCCAGGACTTTGAGAAACATGTTTGCTGTTTAAGCCACCCATTCTGTTATAATTTGTTATAGCAGTCCAAATAAGACAACATATTAGCAGTCCCTCAACTTTAAACCTATCCTCTTTATGTATACATTTTGGGAGTTTTTCACCTAATTCTTAAAGGTTTGGTAGTGAGCCCCAGTACTTTTAAAAGAGAACAGATTATTTGAGAAATGCACATGGGATGTTAGGAGCACTATGATTCCCTATAAAAAGACACATCATGTTCACTAAGGGGGCTTGTATTATGAAGATCAGTAATCAGCCTGTGGTTAAAAGAACATGTAATATGAATAAGTGAAACTTCTTTTTGCCTACCTTGGGACTCAGGCAAGATGAGTAAGGTACAAAGAACTGAGATGGGAATAAAATTATTCTCTTATTTTTGCACTACATATTTGTTTACACAAAAAAGAGAAGGGGAAACAGAATTATTAAGATTCCCTCTTTAAAATACATGCTCAGCCAAATGAAAGAATGAATGTAGACCCTGAGCATAGATTTCCTATAATCCTGGCCCGAGTGTTGAGGCTATAAATTATGTAAGTAGCCACATAACAAAGCAGTATGAAGCCCAGGTATGCTGACAAAGGAACATTCACACCAGGCCCTGGCAACTTGAACCTAATTTCTACTGAGACCCAAATGACTGATGAAAGATGATTGCTGGCGGGTATTATTTCTTTATCTTTAAAGAGTGACATATTGTGCAGCAATGCAAAATATCCAAAAGCAGCTGTGGATAAGCAAGCCAGATCTTATTTTGCTATCCAAACTACCTGAAGCTTTGTGTGCAGACCTGGTTTATCAGCTCCCCAAGCAGATTGGGCCCCTTAGGGCACTCATCTGATTATGGGTAATGTAATCATTGCTTCCAGGAAGTTGTGAAATTTGACAAGCTCTGTGGTACAACGGTCATTACTGAAAGGGAAGGTTTGACTGCAGTCTAACTTCATGGTTTCCATAACTTTTTTCTTGCTCCTAAAGCAACCTGAAACCTACCTGGTTCCTTTTTTTTCAATCTATGGCCGAGCTCTTCTTCCCAGTCCTCTCACTTTTTCCTTTCCTTTCCCTTCTCTCCCTCCCTCTCTTTCTCTCAGTCTCT
>NW_006781538.1:777445-824231 GCF_000442215.2 Lipotes vexillifer
TCCTTTCCTTTATTTTCCTTCCCCTTCCCTTCCTTTCCCTTTCCTTCCTTACTTCCTCTCTCTCTCTCTCTCTCCCTCTGTCCCTCGCTCCCTCCCTGCCTCCCCCCTTTCTTTCTTTTTCTTTCTTTCTTCCTTCCTTCCTTTCTTTCTTTTTCTTTCTTTCTTTCTTTCTTTCTTTCTTTCTTTCTTTCTGTCTTTCTTTTTCTTTTCTTTCTTTCTTTCTTTCTCTTTCTTTCTTTTTCTTTCTTCCTTCCTTCCTTCCTTCCTTTCTCTCTCTCCTTCTTTCTTTCTTTCTTTTCCTTTCTTTTTGTGGGAGAGGAGAAGAAACAGACACTAAGGATCCTTTTTCAGAGATAAAGATTATTAATTAATGTTGCACTTGACAAGTTTAACACAAGAGCACTCACCAAACAAAATTGATTAGCTTTAATACTATAACAGTGCATCAGGAAAGCAGAATGTTTTGTTTCCCTTTGCCTGGAAATCCCTTGCTTAATTTTCTGTTATTTCAGTTTAATAATAAATCTCCATCTTGAGCAACATTTTGCTGTCCCCACCCTCTTTTTGTTCTTAGACTGCATGTTGAAGAAGATAGTCATATATTACAATCAATTTTATGATTGTTTTAGGCTAGAATAATCACACATAACCATGAAATAAGCTTATTTTGTTATTCTTACAGAGGAGAATAAGTTCTGGTAGATTCTTAATATTTAAGTTGAGCAGAAATATAGGGCATTTATTTTTAGGGATAAGTGGATGCTAAAAATGGATATGAGTAATGTATTCATAAACATTAATAGTGTTTATAATATTGGCTAGTAAGGCCTGTATAAAAGTTTTGATTATGTTCATAAAGATATCAGAGGAGAAAGAAAATAGCCTTGTGTTTGAGTTTTATGCTTATGTGGATCAGGATTCTCAATCATCGTGTAAGTTGTGGAATAATTTTACATTTCCTCTTTTGTATGGGCTCTTATTTATATTTATAAGTAGAGACTTCCTTTTCCTGTTTCCCTGTCAAAGTAACTTACAGTCTCATTGTAATGTAGCAAGAAGAACTAACTTGGGGGCAAGACAGTTTTCCTAATAAGGTATTAAGCAACACAACGTAACACATTTTACAATCTCTTCCAACTGTCAAGATTCTTGTCATGAATCAAAATGAGAAACACAACTGTGTTATTACTTAAGAAGAATCAAATTGCATTTGCTGAAACATAAAATTATTTTACATCTTTAGGAAAAATGTCTCAGGAAAAAATGATAGTAAATTTCAATTAGAAAATACATACCACACTATAAACTTAGTTGTTGTAAAATGAAATATACATAGCTTGACTGCTATTTTATTGAATGCAGCCATATGTTTGAATGTTTGCCTCATTGTCAAGGGGGTTTTAGGAGGGTGCTGCTGTGAATAAGTCAAGGGATGTTGTATAAATATAGATTTTCTATTCCAGAGCAAAGTTTAGAAAACAGTTTTTTGTTTTTATTTTTTTTTGCGGTACGCGGGCCCCTCACTGCTGTGGCCTCTCCCGCTGCGGAGCACAGGCTCCGGACGCGCAGGCTCAGCGGCCATGGCTCACGGGCCCAGCCGCTCCGCGGCACGTGGGATCCTCCCGGACCAGGGCACAAACCCGTGTCCCCTGCATCGGCAGGCGGACTCCCAACCACTGCGCCACGAGGGAAGCCCTGGAAAACAGTTTCTTGATCATCTATCAAATTCAATGTAATAGTCTTGGTAAGCATTGGGTGGAAGATCACTATGACTTTGACGTGGGTCGCGGGGAGGTTAGTGTTGCTTTCTCAAGCTCTTCTCTGTCTCTGTGTTGATCACTCTTTGGAAAGCTCATATCCAAATATCTTGGACTGTTTTAACAAAATAACACAGACTGGGTAGATTAAACAACAGAAATTTGTTTTCTCACAATACGGGAGGATGGAAAGCCCAAGAAAAAGGATCAAGGTTTTTCTCTTCCTGGCTTGGCTTCTCGCTGTGTCCTCACATGAGGGTGCGGGAGGGAATTGAAATATAGTATTAATGACAAAATAGACTTAATTAGGGACACTGGGATTGAATAAACAAAATATGAGTCTGGTTCAATAACTCCCATACCCTCGAGTGGCTACTCATATCACATAAAATGAAATCCACTCTGTGTAAGAATGAAGATGTTTATGATCTAGCCTCTGTTGATAGCTCTTATTTTACCCTGTTCACCCTTTGCTCACTCCAGCCGCTAGCTCTTCTGTCTGCTCCTTGAAGAACCCAAATTTTTTCCTGCCTTAGGGCCTTTGCACAATCTATTCTTTCTTTTTAGACGGTTCTTTACCTGATTTTTGTACAGCTTCTCCCTTGTCGTTCAGGTTTTAGCTCACATGTCCCCTCCTCTGAAAAAGACTTTTTGACCACCTTATCTTGGTAGGATATTCCCACTCACCCCACTCACTGTCTCATCCATTGCTAGACACCATCACCGCTCCTCACAGCATTAACACTGTTTGAAATTATGCTGTTTGTTGATATTTTTCTCTTTCCCCTCCCCATCCATTTGTACTTCTCTTGAATATAAGCTGTATGAGGGCAGGAGTCTTGTCTGTTTTGCTCACACTGTTTTCCTCAAGACCTAGAATGTACCTGCCACAGAATGGGCACTTCATCCACATTTCTTGACAGGGAAATAGTCGAATAAAGAAATTTTTAGAATTGCTTTTAAGGTCTAGTATTACTGAATATTATATATATTCAGATATATTTTTGGATGCCTCCCTCCTCTTTGAATGTGACCCCCAGGCCTCCCTGAGAAGATGAGGGCACAGTACCCCCTTGAAAATAAAGTGTTGGAAATATGTTTGTATTCCTTTATCTCAAACCACTTATTGAAACCCAAGAGAGAAGCTTAGAATACAAATCCTATTCTTTTTCAAAAAACACATACTCTCGTATCTTTGTGAATGTGTCACCTGAGATTTCAGACTTAAATGAATAATTGTTTCCTATTCTTATTTTCTAGATATGAAAATATTTTAAGAGAAAGAATATCCACATCCCTCAGCTTGAAAGTGCATTACTGATTCCAAAAATACTTGCAAAGCAGAGTAATAGATAAAAACTCCACAGAACTACATTTTATTTGGCAGTCTCAGATTTTTTTCAATGACTGCACAAAAGCATTAAATAGAAATGGCCTAGGGATAGGCATTGAATCAATATGCACCAGTGAGTTTGTGAAATCAATTTTTTGCTCCTTGGATACAGGAAAATTGATGTAACTGATGCTGTGTAACTTCTATTAATTGCCCACCGTGACAGAAAATTTATCAATTACTTATTGACTTCTTTGAGACTATGGGAAAATGGCAATAGCTCTAAAGTTAAGCATATAATATAGAAACCTTCCCTAGCTGAATGAAGGTGTAACTGGAAACAGATCAGATTTTTAAATGTGTGTCTTTGTATTTGGTTTCACATATACACATCTCTCTCCCAGTCATGTCCTGCCTCAGAAGTTCGATATCTTAGAGATGTCTATCCGTTAAGGTTTATGATAGAATTCCTGCTAGTAACATTAGTAGTAAACATTTTCTGGTACCTACCATGTGCTAAGCATAGTGCTGATCAACAGTCACAGGGATTGGTACAATTATTACCTTCAGATAGTATCAGAAAAAGAATGTATTCTGCTACAAGCAATGAAAAACCTAGGAAACAGAAGCTCAAGCAAATGAGATTTAGTTTCTATGTATAGTGTCCAGGGCTGGTGCATTTGCCACGTGATGTTGTAAGAAATCCCTCAATCTCCCTACTTCGCTGTCCCACCCATGGTGTGTGATGTGCTTCCTCATCCATAGTATGGCTGCTGTTCCTCCAGGGGTGGTGTCCACATTATAGATAAGCTGTAGCAGGGAAGCATGAAGAGCAAAGGACCAAAATGGAATGCCAGCTGACCTTGCCCCTATTTGAAAGTGTTCATGGAAGCCCCTCTCAGGAACTTCCTTTTACTTCTCAGTGCCTAAAGCTAACACAGGGAAAGCTGAGTATTAACTGGGCACATTGATGTCCAAAACTAATTGGTCTTTATATCTAAAGACAAGGGGAGAATAGAAAATGAGTAAGCAACTTACAGCATCTGCCTTTGAAACTTAGACTAAGGTAAAGTGACTTGCAGAGTCACAAGACAAACGAAAGGAAGGTAGACCTGGGCTTTGGGCCCACTACTCTCTGAAAATTAAGGAATAATGATTCTGTTGGTGTGTTTGCTTTCTGAGTTGAAAATGAAGTTGCTTGACAAAAAACATGAAAATTGTTGATTTTAAACACTCTTTGGGATGGACAAATTTGACTTATTTATTATTGATCATGATAGAAGTAAAATACCTTACTTAAAACACTGGTAATAGGTCCCAAATTAGAAATGCAACTTATGAATTTGGCACTATATCTTGTTCCACTCTAGGCATTCATACTTTTCCACTGTAAGGTGCACAGGTATGCCAAATATGGTTATGTAGTCTTTCTTTTTCTGTCTTTAAAAATACATGCAGTTTAATGAACTAGGCTAAATTGAATATCTGAAAGTTTTTTCCTATTGTTTTATTATTTATTTATTTATTTATTTTACATCTTTATTGGAGTATAATTGCTTTACAATGGTGTGTTAGTTTCTGCTTTACAACAAAGTGAATCAGCCATACATATACATATGTTCCCATATCTCTTCCCTCTTGCGTCTCCCTCCCTCCCACCCTCCCTATCCCACCCATCCAGGAGGTCACAAAGCACCGAGCTGATCTCCCTGTGCCATGCGGCTGCCTCCCACCAGCTATCCACCTTACGTTTGGTAGTGTATTTATGTCCCTGCCTCTCTCTTGCTTTGTCACAGCTTACCCTTCCCCCTCCCCATATCCTCAAGTCCATTCTCTAGTAGGTCTGTGTCTTTATTCCTGTCTTACCCCTAGGTTCTTCATGACATTTCTTTTCTTAAATTCCATATATATGTGTTAGCATACGGTATTTGTCTTTCTCTTTCTGACTTACTTCACTCTGTATGACAGACTCTAGGTCTATCCACCTCATTACAAATAGCTCAATTTCATTTCTTTTTATGGCTGAGTAATATTCCATTGTATATATGTGCCACATCTTCTTTATCCATTCATCCGACGGCGGGCACTTAGGTTGTTTCCATCTCCGGGCTATTGTAAATAGAGCTGCAATGAACATTTTGGTACATGACTCTTTCTGAATTCTGGTTTCCTCAGGGTATATACCTAGTAGTGGGATTGCTGGGTCATATGGTAGTTCTATTTGTAGTTTTTTAAGGAACCTCCATACTGTTCTCCATAGTGGCTGAACCAATTCACATTCCCACCAGCAGTGCAAGAGTGTTCCCTTTTCTCCACACCCTCTCCAGCATTTATTGTTTCTAGATTTTTTGATGATGGCCATTCTGACTGGTGTGAGATGATATCTCATTGTAGTTTTGATTTGCATTTCTCTAATGATTAATGATGTTGAGCATTCTTTCATGTGTTTGTTGGCAGTCTGTATATCTTCTTTGGAGAAATGTCTATTTAGGTCTTCTGCCCATTTTTGGATTGGGTTGTTTATTTTTTTGTTATTGAGCTGCATGAGCTGCCTGTAAATTTTAGAGATTAATCCTTTGTCAGTTGATTCATTTGCAAATATTTTCTCCCATTCTGAGGGCTGTCTTTTGGTCTTGTTTATGGTTTCCTTTGCTGTGCAAAAGCTTTGAAGTTTCATTAGGTCCCATTTGTTTATTTTTGTTTTTATCTCCATTACTCTAGGAGATGGGTCAAGAAGGATCTTGCTGTGATTTATGTCATAGAGTGTTCTGCCTATGTTTTCCTCTAAGAGTTTGATAGTTTCTGGCCTTACATTTAGGTCTTTAATCCATTTTGAGCTTATTTTTGTGTATGGTGTTAGGGAGTGATCTAATCTCATACTTTTACATGTACCTGTCCAATTTTCCCAGCACCACTTATTGAAGAGGCTGTCCTTTCTCCACTGTATATTCCTGCCACCTTTATCAAAGATAAGGTGACCATATGTGCGTGGGTTTATCTCTGGGCTTTCTATCCTGTTCCATTGATCTGTATTTCTGCTTTTCTGCCAGTACCATACTGTCTTGATTACTGTAGCTTTGTAGTGTAGTCTGAAGTCAGGGAGTCCGATTCCTGCAGCTCTGTTTTTCGTTCTCAAGATTGCTTTGGCTATTCGGGGTCTTTTGTGTTTCTATACAGATTGTGAAATTTTTTGTTCTACTTCTGTGAAAAGTGCCAGTGGTAGTTTGATAGGGATTGCATTGAATCTGTAGATTGCTTTCGGTAGTAGAGTCATTTTCACAATGTTGATTTTTCCAATCCAAGAACATGGTATATCTCTCCATCTATTTGTATCGTCTTTAATTTCTTTCATCAGTGTCTTATACTTTTCTGCATACAGGTCTTTTGTCTCCTTAGGTAGGTTTATTCCTACATACTTTATTCTTTTTGTTGCAGTGGTAAATGAGAGTGTTTTCTTGATTTCACTTTCAGATTTTTCATCATTAGTGTATAGGAATGCCAGAGATTTCTGTGGATTAATTTTGTATCCTGCTACTTTACCAAATTCATTGATTAGCTCTAGTAGTTTTCTGGTAGCATCTTTAGGATTCTCTATGTATAGTATCATGTCATCTGAAAACAGTGACAGCTTTACTTCTTCTTTTCCGATTTGGATTCCTTTTATTTCCTTTTCTTCTCTGATTGCTGTGGCTAAAACTTCCAAAACTATGTTGAATAAGAGTGGTGAGAGTGGGCATCTTTGTCTTGTTCCTGATCTTAGTGGAAATGCTTTCAGTTTTTCACCACTAAGGATGATGTTGGCTGTGGTTTTGTCATATATGGTCTTTATTATGCTGAGGAAAGTTCCCTCTAAGCCTACTTTCTGCAGGGCTTTTATCATAAATGGGTGTTGAATTTTGTCGACAGCTTTTTCTGCATCTATTGAGATGATCATATGGTTTTCCTCCTTCAATTTGTTAATATGGTTTATCACATTGATTGATTTGCATATATTAAAGAATCCTTGCATTCCTGGAATAAACCCCACTTGATCAGGGTGTATGATACTTTTAATGTGCTGTTGGATTCTGTTTTCTAGTATTTTGTTGAGGATTTTTGCATCTATGTTCATCAGCGATATTGGCCTGTAGTTTTCTTTCTTTGTGACATCCTTGTCTGGTTTTGGTATCAAGGTGATGGTGGCCTCCTAGAATGAGTTTGGGAGTGTTCCTCCCTCTGCTATATTTTGGAAGAGTTTGAGAAGGATAGGTGTTAGTTCTTCTCTAAATGTTTGATAGAATTCGCCTGTGAAGCCATCTAGTCCTGGGCTTTTTTTTGTTGGAAGATTTTTAATTTAAAAGCAGTAATTGCCAGAAACATTAAAAATGATCTAAATGTTCTAGAATAGAAAACAGATTAGTACAGTCAGACTGCTTTTGCTGTGCAGATGCGGATTAGCCGAGCTGAGGGAGATTAAATGTCTAGTTTAAGGTTACTCTGGTATTAACTCATAGAGCCAAGGTTTGACTCAATTTCTTTTCTCTTCTCTAGATTTGCTTGAATTTTATTTACCTCATTCTTTTTAAAAGCTTATTCTTTCCTTACTGTTTCTGTCACTTAAAAAAATGTTTAATAGATTCTTCTTTTCTAGATGCTCAGTTAATGTTAGTTGAGTAAATATAATTATTCAGTCTGGTTATTGTTTGTATATAGGATATATATATATGTATATATGCATGTATGTATCTCATGCTACATTACACTTTTTAAAAACTGTAACCACTTAATTGAGATAGAATTCGTTCATCATACAATTCACTTGTTTTAAATTATACAGTCCAAAGTATATGCACAGACTTGTACAGCCTTCAATAGAATTAATTTTAGAACACTTTCATCACTTCAGAAAGTAACTTTGTTCCCATTAACAGTCACTTTTCATTCTTCCATTCCCTTCTCTCCTTCCTAGGCAACCACTAATCTTTCTAATTCTGTAAATTTGCCTATTTTGGACATTTCATGTAAATGGAATCATGCTATATGTGATCTTTTGTGACAGGCTTCTTTCACTTAGTATATATTTACAAGTTCATCCCAGTTGTAACATGTATCAGCACTTCATTCATGTTTATGGCCTAATAATACTCCATTGTATGGGTATACCACATTTTATTTATCCATCCTCAGTTGATAGACATTTGGGTTGTTTCTACTTTTGGGGGGTAGTATGAATAATACACTCATGTACAAGTTCTTTTGTGGATGCATGTTTTTATTTCTCTTGGATTTATACCTAGGAGTGGATTTGCTGGATCATATGGTAACTCTACATTTAACTTTTTGAGAAACTGCCAGATTGTTTTCCGAAGTGACCGCACTGTTTTGTATTTCCATAAACACTTTGTGAGGGTTCAATTTCCCATTGTTTTAATGTCATTTATTTTTAAATATGTGCTTTCCTGCAAACACTATAAATTTGGGGGAAATAAAAGCCATTCTCCTTGGAAAAATATCGAGGTTGGTCAGGAGAAGATTCTGACTAATGAGATCACTTAACATCAAGAATGACTGGAATCTTCCAAAGAGGGTATGAGAGGGAGGGCTATGAAATGCCCAAAGACATGCTTGAATAACTGAGGACAAGGATTCATACCTGAAGACTATCTATGGTGTTTTCATGTTTTCAAGAGAGGTAGAGTTTGGTTTAGTTACCTTATGTCAGAAAATTACCTATGAAAAAAACACCTGAAATTTTGTAGTGTATTTTTAATAGCCTTGAACGAGTCTAGAAATATTATTGATTGAAGTTAAGCAGAGATGAGGCCTACAAATTTATATTTAGTGAAAGACTCCAAATGTGTCCTATAAAATCTCAGCATTTTGATCAGGGTTTTATGAAAATTTCCTATAGAGAATACCTTTAGACGCAGGCTCAAATTCATTTTCAAGACCCACTGTTGGAACCTTGACCAGTTGGATTAACTTAAAAGAGCATTGGACAAAATGACATTTAATGAAATTCAAAATGCAGAACGTAGTCACATTGCATATTTAGTAAAAGCCTACCAGGAAAGAAAAACTTTATCTCTAGATGCATTGAGATCTCTCAGTGACCAAATTGTATGTTTGGATTCTTTGAAGTTTGAGATGCTGCAAGGTTAATTTTTTGCCGTGAGAAAGAAAAGAGCAGCAGCAATAACAAATAATGGAGAATTAATAATCTCAAAATAATTTTGTAATAAGTATATAAACAGATAATGTGGGATAGTATTTATTTTTATCTATAAATATTATATTATGTCATAATATGCTAAAGGTAAATTCCTCCATTAGGACATACATCTTTTCAGGAGAAAATCTCTCTAACAAACAGATCAGAAGTTTCCTTTGCTGTTATTTTTGCAAATCGTGTCACCCATTTTCCTGTTGGATTTTTACAAATTCATGGAGTGACTTTTGTAATAATGTGTTACTTAAATTAGAAAAGTACCTTTTCCTCTCCATCGTTGGTTTAAAACACATTTCCCAGTTCTTTTTTTTTTTTTTTTTTTTTTTTTTTTTCTTGCACGCGGGCCTCTCACTGTTGTGGCCTCTCCAGTGCGGAGCACTGTTGTGCCCTCTCCGTTGCGGAGCACAGGCTCCGGACGCACAGGCTCAGTGGCCATGGCTCACGGGCCCAGTCGCTCCGTGGCATGTGGGATCCTCCCGGACCAGGGCACGAACCCGTGTCCCCTGCATCGGCAGGCGGACTCCCAACCACTGCGCCACCAGGGAAGCCCTCCCAGTTCTTTTTTCTTTCATCAGAAGACAATTAGGAAGATACCATTCACAGTGTTATGTCTAGCTAGCCTTCCTCCTTTTATCTATGGCCTCTTTTAAACACCCTTTTGAGGCACTAAATCCATTTAATACCTTTGCTATGAATGTGCACTAACACCTTGTTAAGTAAGACCATCAAGCTTTTACCATTTGCCAATTTTTCAGGCCTTCTAGTGTATATAGGCTAAATTTCACAAACTGATTGAAAAGTAATCCTTAGTAACATGATTTTAATGGTAACAAATTATATCCGTGACACTCCAGTATAACAGTAGAAATCATCAACACTTAAGCTTGGAGTCCAGGATATATACTATATTCAGAAGAAATTAAAAACAGGTATTTCAATGCACATTTCATTGGTGATGAATGAAATCCCTAATGTATATAGAAATAATTGATTATATTAGTGCTTAGAGGAGAGATGGAGGTGGAGTTAAATGTGAGTTACTTAGGGGAAAAATCCTTTTCTTTAAAAGTCTTGGGAATACCAAATAAACAGCACAATCAGTAATTTAAAACAGCATCAATAATAAATGCACTGAATAAAAGGAAAACGCCCAAGTCCAGTTATGAGATGTTTCAAAGTAAATAGAGCAATATATAAGAGGGGGATAAAAAGTAAACATGTAGATGTTACTGATGATTTCAGTGAAATATCATGTTGTGGGTCCTGTTCTTTTGTGTTTGGGGTATATATATGTGAAATGAAAGCCAAGGAGAAAATTAAATACGTCATTCTCCCACAGAACTCCTCAAAAAATGTTTTTGGAAAAGAAATTGTTCTGTAGCTCTTGATGTAATTTCTATTTATATTCTATTATTCATATACTGTCTTAAGAAGAGGTTAATTTTAATAATCTACGTAATGAAATTCTAAAGTTATTCTCAAATCACTGCCCATTATGCGTGATAATAAGAGATCACTTAAGATTGCAGTATAGTATATGGAATTCTTGGAGATTCTTCTAATTCACTTTTATTTTATAGATCCAGTTAACTACTGTGTTAGTAAGCGATGGCTGTTCTTGGTCTTTTGTTTCAGAAAATAATATGTATTTAACTGTATCATCTTATTTTTTATATGGGATTATCATGTAATTTATCATACAAACCACGTCACTTTCTGAGAGTAAAATGGGGGGGGGCACTATTAATAATTATGCCAGAAAAATATGTCAAGCGTAGGACTTAGGCAAACTGGATTATATGGGCACCATCTGTATAAAGATTTTAGTCCTAAGAGAACTTCACATTTAACTTGATTTGTTCAAACTAAAAACCACCAAAATGTTCACCAACTGTGAAATGGATAGATAGGTGCTTATGTAATAGACCACTTATATTTATGTAATGCTGTATTTATACAATGGAATACTATAAAACAAAGAAAAAGAATGAGGTACTGCTATGTGCAACAGCATGGATGAAACTCAGACATAGGTTGAGTTGAAGAAGCAAGATACTCAAAATGGATGAAACTAACATATAGTAATAAAAGTGAGCATATTACTCTTTTTATGGAGTGTTAATAGAACAGAGGACCACCTAAGATCCTAGAAATATTGATCTGGTTGGTAAACACTTACTTTTACATGTGTAAAAATTCATTATCTTATGACTTGGGCACTATACTGCATTAAATAAATGAACAAATATGAAACAGAAACAGACTTATAGATACAGAAAGCAAACAGATGATTCCCAGAGAGGTGGGCGGTAAGGGGATTAGTGCAATAGGTGAGGGAAATTAAGAGGTACAAACTTCCAGTTACAAAATAAATGAATCACAGGATGAAATGTACAGTGTGGAGAATATAGTCAATAATAGTGTAATATCTTTGTATGGTGACAGCGGGTAACTAGACTTATCCTGGTGATCCTTTTGTAATATACAGAAATATCGAATTACTATGTTGTACCCCAGGAACTAACATAATGTTGTAGGTTAATTATACTTCAAAAACCAACCTAACACACAGACTCATAGAAAAAGAGATAGGATTGTTAGTTACCAGAGTTGGGAGGAGGGGGAATTGGCCGAAGGTAGTCAAAAGGTACAAACTTTCAGTTATGAGATAATTAAGTTCCAGGGATATAATGTACAACATGATTAATGTAATTAACACTGCTGTATGTTGTATAGGAAAGTTATCAAGAGAGTAAATCCTAAGAGTTCTCATCACAAGGAAAAGCATATTTTTTCTTTTCTTTTATATCTGTATGAGATGATGGATGTTCATTAAACTTCTTATTCATGATGTATGTAAGCAATACATACAGCACCTTAAACTTATACAGGGCTGTATGTAAATTGTGTCTCTCAAGAGAACTGGAAGAAAAAACAAAACGTAATGTTAAACAAATATAGAGAAGAGATGGTATTTCTAGGCATACAGAGTGCTATCATCTGGCTAAGGTAAACAGATGCTGGTCACACAAAAAGCAAAAGAAGAATGAAGAATATGCTTACTGCCTGGCCCTCTGTCAGGTGAAATCTCCATGTGATACCTCCCAGAGATACCTTTCCAGCTAATCTTAAACTTCTGGAGTCAAAGATGCTCCTTGCTATTCTCAGGATCTAGCTTTGTTCTTTCCCATATTTATGAATTTGCTCATGCTGAATTCTGTTTCTTAAATACACTTTCCCTTAATAACTGCCTGTCAAAATCTTCCTCGTTCTTCAAAACCCCGCACAAATACTTACTGTATGATTTCTCCCTCAGTCACACTTAGATGCCTTGCCTCTGTTTTTCATTTTATACCCAACTTTTGTCCATGTATCTTTTTTCCAGTTTTTAAATTCTTCATTCAGCGGACACATTGGGCATTAGGCTTGGAGAAGAGAATATGTTGGTGTATGGGACCAAGGCTTTGTTCTGGAGAAACCCATAATTAGATAATCGTCCTTTCCACAGTATGCCTTCTAATGTAGGTATTCTGTGTCCCTATCAAAAGTCCCTCTACTAGGTTAAAACTCCTTAAAATTGGGGAAAAGGGGAGAGGTGGTGGGCAAATCTTATTCATCTGTACATTCTCCATAATGCCTCAGCAACAGTAAAAATAGATAATAAATGCGATGAATTGAAATAACTTCATTTGGTTGAATTGCTTGAAAATTTTATGTGGGAAAATATTATAATGGATTTCACAATTTGACTAACAATAGGTGGCTGATAAGATTTGTTAGTGCTTTTAATAACTCAGGTTCATTGTAGAGGAAATACACCACCTATAATTTAAGCTTTTCCCCAATAAAATGACTTCCCAAGGTTTCAGCAGAGACTGTGCGAATTAAGTTAATGTGGTGCAAATGATTTCTGCTTCCGTCAGTTTTAAACATGACTCCTTTCACCGTCCTGGCATAAGATAGACAGGATCTGTCAAAAAGACCTCTAGGAGGTGAACTTTTGTACTCCATACTACTTGGTTTCCAGTGTGCCCATGTATTATCCTGGGCATGTGAGTATCTTGTGCCAAATTCACTTTGAATTAGATTCAAGTCACTGAACACTTTTGGGGAACTAATTTATGAATTTCAATTTAGATGGTTTTGTTCTCTTAGGACTTCCCTTATATTATTATTTATCTTCAACTATTATTGAGATTTTTATTAGGTTACATCAAAGATGATCTGTCAGATACAGTGATATGCTATTCTACTCTATTATGTAATGCTTCCAACTTTCTTAATTCCTTATACTCAGTGTTATATTTAGATGGAATCCCAAGTTCTCTGTGTGTAAAAACTCACATACAGATGTGTAACATTAAAAATAAGAACAGGTATGCCTACACATTTGATTCAATATACAAATCGTTTAATGAGCAAACTAAATTTCATTGTTCCTGTTTATTTTTCGTTTTGTAGCTACAACTATTCAATATGTTTTATGACAAAATATGGTCATGAAAATGATCTTTATCTGGGAATTTGGTGTCTTTCCCTTATAAAAAATATTCTACTTTTTAAAAAAGTAGGTAGATGGAAATTTCACAAAGAATACTTACTAAAAACTGTGAAGTCCCTGTCAATGGACATATTACAACAGAGGGTATGTAATCATCTGTCAGAGAAGCTCTACAGATAGTTGCTACATTGAATAAGAGGTTGGTCTTGATGATCTCTTAGAATACTTACAATTCCACATGTCTGAGAAGAAAACAGATAGGTGTCCCAGAATTGAGATCTTTTTTTTTTTTTTTTTTTTTTTTTTTTTGCGGTACGCGGGTCTTTCACCGTTGTGGCCTCTCCCGTTGCAGAGCACAGGCTCCGGACACGCAGGCTCAACGGCCATGGCTCACGGGCCCAGCCACTCCACGGCATGTGGGATCTTCCCGGACCGGGGCACGAACCCGTGTCCCCTGCATCGGCAGGCGGACTCTCAACCACTGCGCCACCAGGGAAGCCCCCAGAATTGAGATCTTTAAACAAGAATGGCATATATTGGCTAGGACAATACTACTAATAAAGGCCCCAATTTATTGAGCACATACTATTTTCAAGGCACTTGCTAAACAGATTTAAATTGCTCTATGATGATCTTCATAAAATAAATACCAAGTTTACATTTTTTCACGAATTACAATAAACCTAAGTTGATAGCCTTACTTCCAAAATTGGTCTGATTTCCAACATCAGCCATTTTCCATTGGTAATCCTTTTTCTTCCTTGCGCAGTGCATGAAAATGAGAAGGGTCTTGGTTTTTAATTCCACACTTGACACTTTGGATTTTTCTATTGCCTGGGCCTGTGTGGTCATGTAAGGGTGGGCATTTCCACTGGTGCACCTCTACCTGTAGGACACATCTGTCAGAGGGCCTCCACTGAGATGCCAAGACTAAATAGTCTGGTTTTCATTTTCACCCCAAACTTAAACTCTTGCTGTGTCTGCTACCTTAAGAACGTGGCTTTTGGTCTGGTTTAGGGATCCTCTAAACACAGTGTCAACACACAGGGTATCAACAGGATATCAACACATGTGGAACCTCTATTCTTTGACCTTTGATTCCCCAAGTGAACATTCCATCACCATAGGCTTAAAGGCCTGTTAGGGTTTGACTTCTTGGCCTTTTAAAAACAACTTTAGAAAATATTCTTGAAGCATAAGGAACACCTAGAAATTGGGGATAGAGGCCTGAATACCCTCCTGTACATTGGAGGGAAGGGGGGGTGGAAAAAGGAAGTTTACAACACATTCTGTTTTGTTCCTTTCTACTAAATCTATAGTAACAAGAAATAATTTGTCAACAGATTATCCCACTGAATGAACTTCTCAAGAAAATTTCTGTTATACTCCACAGATATTGAATTAAATACTTACAACAACATTACAACATAGGAAGTTTTGCCCCATTTCATAGATGTGGATGCTGAGACTTAATAAAGGGAAGCAACAATTCAAAGTTCACACAGCTGATAGGTAGGGGAACCATGATTTAAGATGTAGTCTATCTGATTGGAAAGCTTGTATGCATAGTCACTAGAGCATACCACCTCTACAGTATCAGTATCCTAGTCATGAACAATTCGCCCAGAATATTCTGAACAACTATGTAGGAGGTTTGTAAATCTTTTTCCTTCTGTGAACATAATGAACACATTTGAAATAATATAGCATGGTTTATATTAGAGTCAACTCCAAGTTCAGTTAATTCATAAAAATTAGTAAATGGAGCGACTTGTCAAAGGCTGTGAAGTGTCTAAGATTTTAGTCTATTTACAGGGTAACAAGTTAGCCTGCAACAGTTTCATGGATGTTTGCAGAAGACAGGAGGGGAAAACCTAAGTGGTCCCAGTTTGATGGGCGCACACACAGTGGGTTTCTTTACAAGACAGAAACTCTGAGCTGAGAGAACCCACATCTTTTATAATGGGCAGTAAGACTTACTGTCCTTTGCTCTGGATAAGGATGGTCTCTCTATCTCCCAAAGCTGTTCACTATACAAATGCCTTTGACATGATTACTCAGAATGAAAGAGCAGTCAATGCCTTGTTTATAAGATGTACAGAGATGTAAGAGATCCATGGAGAATGTTCTCCCGACTTTACCGCCTAGAATGAATAGATTGAAAAGTTTGTTTAAATAAGTGTTCAATTTGGTGTGAACTCTTATTTTTCTGTATCGAACTAACTCATTGCTTTGGAGTTGTGTGGACACTGCCTAATTATTTTTTGTTTAGTAAAGCATACACTTGTTTGAGCAAAAATTCACGATTGTAGATCCCTACAAATGTCCCATAAGTAAATAAGTGATGAGGTTTGGGTATAAGGCAACTATTAAATGGGCTCAGTGTTGGAGACACAAGCATGAAAGCTGAGGACTGTGGTAAAGGACACATGCATTCCATTTAAAGGGAGCGGTGACTTAGGTTGGTTAGTTGTTTCCAGATTTTCCAGTTATTTAAGACAAGTCAGAATCCAGTGTGTATGTAAAACCTCCTGATTTTTCAAAGTAGGCAACTTAATAGTTTCAACAACCTCAGCAAAAATAATAACATAAAAATAAATATAATTATATATAATATTTTTATATATAAAATAAATATATGTAATATATTATATATATATTTTTGTACGATGCATATTTCATACAGAAATGTGTACAGATTAGATTTGGCCTGTAGATTCCTTGTTTTCATCTCTGATTTAGTATTTAACTAAGAGGAGAAACAGGAGAAGAAATGAAATACAGTTCCTGGGTCCCCTAGGTCTGAGAACATTCATCTGATTTAATGGTATTACAAATGATCCATATAAATTGAGTATTCCCAGAGATAATCATTTTAATTTCTACCATTCATTAACTTTCATTCTTTTCTAGTAACACTATAAAAAGGACCCGTGTGTACAATTTTTTCCTGTAGTGTTTGAATAACTGTGCCTTAAAAATTACTGAATACAGCAACACTTTTTAAAAGAAAAAATAAAGATCATCTCATGTTGCCATGCTATTTTTTTCTTCCATTTTTTGAAATGCATCAGCTACGTATGTTTCACATAGTGGTCTGTATTTGAGAAGTCAAATTCAAACCACTGGTTAAGAATGACAAGACATCTAAAAGAATGGATCAGTTTTGACTTATCCAAGTGATTTTACTGAGCTGTCAGGATTAGACTTCTTCCACTGTGATTTAAATAGTACCGGAGAGAGAGGAAACATGTATTTCAGGCAAAAAAACTTAGGAAGAGGAAGGATGTTGTTTATAATGGAGAATGTGATGGAGGTAAGGTCCTATGTGTATACAGAACTGAAGATTTTTTGAGGAGAACTCACATTGTTAAAAGCTTCATATTGTTTATATATTGTTATATATATTTCATATATATATATATATATATATATATATAAGTAAAGTGCATGTGTCATAAACCCCATATTTTATTATAATTTGTGTATAATTTAATATTACATATTAAATTTTATATAAATGAATAAGACAAATGAAGTACAGAGTGATCCTAGGAAAGGTAGTTCCATAAATGAGAAAATTATGTTTGTAATTTGAAAGCATGGAATTTTTCTATCAGACATATTAGAAAAATGAGGAAGGCTAAAAGGTACAGAAATTTTACTGAGAAGGGTGAGCCTTGAATTCTTGTTCCAGTTTTGTTACCAATTTGCCATCAGACCTTGGGAAAGGTATTTCAATTGTTTAGATATAAATTTTCTAACATGTACAATGAGTGGGTTGAAGTAACTGCCAATTTGCTAGACCGTTGGGTAGTTGCAATCTTCTGCTGTGTTTATCTTGATGCCTCTCAGAATGCAGAGTGAAAACAGTTGGTCCTTGGGCATCTACTGAGACGCACTAGAAACTCTAGAGATTTCAAGTACTCGTCTGCTCCATGGGCTATAGTTATTTCAAAGATAAATTTTATTTGATCCATGTAGGGTGTTCAGTTTTTTAGAATTATTTGATAAGATTTTAAAATTAGTAGATTTCATATAAAAAAACAAGATTTGGGGGTTCTTTTTAAAAATGGGCAAAATTGTGTCCATATTTCTGCTAACCATTGGTCCAGGCCAGGTATCAGCTGGCCCCCTTAAAGGGGTGAGTGCTCACCCATTCTGAAATCATGAATTTTAAGAACCACTGGTATAGGCATGGTAAAAACGGTACTTTGGGAAGCAAATATAGGGACATCAGACAAAATGGTGAGCATAAGAAGGGATGGAAAATGTAGACTAGTTGGAAACATATTAATCAATATTATTTGAAAAACGCTTACATTAGAATCATAGACAGGTGGCATAAAAGTCACTAAAAGGAAGGATGGTTCAATTTCAAAGTTGAGGGTTCATTTTCAGCATTCATTAACAAATGAGGAAACTGAGGCCAAGATAGGTTAAGTGATATGATATGTCCAAGATCATACAGTTCAAGACACAGACAGGATTGGAATCCATTTTTACTGACTTCTGATCCAATTCCTTTTGTACCACTTCTTTTTTTCCCTCTTTCAAGTCTCCTTCTGAAAGAAGCTCACCTCCACTGACACTTCACACCACACTGACTGCTGGGCCAGAGTGTGTCAGAAGTGTCAAAAACTGTCTATAAGCCCTTTCAGGGTTGAGCTCTAGAACAGAGAAGCATTCAGAATTAAGTGCCTGGCATAGAAATGGCACCCTAGAGACTTTTTTTTTTGGAAGATGGAAAGATTATTTACTCCAGACAAGTTCCAACATTTTAGTTTAAACTGGATGGCCCTCCTCTGACATGTGAGAGAGGCAGACAAACCTCATTATATCCCATTTGAAAGATGTATATAATGGTTGGTGATGGATGGAGGAAGGAGATTTCTATGTTACCACAAGGAAAGCCACAATTAATCACATGAAATAATTTCCTTTAATAGGAAGACATCTTAAATTATGGGTCAAATATTGGCTAAAGTTTAGGTGACACATTTCTCACTAGTTTCCCAAACTGTCAACATGGGCTTTCTTTCTTCATTATCCATTCTCTGTTTTGGAGTTCAGTCAGGATGGTAGGCTATATGTAATGTTCTGCAGAGTTTAGTAATATTAAAGACTGCTTAATCACGCAGAGTACAGGTTCTGTTGGAAGAAAATAACCTATGATACTGAAACTGGAACTTTTATCTATATTGTTAAAAGTGGCTTGAAATGATAATGCCCTAAAACCATTGTATCAAGTTATTACGTTTAGGGATCACATGGTTGACGTCAATTTTTTCGAAAATAGAGAACTGCCATTTTTAAACAAATGTAATGGCAGGAGGGAAGTAATTTTAAGGGATTTAGAATTTAGGTATTTGTTTAAATAAACCCAAATTTTAGGGTAAGTATTAAACATACTTAATTTTACCTTGAAAAAGCCAAAATTTAAGGATGGCTCAATCTGTTATCAGAGATGAGCTAATTTCTCTCTGTATCAGGGTGTGAGAGGACTTCTGACTTAAACATAAGAAATCGTATTGCAGATATGGGAAGAGAAAGTATATATATATTGCTTTTAGTATATACTTCACAGAAACAATAACCAGAATTTAATTTGCATGGTTGGAATGATCTTTCTCTTATTATGCGCCAAAGAAATGGCTGCTACCTTGCACATTGTCTGGAAATGTTGTACATATGGAAGAGAACATATTTCATTTATAATTTCAGAGAATATCTTGCACAATATTCCTTCTTATAATTTTATTTTCAGCCTAGGTTAGTCATCATCATCATCATCATGAAAAGTTATTAAGATTCATTATTGTTATTGCAGGCTGTTATTAGTCTCATTGCCATTTCCAAGGGAAACAGTTGAAATATCTATTAGTGCAGTAGTTCTCTCATTCACTGGCTGTTGGCTTTGTCAATCTAATCCCCAAAATAAAAAGCCAATCAATATCTGAATATTTGCTTTCTCTTAGAGTTGCTATCTTCGTTATGGATGTTTTTAGTGGGACTCTTTATGGAGCCAGAAGATAGATATTTTTTTAATTTCATTTAATGAAAATTAGACTGTAAAACATACAGGTTTAGAATCAACTTTATTTTATAATAACTGGATATTTACAGAGTTAAAGGCCCTGAAAATATTGGTCAAATGGTATTAGTATATTCCTAGAGTAGATATGATGGCTAACATATTTTATCAGCATTGTCAAATATCGGATCCAAAGTCTCTTGGTATATTTCTGATGAAACTGTATGCTGACATATTGATGGATGATTTATTATATGAAATTGATCCTAAAATGGTACCTATTTTTACAAACAGAAATTGACTTGAAGTTTGTTGTGCTTTGATCTTTGTACTTTAGTTAAAAGATCATATTGCACCTTCTCTTTGCTCTTTAAGAATACCAAAAAATTAAATTCTGCTATGATCCAGAATGTTTCTGTATACATTATTAAAATATAAAATAAATGTCTGGGATGAGTTCAAGATGATTTGATTAAATTTGATTGAATGTTATTTTTCAAGGTGTTTTGTTTTGTTTTATTTGAGTTGTTTTACCAAATCTTACTTTATATTAATTTATTCTGGTTTTCTGTCATGAACGTGTTTTTCTCCCCTGTCTTTTGACCTTTGAAATTTGAACCTATTTTATTGCAACCACATTTATTTTACATTAAGTTTTCATTACGGAACTCCCCTTCTACTGGAGATTTTATGGCTTCTGTTCATTGTTGCAATTATTTTTCTTCACAGTGTTTTTCAATTTTCTTTTTTCAAATTGATAGATGACTTGCCTTTGAAATTTTATTTTGGTATTTCACAGAGTTCCTATGCTTGATTTATCTTTTAAAAATGCTACATATGAAATACAATTTTCTTTCAAAGACATAATAGATATGAAAGCTAACTGTGATTTCAAATACTGTTTATACTATGCCTTCATTTCTGTAGAGATATTCAGTGAATATCTTTCTTTCTGCTGAAATATAAATTATAAAATATACTCACCATCTTTGTTAGATCCATCTATTTTCCTGTGCTTATTCTCATAATAAGAGAAGTAAAACAAGAAGAAAGTTTAAGGGGAGGAAGAAGAGAGCAATTAATGGTAAGAGAGAATTAGAAATATTGACTCTTGAAAAGCCAAGCATGTTTCACATGTAAAAAGAAGATAGGAAATGATGAGAAATGAAATGTGGAGGAGACTAATAAAAATTTCTACAATTTTGATGAAGACACAGAGAGGAATAAAACAGATGCATTACTCCTCAAAAGATCAATTGTGACTATGCATGGGCTTCTGCATCGAGATGTGGCCACTGATTATAATTAGTTGAAGACTTTATTCCCAACTTCCCATCTTTCAAATGCAAATTAATGATTTCTGTGACAAAAATAAAAGTCCTTGACACTCCTGAAGAAGGACTCAAGTAAAATGAATAAATCAGTACAGATGAAGAGTCTAAAGTAAGTTATCAAGGAAGGATTCATAGATCCTGCTTTTCCAATAAAGCAGAAGGAACTGTTGGAAGATAACACTTATTTCAAAGGACCATTTTATTATGGGCAGGTAAAATCATAATTTACAGTCAAAATCTTGTAAAAAGGAATGCCTATGTGGGGATGGACTGCTTCCAGAATATCTGATTATGCATGGCTCTACCTTCACACCAAACATTTCATATTTTCACATTTATGGTTATTTCAGAAAAAATAACTCCTAAAATATATTACTACAATTAATACTTCCATTATTTCTTTCTAACAGTAGCATGTGCTGTTTTTTAAAAAAGGCAAAACCCCAATTTAATTGCTTTTCTAGGCAGGTAATTATCTTTCCAGTCTTGTCTAACTTATGCTTGATGTTAATTTGATTGAAATATTTGCAAGTTTCTTCTACCCCTCCCACACAGTTTTTCTCTTTTCATTGCGTCTGTGGCAGATTAAATTTCTATGATTTATCTTTGTTTATTTTCTCTTCCTATATGTGAAGTTTTTTCAAAGATTTCAAGTGAAGATTAGGTAACTTCAAAACATTGAGAAGTTTCCTTCTGGTAGAACAAGCAGACATACTTGGGAATGACTGGCAAGACTTCTCAAGCTTGTTCCAAATGGTCTAAAAACATGCAAAAAAACAAATACGTCCACAGACCTTACTCTCTTAAATACAAAATTACTTTTACTGTGTCAGAAATAGTTCCTTTAGGTATTTTTCACATGTGGCTCTTATGAAGAATAGTAGTGAAAATGAAAACATATTCTATTATTCCAAAAAGCCACCATTTGGTAAGTACCTCCGATGTGTCAGGAACTGTGAAAGACATTTTATGCATATTATTTTACTGAATTCCCATGGAGTCCCATTATTCCATTTTTAAAATAAGTTAAAACATAGAGAGGAGTTAATGTTACTTACCCAAGATCACATAGGCAAAAAACTTTATTTTAAAAAATGTATATATATATTTTAAACTAAGCCATTATGATAGCAAAAGCTATTCTAATTCAGATGAAATAAGATTATTTTTAGAGAAGTAACCTTATATAGTAAATACCAATGGAGGAACTTTACCCATCCACAAAAATGTATATAATATCTTAAAAGGCTGAAAGAGTTTGAATGTGATGGTTGTATAGTTGTTCTGGTTATCTATGGCTGTGTAACAACCATCCTGAAAAGTAGTATAAAAAACAACCATTGACTATGCCCACAAGTTGGTAGATCAGTAGATTAGGCAGGGCACAGTGGGAATGACTTGTCTTTGCTTCATGATGACTTCGGCTTACAGTGGGGTGCCTCCATTGTGACCATATGCCTAGTGCTTCAGTACTAGCATTGACTTGATTCCTTAGTTCTTTTCCATTTCATGTCTCATGCATCTGGAATGTCCACTGTGGCTTCTCCACTTAAATGTCTTATGGGAGTGGAATGATTAAAACTCATCAGGCATCTTTTTCTCTATAGTGCCTTTCTAGATAGCAAGCTTGGACTTCCTCACAGCATGACTTTCTCAGAGTAATTGAACTTACATGCCAGCTGTCTTATCCCAGAGCAAGTATTCTAAGAGGTGCAGGCATAAGTATTCTAAGAGGTCCAGTGCATTGGAAGGTTTCTAATGAACCAGTCTTGAAAGTCCCAGCATATAATTTCCAGGAGCATGCTGTTGATTAGGGCGTGTGAGCTTCCTGTGGCTTGAGTAGCCGTGGATAATGGCTGAACTCAAGCTATTTTGATAGAACTGCACTAAAGATATCCTCCTGTGAGGGGAAGTGGCCCCAGCAGTCAGAGTCTGAGTTGGGATGCCTAGGTGGGGGGCTTAGAAAGGCAGAAGAGATGAAACAGGAGCTCCCAGGTCAGAGATTTGTGTGGGCTACAGCATCCTTCAAAGATTGCCAGCAAGTTAGCCAGAGAAGCAATGACAACCAGCTGAACATCAGATCATACTTTTGTCTAGTTAAGACATGAGATGTTGCTTGTGTCCCCTTATCTACCTCAATATTCCCTACAGGTGCGTGAGCACCTAGGTGGAGAGGTGCAGACTGCCTCGCCCCTCCCCTCCAGCATTAATACCTATGTCAGAAATTGGTGCATGACTTACATATAGCCATTTTAATTTAAAAAGTTATACTGATTGAGTATATATTATGTATATTTATAATACATATATGTATTTATAATACATATTTATATGTATTTATTATATATTTCCTACTATGCATTAATTAGTACTATATAATGTTATATACCATATATAGTAATTAGTATATATCATTGTATATTATAATATATATATGTCATATATATTTCTATAGTATACATGTACTATATATGTATTATATATGAATATAATTTATATTTTGAAGTCTAAATATATTTTAAAAGTCACCACTCTGATTTTTCAGTTCATATAACTGAATAAGGTCAGATAAGAGGATTTAGCTTCTGCTGTAGTTATGGGTTTGGATTTAGGAAATGGCATAACCTCTGGAATTGCTGCTGATGTTTTGGGCCGGTTTTATTTTGCAGGGTGTTGGGAGGAGGTGTGTATAGAGAAAGAGCTATTTCATAGAAAAAATTAGGTAGTATGAGCAGACACAGGCTACAGGAGGGGAAGAAGGAAGATGCCAGTTGATGACTGTTTTCTGGTTTCTGGTTCAAAGCCTTCATGAGGATTCAGCCTTATTTCCTGATCTTGACCTCCATTTAGTGATCGTTTATCTTTAAATGCAGTCCATCTTTTTCCTCAGCTACATGACAATAATGTCAATTAGAAACACCTTGAATAAGACCTCAGGATGTCTATTAGAAATTTCTGATAGACATCTCTCTAAAGATGTATTTAGTTTGAGGCCAGCCTCAAACTTCTCTGAAAACAACTTCTCTGAAAGGGATATGACCTGGCCAAACTGCTGCTACATCTAAGATCATGTAATATCTACAGAAATGGAAAAATGTCATTTTTCACTCCTAGAAATGATACCTATCATAAAGTGTTCTTTTCTTCCTTTTTAAGGCTCCGTCTATGATTCAAATGTACCAAAATCTATTGAAAAGAAATTATTTTTTTAATTGTAATCGTGCTAGCCAATCAAAGAGGTGGGAAAAAAAGAAATATATCATTGACATAAACAAATCAGTCTCCCAACTCTCTAAACTGTTTTCCTTGTTTCTTTCCATTTGTTCCTAGTTACCATCACCTGTTGACCTCCAAGCGTAGTGCTGGTATTTATCTTTTGATGAGGTTACTTTATTTTAAACCCAGAGACAGGAACAAACCATTATTCACTAGTATCATTTATTTTCATTCTTACTAGGTGAATGCTTATTAAATTGAAATAATAAATACACTTGAGGACTGGCATATTGCAGAGCGCTTTTTTTTTTTTTTTTTTTTTTTTTTTTTTTCTTTAAAATATTAAATATAGGCTAACTCATGTCAAGTAAATAGGATATGGAAATAAGAGAGAGAATATCTCTGTCTCTATATCCATCTCTGTAGAGATATAGGCATATAGATATCTATATATCCATTACATATATAGAGAGAGAAGAGTATAGATAATACTGAGGTATTTTAAACTTAGTGATTTTTTAAAGGACTTTGAGATCTTTTAGAAATGAGATTATTGGGTTAATGTTGATAATAATACCAATAACAATAGCATTAGCACTTGTGCGGGACATTGTTGCTGGATGTTCTGAAGTCTTTAGGTCTCATCTCCATTTTAAAGGTAAGAAGCAAATCAGAGACATTAAGTACCTTGCCCAAAGCACTCACTATGAATGGCAAGGACGTTAATAATGAACTATTAATCTGAACTAAGACTGGCTTTAGTCCACAGCCTGTGGGTCTTCATTACACCACAGTCCCTACACCTACTGAGCTTTGGTGCCTCTTGAGTAGACTGGGAGATAGGAGAGATTACATATACGATTGAAGTAAAGTATGGTCAAAGAGCATTGAAGAAAAAAAATGGAAATTTAAATAGATAAAGAATATATTAACTAGGACTATCTACAAAGAAATATTTTAGAGAAGGAAGAAATTTAAGTTTTTGGCGGGGTCCCTGTGATTACAAGTAATTGGTTATGTGTTTTTTCTCCATGGCATTACAAGCAATTTGACAGAACACTGTGGCTATGGACATGGCATCATTATTCCCAACCCAAGATAGAAAAGCATCTGTAAAAACTCCTTTGCCACCTTCTCCAGCTTGAAGATGGGAAAGGGGGAAAGGAGCAGAGTATGTTAGCATTTTCTCACAATTGTTTGTAGTCCAAATGAATATATTTACCTGATGTATTAGAAAACTTTGGAACTATGTTATAGGAAGTATTATCTAGAATTATTGCTCTTATCATCCAAAACTCAAATGTTATATTACAGAATTCAATTAAAGCCTGCATTTCTTGGCCTGGTAGAATTCAGTGAATGTACTTTCCTCCGACAATTTTGTATGTTTAGTGTTTTAGTGAAAATGCAAGGGCATCTAATTGTTTGATGTGTCAAGTCACTGGACTGGATAGATTATTGGATATACATCTAGGCACTGGTTTCATTTTCTCTCAGTTATCCATATTTGTTGGACCATTTAATTTCTCCAAATAGTTCTCAGATTATATTCTGGAATTTTGAGATTTTGATTTCTCTTAAATGGCTCTTCACGATGAGCACAGTTGAAAGGGGATGCGGATAGAGACTAGGTATGTTGCATTTACTATGGTGTGATGATTTTCAAAGAAGGAAATTATCAGAGGAAGAGCCACTGGTGACATTACAACTGCCGTGTTGAGTGAGAAGCCACTAGCACAGTGTGGCTGGACTGAATTGAGACATACTTTCAGAGTGCAATACATACTGGATTTCAGATAGTCCCCAAAACAGTAAAATAGCACATTAGTAAATTTGATATTGATTATATGTTGAAACGATAATATTTTGAACATACTGAGCTATGTAAAATATATGATTAAAATTAATTTCACCTGTTTCTTTTGACGTATAGTCTAGCTTCTAAAAACTTTTGTCCATATGGCTTATATTATATTTCTACTGGAGAGTGCTGCTTAGAAATTATTATATTTACTCAATGAGTTAAAAAGTCATACTTGGAGTTAACTTTGAGGCTTGAACCATTTGAGACTTAGACTAAATAAATCTAATGTATGATTAAAGAGGAAATTCTAAAGTATGATTAAAAAGAATCCCGGTTGTGTACAAACTTACCTCCAAACTCATCAAATTGTATACATTAAATTTGTACAACTTTTTTCATGTCAGTCATACCTCAGTTAAGTGGTTCAAAGAATGAAAAGAATCCCAGTTTTATCTGTCAATGACTATTCAGGAAATAATGCCTGTGTGTGTGTGTGTGTGTGTGTGTGTGTGTGTGTGTGCGTGCGCGTGCGCGCACGTGCACGCGCGCGCATGAAATGTCTGAATATTTGACAAGCGTAGTTTGCTTAATTCAAGATCTTCCTTTAAAACAACCTAGTTCTTTAAGTAGAATCATTTTTATAAAACACTTAAATGAAAGTTAACTAAAACTCACCAGTTCGAGTCTCTTATTCTCACAAGACATCAAGTTAATTTAGCAGGGGTAACTATATCTTACTATCCCTGTATCATTTTGCTTGTATTCGTATATCTTTTTTAAAGTGGTATGGCCAAACCTAAAAATGTACCTTGTGGTGTTTCCATTTGAATGTCTTGCTATGCTTCTAAAGTTGAGTTTATAAAAGTGTAAGTGACAAGAATTATTATGTTGTATTTAATTAATGTCTAGTGTTTGAAATCCCTGAAACATTTTTGTTGGCATTAAACATAAAGTTTTAAATTTTCCTAGTTTACATACATATAAAAAAACCCATATTTATTTTTATTTAAGAAATCACAAAACAAAGTACTGTTAATAGCCAGATTACAATAATTTTGAATTTTCCTCCAAATACACATGCTAGCTAGGTCTTAGTTGTAAACCACATAAGTGAATTTTCTTTCCTTTATCCTAGTTCCCCTATACTGATTCTGTGATGAGATTGACCTTGTTTACTAAAAATAAATACCTAAGAATGTGATTTAAATTCTATAGCACTTCAAAAATATCTTTAAATATAACATTTTAATATAGGCCCATTATTTAAATTGCTGGTCATCAAATTATGCACCAGAAGGAAATAATTAGGATAATTTGTATCATTATTAATTCCTCTCTACAACAGAGAGGTATGAAAAATAGGCCACAGAACTACAACAAAAAGTCCCAAATTACTTCCATTGGTGTTATTCCATTGGTGTGATAGCTTTATACAATGCAGTTCAGTTTAGCCTGATTGTGCCAGAACAGGTTTTACTGAAAGACTCACTCTGGCCCAAGTGACCTATTTTGTTTTCCTTTGTATGTCTAAGGCTTTTTGTTTGAAAACTATACCTTGGAATGTGAAAGTGATTGACACGAATGAGCATGACCTAACCCACTTCTCCTTCCCTGTTCTTAGCCTTGTCACTTCAGACTCAAGCTGGTTTCTTGAGGCCTGAAAAAAGACAGGAGCTGCTTCTGGGGAGCAAGGTTATCACACTCACTGGCCCCTTCCTCTGGAGCACTTCTGTTTGGCATCCACAGAAGGGTTTCTGAACTCTTAGTGCAGCTTATTATTCTTCAGCAAATACTTTCCTAGTAAGCAATTAATAAATTGTGCTGGGCCTCATGCTGAATCTTTCACATACATTATTTTATGAAAACTCCTCACGAAAATCTTAGAAGGTAGATAAGTTGTTTAAGGACATGCCAATGATAATTAGCTGTATTAGTCCGTGCTCTTGGTTGCAAGCAGTAGAAACCAGGCTTAAACTTACGTAAGGAAAAAATACACAGGTGACTTATTGACTTATATAATCAGAAACTCAGGAGTCACTGCTTGGTTTAGACATGGCTTGATTCAAGGAACCCAAGTGATATTCAGTAGGACTTTGTTTCTCTGTATTGCCCAGCTTTCTCATGTGTTGGCCCCTATTCTCAGGCAGACTGTCCCACCTGTGGTAGAATGATGGCTGCAAAAGACAGATGAGGACAGCATCCCTGGTGAAAGTGAAAAGCCTTCACTTCTAGCAGTTTCCAAAAAGTCTTGGGGCTGGTTTTGATTGGACCAATTACAGTCACATAGCCATCTTTTATGTTCACAGGATAGATACACTGAGAGGGTTAAGCTTGGGTCACTGGAGCTGGGTTCAGCTAAGTCCCTCCCTCTAAACAAAGGACTTAGAAAAATGGTGGGCTGGTTTCCTAAGAAAAATGCAGAAGCTGCTACCTGATGAATGGAGAGTTGACCCAGGGGGAACCAATAATCACAGGTGTGTACTATGGGGGCCATCCAGGATCTGAACCCAGGTTGTTTATCATTATTAGCATTGTTGTTGTTGTTATTATATCCAAGCTTATGGTGGCAGTACTGTACTGTACTGTACTGTACTGTATAACCCTTCCAAACTAAAATGCTACCTTCTGAAAGTTTTTACCCTTTGGCTAACATTGCTCTCTCCTCATTAAAAAATAGCTTGTACATAGTCTGAATCATTTCTTCAGCAAGTTAGTTTGCATGTTGGTCTCTAGTTCTTAAATTCACACTAACGTAATAAGCATCTCAGGAGCAAGGACCATTCTTCTTTTGTATAGTGTACAGCTCGTGTTTTGACTAATGTGACTTGTAGCACAAAGGTCCTTCATGTACACTATGGTGTACACAGTTACGCTTCTGAATTTGGTAAGTACATCTTGATTTCAAAAGAATGAGAATGGTTTCTTTTCTAATAACTCAATAAGCAAGCATCCTTAGGCTTGATAGGATACCACACTCTGAAAAACTGTTCAGATGCTTAATATCACGGATGGATGTTCTCAGAATTTAGCTGTTGTTCTCAAGAAAATCATGAGGGTTTTTGATGCTTACGAGCAAGTCTCAGATCTTATACATACTTCTATTTAATATTTGTGGCTTTTTAAACAAAGAATACATTAAGTATTTGAGAAATAGAATAAGCATGGTTTCTCTCTTTGCAGTGGGAAGAATAAAAGTTTGGATCCAGGTAGGCTTAGATTCCATTCTTGATAGTTACGTGGATTTGGGTAATCTAAATGTTCACTGAGTCTTAGTTTTCAAAATTTGAAGGGATGTGGTAGGATTGATAAAATAATGTACTGAGGTGCCTTGTTCAGAGCACAATGCTTATAGCTGCTCAATGATAAATGGTACTTTCCTCTCCTTTTTCTCCCCTCTCTCTTCCTTGTCATGTGTTGTTATGGTCAAATAAGGCAACACACATATTTTGGTATTCTTGTTCTTACCTTCAAGCCTCTGTGGGTGACAGCAAAAGATGACTTGCAATGTCAAGACTGCCCATTTGTAGACCAGCCTTATCCACCTGCAACACAATGATTTCTTTCTGCTGTTGAAGGATGTATAGAAAGTGAACTTATTATCTATTCCACACAGCTTATTCTGTAGTATGTAGTCTCGAACTGTGTTATTTTTGCAAATACCTGTTATTTATCCCCAACAAGATGGTTGGTTCCTTGTTATCAGGAACTGGTAGACACTTGGGCACTTGTTGGATTGAGTTAATAAAAATCATTTTAAAAAGCTACACATTAAGGTAGACAGTGTTAATTTACGCAATCTGTAAGACCAAATTCTTTGCAAGGAGACCCTTATGCATCTGCATGGCTACAGATTTTTGTTGCTCTGACCTGAACTATTGAAAGAATAAGCAGCGGTTGTTTCTGAAGGAATAGCAGCAAAGATATTGTTGAATTTGCAGATAGAATTAATTTTTAGGATGTTGCTAAGAAAATGCTCTGACATCATTTACATGCAGACAAAACAGCATAAGCTTGAATTGGGTAGTCACAAGTTCATATTCTGAGTCCACCCATTTCTTATCCATGGAAACTTTGACAAGGTACTTAACTTTTCAGAGCTTCCAAACCTTGCTCTATAGAGCGGAGAGGTAACAACTCCTTCACTTGTTATGAGAAGTAGATTTCACTGTGTACATAGAAGATTTAGCCAGTGTCTAGCCTGTAGCAAGTGAACAGTAAATGGAAGTGGTAATAATAATAGTCATTTATTTGCTTGGGGCAACGATGTTCATATAATGTCTATCAATTTAGAAATAATTTTCTCTCAGTTTGATTAGACCCCTTTTGGTCCTGAGAACAAAGAATGTTTTTCCACAAAGGGTAGTTTTCCCTAATGTATTTCTAACCAACTCTGAAAATTACAAAATGACCAAAAGACTCTTAGGGGATCGTTCCATCTGTTCAATTTTTGGATCAAATAAGGAATAAGCCCAGCTTAGGAGAAGAATGTAGGGAGCACAGGGGACCCAGAAATGTCTCCTCTGATGTCTTATTGCCTGTCTTCTTTTTTTATCATTAGGCATTAAATTTTGAATTTTTAGAAACTGTTCTTCCCCAGTGCTTTGACTATTACTAAAAACCTTTTAAAAGAGTGTAATCAGAAGTCAAGAATAAGGAATCTGGAGTCATATTTCAAGTGTGACCTTGGGCCAGTCATTTAAATTCAATGCGCCTCAGTTTCCTTGTCTAGAAAATAAAGACAATAACTGTTCTATTTTTAGAGTTGTAGGCACTAAATTAATTAATGGACACAAAGCCCCCAAAATAGCACTTAGCAAGTGCCATATACATTTTAACTATTATTGGTGCTTTCTCTTCCTAAATGTAATGTTTTCTACCCGTGTCCACCCCTAATATTTTTGTACTGCCTTCACAATTTTTTCTATACCTATAATATTTCCTTAAATTAAATTAAGTTCAATTTTTACTTATCTTTATATTGAGCA
This sequence comes from Lipotes vexillifer, assembly GCF_000442215.2. Lineage (NCBI taxonomy): Eukaryota > Metazoa > Chordata > Mammalia > Artiodactyla > Lipotidae > Lipotes > Lipotes vexillifer. Next base: position 808,618 of record NW_006781538.1, read on the forward strand.
TTTATATATATAAAATGATGAATTTATGTGCTTTGTATATTTTATCATTGTACATGAAATAAATATATAACCTTATAAAAACAGTTGTCTGTTACTACCCTAAATTCCCTCACATACTGCCAGTATTATGTATACCACATTTATTTACAGTTTTGTGCCATTTGCTTGGAGCTTCAGGTACACTCAAAACTATTTTCGGGCTTCCCTGGTGGCGCAGTGGTTGAGAGTCCGCCTGCTGATGAAGGGGACGCGAGTTCATGCCCCGGTCTGGGAAGATCCCACATGCCGCGGAGCGGCTGGGCCCGTGAGCCATGGCCGCTGAGTCTGCGCGTCCGGAGCCTGTGCTCCGCAAAGGGAGAGGCCACAACAGTGAGAGGCCCGCATACCGCAAAAAAAAAAAACAACAAAAAAAAACACAACTCTCTTCAATATTATGAAAACTAGGACTATATATATTCAGAGACAGAGAGAGAGAGGCAATATATGCAGCCATACTAATTATAGCCATTTATTATTAACGTCAACCTATGTTCATATGGTTTATTCAGAAATAATTTTCACTGCAGATTGATTTGACAGTTTTAGTCCTGAGAATATAGAATGTTTGTCCATGAAAGACAGTTCATATACAGAATACATACATACATATGCATATATATGCATATGTATAGATAGGTTATCCCAAGGGTTATAGGTTATCTCTCTATATATTTAAAGAGAGATATAAAAAGAGAGAGAGGGAGAGGGAGGAAGGTCTAGTGAGGCCTTAAAGAAATGCAAATAGTGAAGAGATTATGGTGTACTTTTCTTTGTAACATTGCATTACTCATATATGAACAAGTTTAATATTTGCATCTATATGATGAGCTTTAGCAATTGCTCTGAAAGCACTCTCTAATGGTGATAAGGTACAGTTTTATCATCTTAAATAGTTAGCACTATGGTATCCCATCTGACCTTAAGAAAATGCCAAGTAATTCTCTAGAAATAGAACTATAAAATGGTAACCTCTTAGAACAACAGCTCTCTCTGTAAAGGATCTGCTAGTCATTTACATTTCTCAGTAGAAATCAATAGCTAACTATTGTTTAATTGGTGAATGCAATGTGACCTAATCATCTCAATGAAGTCCTTCTTCCAGGAGGTTCATCCCCTGGGATAACGGAATGAGCCTGAGGAGTGAGGAACTAATTGCAGGAAGATAATGAGCGTGGTTTCAATCAGGCTGACGGGGAGAGACGATGGGATAGGGAGCTTAAATCTCAAGGTTATGATTTATCTACTTTATTATTTGTTAGAAGAAAACATTAATCAAGCATGACGCCAAACTAGGTACTGTACAAAAGATACAGACTAAATTTATTAGCAGAGTCAGAAAGAGACAGACTTAAAAATGAAATCTGGTCTCAGGGCTTTTATTTAGAAGCTGAGTAGGAAAAGCTCTACACTGTGTGTATGAAGATTGGAGATGCTTTCAAATTTCTTCCTTTCCATAGGCACTGCCTTCCCCCCTGTCCTTACTGTGAGTGAAGGTTCACCCCTTTATGTCAGAAAACAGAAGGCATTGTCTCCCCCAAAGTACTTTAACTTGCTCATGTTAAAAAACAAAACAAGGGGCTTCCCTGGTGGCACAGTGGTTGAGAGTCCGCCTGCCGATGCAGGGGACACGGGTTCGTGCCCCGGTCCGGGAGGATCCCACATGCCGCGGAGCGGCTGGGCCCGTGAGCCATGGCCACTGGGCCTGCGCGTCCGGAGCCTGTGCTCCGCAATGGGAGAGGCCACAGCAGTGAGAGGCCCGCATACCGCAAAAAAATTAATAGACAAACAACAGTCTTCTGATGTTACCATTTCCTTTTTAGCCAAGTAGGTAAATGCACACAGTTCATGCTACCTTTGTGGTAAGAACACTTACCATGAGATCTACCCTCTTAACAAATTTTAAGTGCACAATACGGTATTGTTAACTACAGGCACAGTGTTGTATAGCAGATCTCCAGAACTTACTCATCTTTCATAATTGAAACTTTATGCCCGTTTATTAGCAACACCCCAGTTCCCCCTTTCCTCCCTTAGTATCTACCTTCTACTCTCTGCTTCTATTAGTTTGACTATTTTAGATACTTCACATAAGTGGAATCATGCAGTATTTGTCTTTCCGTGATTGGCTATCTCACTTAACATGATGTCTTCAAAGTTTATCCACATGTTGCATATTTCAGGACTTCCATTGTGTTTGGAAGAGATGTTTGGAATGATTTCAGTCTTCTTAAATTGGAGATTTGTTTTGTGGCTTAACTTGTGATCTATCCTGGAGAAGGTTCTGTGCTCACTTAAGAAGAATGTATGTTTTGCTGCTGTAGGGTGGAATGTTCTGTACATATGCTGATGCCAAGATGTACAGGAAAACCACTCCTCTGTTCTCTGTCTATTCACAGACTACTCTCTACTGTAAATGTGTGTGTGTGTGTGTGTGTGTGTGTGTGTGTGTGTGTGTGTGTTTGGGGGGAGGTTTTCATACCAAGCAATTCTATAATACCAGCTGGGTATCCTATAATTTAACACATTTCTGACACTGTCTACCTAGAGTTAGCATCAGATCTCACAGATTAAGGATGCAGTCCCACAAGCCTGCTCCCTTCCCACTTTCAGATGCCAATCACAAGTCCAAGTTGTTATCTGGGCATTGGACCAGTCAGCTAAATTGGAGAGTCCCACAACCCTATCCTCAGGTTTTATTAATTTTCTAGAGTGGCTCACAGAACCTAGGAAACTGTTTACTTAGTACATTACCCATTTATTATGAAAAGATATAACTCAGGAATAGCAAGATGGAAGAGATACATAGGGCAGGCTATGGGGGAAGGAGCTTCCATGATCTCTCCAGGTGTGCCACCATCCCAGCGTCTCCATGTGCTCACTAATCCAAAGTTATCTGAATCCCATCTTTGGGGGGTTTTTATGGAAGCTTCGTTAAGTTGGCACGATTGATTAAATCATCGATCATAGGTGATGAATTCAACCTCCAGCCCCATTCTCCTCCCTGAAGGTTGGGGGGTGGGGCTGAAAGTTCCAATCCTTTAATCATATGGTTGATGCCTCTGGCAACAAGCCCCTGTCCTTAGAGGATTTTCAAAAGACACCTCATTAACATAAACTCAGATGTTACTAAAAGGGACTCGTTATGAATAGCAAAAGATACCCATTTCACCTTTATTACTTTGGAGCTATTTTAGGAACTGGAAACAAAATTCATGTCCCTATAAGCTCTTATATAGGAAATTACAAGGGTTTAGTAGCTATATGCTAGGAACTTTGGACAAAGACCAAAATATGTATTTCTTATATCACAGTATCACACATGTAATCTATCCTGTGTTTTCTTGAGAAGAATGAATTTTGTTGCTGTGGACAGGAATGTTCTGTACATGTCTGTTAGATTCATTTGGTCTGTAGTGTTGTTCAGGTCTGCTGTTTCTTTGTTGACTTTCTGCCTAGCTGTTCTGTCCCTTATTGCAAGTAAAGTATTGAAGTCTCCTACTGTTATTGTATTGCTATCTCTCCCTTCTGTTGTGTCACTGTTTGCTTTTTTATGTTTAGATGCTCTGATGTTGGTTGCATATATATTTAAAGTTGTTATGCTTTCCTGTTGAATTGACCCTTTTATCATTATATAATACCATTCTTTGTCTCTTCTGATAGTTTTTGACTTAAAGTCTATTTTGTATGATGTAAGTATAACCAACCCTACTCTCTTTTGGTTGCCATTTGCATGGATTATCTTTCCCCATCCCTTCACATTCAGCCCATGTGTGTCTTTAAATCTAAAGTGAGTTTATTGTAGATAGCATGTAATTGAAGTTTTAAAGTCTATCCAACCATTCTTTGTCTTTTGATTGGGGAGTTTAGTCTATTTACTTTTAAAGTGGTTATTGATAGGGAAGGATTTACTATCACCAGTTTGTTCCTTGTTTTCTGTTTTGTTTTGGTTTTGTTTTTTTTTTTGTATTTCTTTTGTCCCTCCTTTCCTCTTTTGCTATCTTCCTTTGTGTTTCATTGATTTTTAAATTTGTATTGATAGGCTTCTATTCTTGTCCCTTTTTCTTTTGTGTAATTTCTATAGGTATTTTCTTTGTGGTTACCATAGGGCTTACATAAAAATGCCATATAGTTATAACAGTCTATTTTAAGCTGATAACTTCAATTGCTTGCAAAAACTCAACACCTTTACTCCCCTGCCCCACACACCTTAAGTTACTGATGTTAGTATTTACATCTATTTGTACTGTGTATCCATTAACAGATTTTTTAGTTATAGTTATTTTTTTAATACTTTTGTCTTTTAATTTTTATACTAGAATTAAAAGTGATTTACCCACCACCATTACATTAATACAGTATTCTGTATTTATATGTATTTTTACCTTTATCAGTGAGTTTTATACTTTCTTATGCTGGTGTCTTATTTAGCATTCTTTCATTTCTACTTGAAGAACTTTAGCATTTTTTGTCAGGCAGGTCTAGTGGTGATGAATTACCTCAGCTTTTGTTTTCTGAGAAAGTCTTTATCTTCATTCTTGAAAGACTGTTTTTCCAGGTATAGTATTCTTGGTTGGCAGTGTTTTTATTTCAGCACTTTAAATATATCATTCTACTCCCTTCTCTGCTGAGAAATCCACTGATAGTCTTATGTGGGTCCCTCTGTACATCACAAGTCTCTTTTTATTGCTTTCAAAATTCTATCTTTGTCTTTGACTTTTGACAATTTATGTTTCTCAGTGCGCATTTGACTTAGTTAATCTTATTTAGGATCTTTTGGGTTTCCTGGATTTGGATGTCCATTTCCTTCCCCAGATTTGGGAAGTTTTCAGCCATTATTTCCTTGAATACACTTTCTGCCTCTTTATCTCTCTTCTTTTTCTTCTGGGACTCCCACAATGTGTATATTGGTCCATTTGATTGTATCTCAGATGTCCCTGAGGCTTTCTTTATACTTTTTAAATATTTTTCAATTTATTCTTCTGACTGAATTATTTCCAGTGTTTATTGATCCTCTCTCCTTCTTGATCTAGTCTGCTGTTTAGCTCCTCTGGTGAACTTTTCAGTTCATTTATTGTATTCTTCAGGTAGGTGATTTCTGTAAGTTTTCTGTCTCTTTGTTGAAATTCTCATATTGTTCTGGCATTTTTCTCCTGATCTCAGTGAGGATCTTTATGACAGTTATTTTGAATTCTCTGTCAAGCTTCTGCTTCTTTAGGGTCAGTTCTGGAGATTTTTCTTGTTCCTCTGTTTGAACTGATTTCCCTCTTATTTCATTTTTCTTCACTCTCTGTATTGGTATCTGCACATTAGACAAGTAGCGACTTCTCCTAATCTTCATGGACTCGCTTCATACAGAAAAGACCCCCACTCATCAGCCTGGCCAGAGATTCTGGGTCTCTCAAACCTTTGTGCTTGTCGAGTCTGTTTTATTCTTAGTGGCCTCGGGCATCTAGATTTTGTTGGGTCACATCAGTATTTTTAGATAAGCAAGACCGAGGCCAATTCCTCAGGCAGCCTTCAGGTAAGTTGGGTCACTGGACGCTCTGTCCAGCTCTTCCCCTCCTCGGGGACAAGCTAGGAGCTTGGGTTTTTCATCAGCTCAACCTGTGCTGAGCCAGGGGGAGTGACTCTGATGACTGCCAGCCCAAACCACTATCACTGTTCTCACTGGCCCCAGGTGGCTATAGTATGCCATGTTCATCAATGCTCTGAGAGATGCTACATGGAAGCCAGTTGTCTGGGTAGTCCCATAAAAGTTGGGGCATTGAACGCACAGTGAGCCCTTTCCCCTCCCCTGGGAGAAACTGGCAAATGGAGTTTTTGGTCCCAATCATATGGTGCTATGCTAGGGATAGGGATTTTGGAAAGAAGGTGTCTCAGATTTTCCTGCCGGCTTCAGTGTGGCTGGTTTCTTGCTCATTTGAGGTATGGGAGCTTCTTAACTCATTTCTGGATTTCTTACAAATGGAATCTGTCTGTGAAGGCATTCCTATTCCACCACCTTGCTGGTGTCACTCCCTCTTTTTGGCTTGTTTTGAGGAGGAAAGGAGGTAAAGGATGAAAAGTGCTTAGCACAGGGCACTGCAAATATCAAACGGTCAATAAATAAATGTTGATAGTGATATTGTTAAAATGTTATGATTGCCATTTCCGGTCCAGGTTTCAGTGTTAGGCTGTAGATAGTGAAAACATGCCCATGATAAGTTCTGATCAGCTAAGGACAGTTGACAATACTTATAGGGATGGAATGAGTGGCCAAAGTCATCTATATTATAAATTTGCGGGTGTACATATATCTGGGGTCAGTAGCAGAATAGTAATATTAGACTAACATGATAATGTGCTAAATATTTATTACAGACTGAATTACCAGAGATTGAAAGGGGAGTAAGACAAGTTCTCTTTCTTAGATGAATTTATATTTTGGAGGAGAGAGACATATTAACAAATAACTGTCATGCAGGCTAATTGGGTTACCTTGGTAACACACAGGATTAATTCCTCAGGGTGGGACAGAGAGAGTCAGGGAGAACCAAGGAACAGGAGTTTGCCAAGTGGAGAAGTTGAGGAAGGATATTCTTTGCAGAGCAGTGTCACTGTGGCATGAGCTCTGAATGGCTAAAGCAACGTCTGGGTGTGTGTCTTAGGGGTGTGTGTGTGTGTGTGTGTGTGTGTGCGTGCGTGCGTGCGCGTGCACACGCACACGCATATAAGGAGTGTCCAGAGTTGAGGTAAAATGTAGCTAAGGATGGTCTTGAGTTTTCCAAGTGATATAATCCAACTTTTGCTTAGAAAGTTAACTCTAATAGAAATAAAGACAGTGCATCAGCAAGAGGAGAGGTTGGGAGCAGGAACTAAGAGAGATATTCCAGGTATAAATCAGACGAGGACTGAAGAGGACAGAGGGGGAAGTTTTGAGTTGGGCAAACAGGGAGTCATCGACAAGGTTTTCCAGATAAACGTCAGGGAGTTCTGACAGTAGTCCAGAGGATTAAGGAAGTAAGAATGAGGAGTCTGTGAGAATACTCTATTCGTTTAAGAAGTCTGATGATCAAAGAGGCAAAGGGATGGGGTTAGTAGGCTTGAAAATTAGGCTGAATGGAAGGAAGCTTTTCCTTTTAGGAGAGACTTGTAATATTTAAAGACAGAGGGAAAGAGATGAGGGAATATAGGATACAAGAGCAAGTAGCTAATTGATGAATAAGGTTCCAGAAGTAGAATAAAACCAATAGCACAGGTGTCAGGCATGGTCTTGGAAGAGATTAGGATCCGATTTTTCTCTAATATATAAAGGAAGATGAATTAAGATGCTAGTAAGGGTACTCATACTGACCTCTCCTATTTTTTTTCTTTTATGATAAATTGATGTGATGAAATGATGAACTTTGAATGTATAATAAGGCAATTGGGCTACAAAGTCATACAGATGTGGATAAGAAGGATAAATATGTTTTAGAAGTGAGGGAAAGGGACCATGTGGATCATGGCTTGTGTTCCTTTTGTACTGTCAGCAAGAAGCATCAAGTCATGTGCTAAGTCCAGTGTTGATTATACATGCTCCAGGAGGTAGCATATTTACATGTTCTACCTCTCCATGGTCCTGAATTCCTTTTATATTTTATTAAAGTCAGGAGACTTATCTCCCTTATTATAAGGACACCTCAAATCCCTTTTATAAAGTAGTGGATAAAACATGAATAAGTACTGAGGATGTCTCAAAAACAGTCTACACATAGGAGAGATAGGGCTATATTACTGATTACTTAAAAATGATAAAAAATGGGAAGAGATATGCCTATGCCTTTGTGTTCAATCCGGACGTCTTGAAGTTAAGAAAAGGACTTTAGACCATGACAGGCACCTGCCACACAGCAGTGGCAGGCTGAGAGAGCACAGAGAGTCTCACAGATTTGAAGGCTATTGTGTGTCATGGTTTGCTTCAGTGATTCAATAAGTCAAGATCAGAGTCTCTTAAGACTGTTAAACTCTCTGCCCGAATTTGTTCCTCTCTATGGTGAAATTACCCAGAATGCTAAAGATACAGTCCCCTCTTGATACGGTCATGAATTGACTAAATCCAAAAGCCAACATAACCGACATGAAGTCTAGCGCTGTCCTTTCTAAGAGACTGAGCACCAGTATAAATCTCTAGACATGGAAAGACACAAGAGCATTATTTTTCAGAGTCTCTGATTAAACACAATAAATTAGTTAAGCACTACTACTGAGATCTGTGCTGTAGTAGAGTACAGAACTCCAATGAGAGCTTTGCTGGAGACCTTAAGAAAGGAATAAATTGCATCTGAGAGAACCTTACACTTCAGCAAAGAAATAAAACAGGCTGCAAGTATTTGTAGAGTTATGAGAAGCTATAAATGGGATTTTGTTTGCTCTGAAAACATAAGGGGAGGGCCTTTATTTTGCAGGGAGGCTCAAGATGGCACTCCAACTAGCTGGAGAGAAAGTTTGACCGTTAACTAGACAATAGTATTCTCCAGGTAGGAGCCCTCCAGGCAAGAGTCTGGCCTCTTTAAAATAGAGGAAACACAGCCTTTTGAATACAGTCATATCATATGATTTATTTTGCTTTCAAAGATACCTTCACTGACTTCTGTGGTCACTAAATGAGAATAAACACCCCTTCTTTACCTTTTCCTCCCCTTTATCGGTAACATCGAGGTGGTTTTTTGTAGTTCCCTTTAGTCAGGACTTTAATGCGCACCCTCCCGACCCCCACTGTCAAACCCAAGTCTTCTATTCTCATAATAATGAAATGGGAAGACCCCTCTTTGTTAACTTTCTGTAGGAGCTGAAGTTCCCATTGGGCCATAATTGGTAACCAGAGCTGAAGGCTTAGCAGTTAAATTCTCCATGAAAATATATGAATAAAAGTAGAAATGTTACAGGCTGATTTTTTCACTAAACTTCTGCCAGCTCTTGCAGTGTTTTATGAGGAGATGCCAGCATATTCAATAAATCTTGGCTGGCTGTTGTCCAGGAGAAATTATCACCAGCCCGTTGAAGGATCTCTGGCTGCTCCTTAGGAAAGGGAGGGGAGGAAGAATCATTCTGGTTCATTCTGAGTTGTGCATTACACATTAAATTAAAATATATGTTTTACCCATTTAGCAGTCTGAATAATAAAAGCTGTATACAGCTGCAAAAACTCTGCTCTATGCATTTTAATGACTGATTTGTGAATATACTAGAATTATAACTGCTATTCAAATATTTTCCTTTTTTAAGAAGTCACAAATCCCTCCCTTTAAAAATACACAGACAAACACTTTATAATCTTTTAATAATTTGTACTAAAGAGTTTTAAAGCTTAGAATATGTGGAAATTATTTGTTTTAGGACGAGTAAATATAATGGGCTTGTCAATATGGTATTCAAATAACTGTAAAAATATTTGGAGTGTCTCCAACGAAAAGAACCTAACTCGATCTCTGCATTCAAATGAATTCTAAATAGAAAAAGTGATATACAGTTCAAAAGGAAGCATTAGACTCTAAAGCACCTTTCCATTTCTCTAAGGAATTGTGATCTACTGCTCAAATAGACTTTTAAATGGCTGTTGAGTTTTCAGGCTTCTCAGATATTCATACTTAAATCAGTTTGAACTAGTTAAGTAGAGTCACAATTAGAATTGTAATTTCTTTTCTTTCCATTTTTAACCAGTTGTGAAGAAAGCTAATAAAATTGGAAAATGAGCATATGCGACCTTTAATATGAAAACTAGGTCTTAGAAGGGTGAGACAGTGCTTTATCAGCCTCCAGAGGGTATTTTTCTAAGCACAATGCCAGTTTTAACATAGGATCTACGTACTTTTTGTATGATGAACCGTAAACCAGAAGCTTTCTCTAATTGGTCCTAAAAATCTGGACATTTAGATTCAACTTATGAGAAAAAAAAAAGGCATGTTATGACAGAGGTAATAATATATCAATTATATCCTCCATTTCTCATAGAAACTTAGAAAAATATCTATTAGCTAAGCAGCCAAAAGTTTATTTTAGGATACTTATGATTGATGTAAGGAAACTCTCAGTAATTTACCATTAATTCAGATGTCCATTCTTAAGTTGGAAACATGTCAGTAAAATATGAAGTTCTATGGCATCTTTAGCAGAGCAAAAGAACAGAAGTAATCCCCTTTATTGTTTCCTTATTTCAGCCTCAAATAACCCTCAGTCTACTAACTGCCCCCAGGATCCCATTTTACAAAGCATGGTTTCCAAAAAACAATTTGAAGAATTTTAGAAGCTGAAAAATGTTTTATTCCTGAGTGTATTAGTGGTTTGTAACACTGATGATTCAAGCTTCTTCCTAAGCAATTTTTTTTGCATCTGTAAGCTGATCTAAATGTCTGTTATGAGGATAAATTTAGAAAAGCTCATTTGGAATTGTTACTCTAGAGCAGGGGTCAGTAAACTTTTTCTGTAAAGGAAAAAATCGTGGGTAATTTAGACTTTGGGGACCCTCCCTGTCACACTCAGTGAACCCTGCCATTTTAGTGCAAAGGGAATCATAGTGTGCAAACATATGCATGTGGCTGGTGGACTTGGCCCTTGAGCTGTTCTAGAGCAGTGATTCTCATTTGGTGTTGGGTGTGATGGGGAGGAAACTTTGGAAAGTTCATTGGGGGATGAAATTCAAGAGAGCATCTGCTGGAAATTTTCATCTTTTTCCTATCAAGAGTTAACAGGAAAGGACTTCCCTGGCGGTCCAGTGGTTAAGACTCCACCCTTCCAGCGCAGGGGGTACAGGTTCGACCCCTGGTCGGGGAACTAAGATCCCACATGCTGCGCTGCGTGGCCAAAAAAAATTTAAAAAAGAGTTAACAGGAAATATTTTTTGGTTTTGGCTAAAATAATAATTTGTTGGGGTTTCTAGGTCATTAAAATTGCACAAATAATACAAATGAGGGTCAGAAATCACCTTAGTATTACTACATCATTAACATATATAATATACAATAATGATATCCAATAGAAATATCATATAAGACATATATATGATTTCCAATTTTTGAGCAGCCATGTTAAAAAAGTAAAAAAGAAGAAAACCAAAACAGGTAAAATTAATTTTAATAATGTACTTTATCAAATATATATAAAAATATTATCATTATGCTATGTAATCAATATTAAACATTATTAATGGGGTATTTTACATTATTTTTTGTACAAAGCCTTTGAAATCTGGTGTGTATTTTATGCTTACAGCATATTTCAACTTGGATTAGTGACATTTCCAGTGTTCAGTGGCCATATGTGGCTAGTGAGTACCATACTGGATAGAACAGGAAAAGATCATATAATATGTTACTTTTACTCACTGGATTATATTTTGAGAATAAGTGATGCAAAACACAGGCCAGATTAATGTTCCCCTTCTCCTCTCCTGTAACACTGAGCCTGACAGCAGCCTAAAAGGTCTTCATAATGCAGCATTTTGGAAAGCCACTGCTAATCAAGAGAGCTGGCATGAACCTCTCTACAATCTATATAGAGACGCTAAGATGAATTCAACCATGTAATTGATCATTTGAAATCTCAGGACTCATTTCAAACAGTCATTTTCTTTTATTTGCCAACCAGGGGTCAACAATTCCAATGCCAGGAGAGACCAGAGAGATAGAAGTGAGAGAATCCAGCTGGGTGAAGACAGTGGAGAGTGATGGGACCATCTGTGGCAAGTGGCAGGTATGTACCCTTCCTGAAGTATCCACATTCCAAAAGCTAAACACTGTGTCAGCGGAACAAACACATCTGCAAGACCACCACTGGATGTCCAGACCTGTTGGTTTACAGTCCCTGGCTACACACGTTAAGTCTAAAGATGTGGCACTATTCCAAGAGAATTAACACTATTATTGTACCAGTACTTGTCTGATCTTTGACAATTGTAGGGGGTGGGATCAGGTGATTTGACCCCAGCCTCACCTCTCCCTCTGCCCCTTCTATCTTACATGGGGTCTTCTGCTCACTTCGACCTGAGAGTCTGTCACAAATCTCCTTTGCTTGCAATTCCTCTACTCTTCTTTAGCAACCAGGAAAAAATGCCCTTCTCTGAAGCCTTCCCAATCTCTAATGTTCATAGTTGTACAGATCCACAAAGCCAAAATTCAAAAAGCTCTGGAAGCTGAAAGCTTTTAAAAACTCATCTGGTGATAAAAATCTTACCTGATCTGAACTCATTTATCAGCAAAATCTGACTTTGCTGGACATGAGTCTCTTTATAGGTCTTTATTTAGCTAACAGTTGTGAAAATTCATATTGCAGAAATATTAATATTTTGAATATAGGGGCTGTCCTATATTCACTGGAATGATTGTGTAATATATGGCGTTCGTACCATGCTATCATTCTAACATCAGAAAAGTTCTGAAACACATCTGGCTCCAAATATGCCTTTATCAGTGAACCTTTATTCCTAGTAGTGGAAGTAGGAGTATCAGTAAATAGTTATTTAACACAAAATATGCTCCAGGTCCCTTATGTATTTTAACTCTTTTATTCTGCACAAGTCAATTAGGTAAGTATTATTGTTACCTTCGTTCATAGATGTCAACAGTAAATTAATAGAGTTAGGTAACTTTCCTAAGGTCACACAGCTCCTAAGTGGCACCACTTGGCAATGCCAGTAATCAAACCCAGATGGTCTGGCTGAGAGTCTTTCCTGCTGTGCAAAAGCATCTGTCTAAGTGTTGGTTATGGGTTCCCCTCACTTGACATTTACTGTGTGAAGGTTCTGTCTCCTGAACTAGAATTCCTACTCCTTAAAAGCAGAGCTTGTCTCCCTCCCCCATACTACCTACCTGGTAAGGGTATGAACCTAACAGCATTTATAGTGAAGATTGACTAGGTTAAAAAGAGCATTATGAATTTCAGTAATTTACTATGGATTCCGCCGGTCATGGTCCTGCATGTTCTGTCTTCCACAAAGCTGATTTAACTTTGTGTGATGTGACAGTTACTAAAGCTCTGCCTCTCTCAGTGAAAATAAGCACAGGCACAAGCATATATGCTATCACCTTAACCACAGTGAAGATAAATTCTGCTTCTGGTTCCTGCTTAGTTAATGCTTATTCTGATCTATGCAGTATGTAAGAGCTATTTATGTCTTTCCCCGGTGTATCCTGTATAGTTTATGCGGCGGTACTATTACTGTTCCCATGTTACAGATGAGAAAACCAAGATTTGGAGATGTGTGATTATGATGCTGGGAAGTGGTGAAATTGTATTAAAATGTAGGTGGTTTGACCCAGGAGCCCGCAATCTTCCTCATCTTCCTCCTTTGCCTCTGGCTTTCTTCTGAGACTACTTTCTAGGATACAAGTCACTTTCTAACTTGAGTCTTCCTTTCTTCTCATATCTCTTGCCACTCCAGTTACATTGGAGGGCTGGAGAGTTTCTTAATATTCTATTCTTTCGCCATAGACAATACTCATTTATCCTCATAACAATATTATGGGTTTGTGCTTTTGGTGTTTCCATTTAACAGATTTGGAAATTGAGGCTCATAGGCTTTAAGTAATTTACTCAAATTCACGTAATTTGCGGCTGAACTGGGATTAAAGTATAAGTTAACTGATCTAAAATCTCACACACTGACGGCTCACGTTTTCCTGCTTCTCCTTGAACTAGTTTCATACAGTTTCAGCACTCTAAGAACAAATTATGATTATTTTTTAAAAATATCAAAGTAACCCGTGGAACTTCTTATTGAACTTCCTACCTACTGACACAATGAAGAAACATGAACCTAACTGAATATTCTTCTCAGATTCACTAGGGGCATATTTTTAGTCTTAGCATAAAATATTTCCTCTGGGCCTCTGTTCAGCCTATACATTTCATTTTCAAAGCCTGAGTCTTTTTCCAGTTAATCATATTTATTGGCAAAATACAGCCTAAGTCACTGAAACAAAAACTAAATGAAATAAGAAAACAAAGGTTGAATAAAGAAGTTCTGGACAAAAAGCCTTTGACCACAAATGGATGCCAGATTGGAATTTTATTTTTCTTCAAAAGTGATTAATCATAGCAATCACTAGTAAACAGTAATACATATTTGTGTGTCACCTCTTTATGCATTAAAAAAGATCAGAACAAGCCAGGACCCATTCATTCTCTTTGACTGTTGGAATATTTTTTTAAAAAACATCAATGTAGTTTAAAAACAAAAAAGACTTTATGAGCACTCTGATTGATTGGAAGTTAAAAAGAAGAGCAGTCTTCTTCCTTTCCTTGGGCTCTCCAGTCCTGTGGGGATGTCTCTAGATCTTCAAATAAGTCCCTCCAAGGGAGAAAAACGCCACCACTTACAATATGTAATCTCAGTGCCTGGAGACTCCCTGTCACCTCACTTTGGAAGTGTTTGGTGAGCTATGCAGATCACGAAGATTGGGTAATAAAAACCCACCACCATCCAACCAGGGAAATCTTTTACTTACCTCTTCTATTAATAGAGTTAGAGCTTCGATTTCACAGTGCAAAAAGCTCAGATTTATTTTGCTTACTTGAATCTCGAAGCTTGAGTGCTCTCCGATTGGGAAATATAAATTCTGCTTGCTTTTAAACTAAATAATAGTTCTATTTATAATACTTGTCATAGCCTTTATACTCCTTTTTTGCATATAAAATGCTGCAATACATATATCTACTCTAACATTTCTTGTAGGGTGAATTTAGCACACTGATTTCTGAGAAAATAGGGAAAAAAGAGCCACGCTCACCTGGAGGAGGGCCATGGAGGTGTTGGGCAACTGTTGTCCATTCCACCCACTTATAAATGAGAGGTGAAAATCCATCCTGTTCATTTGTAAATTCATATGGAGCCTTTCTTTGTGTTGAGCTGTTTGATTTGATAGTGGAAACGTGATGAGGGTTCTGTTGTAAGACAGTTCCATTTCTCAGGATGCCTCCTACCTTCTGTGTATGTATCATTTCGAAAAACGGTGACTAGCAGCTTAAGCAACTAATAGCCAACACCAGTTCCCATTTTTATCTGTGGGAGACAGTTTCTCTGTTAAAATGGTAACAGTTAAATGCAAAACTAACCTAAAAAGCCATTGGGTGGCACTGTTGCTCCACTGAGTTCTTGGTTAAAGAACATTTCTCTTATACTAAAAAAGGAAAAGAAATGAAACATGAGTATGCCTTAAAGAAAGTAGCGTTGTTTAAATGGGACAATTGGATTTCCTCTGTTTCTTTGATTCTTTCTATCCACTAAACACCCTTTGACCCAGGAATGACAAGTAGGTTTAAACTCAGATGGCAATATCAACTGTTTGGTCAATGCCACCTGGAGCCTAGTGTTGAGAAGGATTCTGATGCCATATCCAAGCCAATGGGTTGTATGGAGAATGTTATGGATTGATTAACAGTATCTGCTGTGGGTACAGAATATTGGAATGGTGACTAAACTTGTCATTCTTCCTGTTGAATTCTATATAATGAGTGCCTATGATAGAAATAAATTCTATACTACCATTGGGGCTAGGTAGAGAAAATATGAGTGGAGTTTTTTTTTTTTTTTTTTTTTTTTTTTTTGGGGGTAATTTTTG
>NW_006781538.1:824838-883198 GCF_000442215.2 Lipotes vexillifer
GGGGGTTTTTTTTTTTTTTTTTTTTTTTTTAATGTGAGAGTAATGTTAGGTGATATGTTGAAAGTCAGACTATTACAGCATATCATGCATCTTGGATAATATGAGTATGACCTGAACTATATGTGTCCTCTTTTCTTGCCTCACCTAATCCACTCAGAGTTTTAAAGATTATGAGAAAGTGGTGTCATTACCACAAGGAGGTTAATAGTTTTTGGCTGGTTAGTGCCAAAAAAAGATGGTAGAGGCCAGAAAAAGATGTCTTCATAATACAAGAAATCTCAAAGCCCCAGGAATATACTCATTTTAGAGTTTAGAATCCTGTTTATTTAATTTTAGATCTATTATGGTCTTAAGATTTACCATAAAAGAACTATGACTATCACATATGTGTGAGTCTATGAGTACATTAAACTTTCCCTATCTCCTCTGAAGATCTTACAGTATTCCTTGACATGGGGTATTTACTGAATGCACTCTGCAGTAGCGTTTTCTGTGATGTTGGAAATGATCTATGTTTATGTTGTCCACCACACCAGCCGCATGTGGCTACTGAGCACTTAAAATGTGGCTCCTGTGACTGAGGACTTGGATTCTAAATTTTTGTGTAATTGCAATTAATTTGAATGTGAATATAAATAGTCCAATGTGGCTACTGGCTATTGTATGGGACATTGAGTTGTAGTTACTGCAGAAATGATTAACACTTGGGTTTGAAGAATTCACAGCCTATCAAACCAGATGGCCCTCATATAAGCAGAGTAATGCCCAGTAAGGATAGTTAAGGTTTATTAAGCATTCACTATGTGTATGGCACTATTTTAAACATTTTATATATTTGGTCTTCCCAACAACATATGGAGAAAATCTTTTATCCCCATTTTACAGATGAAGAAAATTATAGCAAAGGGATAGGCCCTGAAAAATTAGATAGGTCCCAAAATGGGAAATGTTGGTCCTCTGTACCCACTAATAGTTTGGTTTCTTTTCCAATAAATACTGTTTCAATGTGTGTTCATTGTTTACCTAGAAAGGGGGTTGAGTCGGTGGTTGGAAGGGGCAGAGAAGGATGAGGCCCACTTGCAAACTAGAGTCCTCTTTAGAAGCATTGTGTTGGGGCTCCTTGGGAGCCCCATCTTCCTCCCTGCCCTCTAAGTAGCTTATCGAAGTGCTCCTTCTAAGCAAACAGATTTCCTTCCTGGGAGGTTTTCTGGCAAATACAATTCCCTCCACCACCTCATTACATTTACAGCATTGTTCTAAATTGCATTATAGATAAGAACCTTGGGCAACTGCCTATACCTGACTCTGTGGGGAGCACACAGCTAAGCTTCTCTTGTAGCCAAAGGATGGCAAAGCTTTACTCTAGAGCACGAAATCAGTGTAGGCTTCTGTGATGGACAGAACAATGCCCTCCACTCCAAAGATATCCATGTCCTTATCTGCAGAACCCATGAATATGTTACTGTACATGTGAAGAAGGAACTTTGCATGTGTGATTAAGTTAAAGATTTTACAATAGGAAGACCATCCTGGGTTACAACAGGTTGGTCTGATGTAATCACAAAGAACCTTGTAGGAGAGAGGCATGAGGTACCCGGAAGGCTTTTAAGGTGCGGAAAGGGCCCAAGAGACAAGGAATTTAGGTGGTGCCAAGAATCTGGAAAAGGCAATGAAACAGATGCTCCCCAAGAGCCAGCTGGTCTTTTTTGAACTTCTCAGCTCCAACACTGTGAGGTAATAAATTTGTGTTGTCTTAAGTAATTTGTTGCCACAGCAGTAGGAGACTTAATACAGCTTCTTAGACAGGGAGACTTTTGAGAATTGTCAGGTAGAGAAAGGAAGGGTGTTCCAGCCAGAGGAACCAGCAAGTTCAAAGGCATGATGCTCCAAAACAGCATTCAGTGCATGGGAACAGTGTGTATCTCAGGGTAGGCAGCAACTGAGGGATGTTTCAGGGAAATAAGATGTGGTACAGGAAAGGGAGCATTCTGGTTTCGCTGCTAATCCCTAGCATTCTGAGACCAATCCCAGGGCCATGCTTTCCTCTTCTGGACCACATGTGACCTCAGGAGTCTCCTGTGGTTTTACTCTATGTATTTCTCTTCCCACAGAGATCAAAAGAAAAACCCATAAATATTTGCTACAGGGAAAGATGAAGGATCCCAAGCCACTAAAAATAAGAAAGTAACTTGGAAGAGAGAAAGCTATTTCTGTTACATTAGATAAAAATTTTTGCTGGCATTAGAAATTGAATGAGAAGAAAGAAAATGATCAATTTCAGATTGGACAAAGGCTCCTAAAAGAAACCTTTTTGAACCATATAATACATCTTATGCTTGCATCACATTATGTGTATATATATACATATATATATATATACATATATATATACATATATATATATCTTATAGCAGAATGGTGAGTAAAATTAGTTAAGTGGGGGTGGCAGAGTCAAGATGGCAGCGTAGGAAAACACAGAGTACGTGCCTCCCCTCCACTAGGGTGACTGCCGGATGCTTGGGGGGACTTCAACGCCCAAGGAGATGGGAGGAACCCCCAAGTGAACCAGTAGGATGTGGGGGTGCTGAGGGGGGAGGATAAGTGGAGGCTGGACAGGACCGGTGCTGCTGAGGGGTGGCTGAGACAGGGGAAGTGTTCCCACACCTGGAGTGACCCTCAGGGGCTCAGATCAGGGGAGAGTATGACCAGAATTTCCCCTGCCCAATCAGCCGGGGAAGTCTGCCCTGCTCTCGGCCAGGTCCTGTACCCTCAGAGGCCACCTCTGGGCTGCATAGGTCCTGGGGACATAGGAGGAAGGCTGGGGCAGAACAGGAGAGGCAGGTGGGAGGGGCCCTCCAGGACCAGAGGGGCAGGAGAAGGAGCAGAGGGCATTTGACCCACCCAATCGGGCCCAGGAAGCCTGCTGGGCTCCCAGGTGGGGTCCCCTGCCCTGTTAGATCAGAGGCGGGAGGTGCACCAGGGCCCCTTCTGTTTCATTGAGCCGAAGCCCCAGCCCCTCACACCTCCCAGGGCCTTTTCCAGCCCTGTGGGTCCTAAGCAAAGGCCCCACCCACCACCCAAACCCCACCCCTACTTAGGCCCCGCTCTCCACAGCCAAGGCCTTTTCCACCTTTTTCTTTTTTACTGTTGTGGTTCTGTTTTATCGTCCAGTGTTGTTCCATCTATATTTTAATATTTATATTCTTTCTAACATATCTGTGAGTTTCCTAATCTAATTTTATTTTTTACTTTGTTATTGTTCACCTTTTTTTTTTTTTTTTTTTTTTTTTCCCTCCCCGCGTGGCTTGTGGGATCTTGGTTCCTGAGCTGGGGGTCGGGATAAAGCTCATGAGGTGGGAGCTTCAAGTCTGAAACACTGGATTAACAGAGAACCTCAGACCCCAGGGAATATTCTTCAGAGTGAGGTCTCCCAGAGGTCCTCATCCAAGCACCAAGATCCAGCTCTACCCAACAGCCTACAAACTCCAGTGTTGGAAGCCTCAGGCCAAATAACCAGTAAGACAGGAACACAATCCCACTCATCAAAAAAAAGAAAAAGAACAAACAAACAATGAGACAGCAAAAAAATATGTCACAGATGCAGGAGCAAGGTAAAATCCTATAAGACCAAATAAATGAAGAGGAACTAGGCAATCTACCTGAAAAAGAATTCATAGTAGTGATAGTAAAGATGATCCAGAATCTCAGAAATAGAATGGAGGCACGGATTGAGAAAATACAAGAAATGTTTAACAAAGATCTAGAAGAACTAAAGAAAAAACAAACAGAGATGAACAACACAATAACTGAAATGAAAAATACACTAGAAGGAATCAATAACAGAATAACTGAGGCAGAAGAATGAATAAATGAGCTGGAAGACAAAATGATGGAAATAACTGCCAAGGAGCAGAATAAAGAAAAAAGAATGAAAGAATTGAAGACAATCTCAGAGACCTCTGGGACAACACTAAATGCACCAACATTCGAGTTATAGGGGTCCCAGAAGAAGAAGAGAAAAAGAAAGGGTGTGAGAAAATATTTGAAGAGATTATAGTGGAAAACTTCCCTAACATGGGAAAGGAAATAGTTACCTGAGTCTAGGAAACACGGAGAGTCCCATACAGGATAAACCCTAGGAGAAACACACCAAGACACATATTAATCAAAGTAACAAAAATTAAATTAAAGAAAAAAATATTAAAAGCAGCAAGGGAAAAACAAAAAATAACATACAAAGGAATCCCCATGAGGTTATCAGCTGATTTTTCAGCAGAAACTCTGCAGACCAGAAGGGAGTGGCAGTATATGCTTAAAGTGACGAAAGAGAAGAACTTACACCCAAGATTACTCTACCCAGCAAGGATCTTGTTCAGATTCAACAGAGAAATCAAAAGCTCTTCAGACAAGCAAAAGCTAAGAGAATTCAGCACCACAAAACCAGCTTTATAACAAATGCTAAAGAAACTTCTCTAGGCGAGAAACACGACAGAAGAAAAAGACCCACAAAAACAATCCCAAAACAATTAAGAAATGGTCATAGGGACATACATATCGATAACCTTGAATGTAAATAGATTAAATGCCCCAACCAAAAGACACAGACTGGCTGAATCGATACAAAAACAAGACCCATATATATATGTTGTCCACAAGAGACCCACTTTAAACCTAGGGACACATACAGACTGAAAGCAAAGGGATGGAAAAAGGTATTCCATGCAAATGAAAATCAAAAGAAAGCTGGAGTAGCTATATTCGTATCAGATAAAATAGACCTTAAAATAAAGACTGTTACAAGAGATGAGGAAAGACACTACATAATGATCAAGGTTTCAATCCAAGAAGAAGATATAACAATTATAAATGTTTATGCACCCAACATAGGAGCACCTCAATACATAAGGCAAATGCTAACAACCATGAATGGGGAAATCGACAGTAACACAATAATAGTAGGGGACTTTAACACACCACTTACACCAATGGACAGATCATCCTAACAGAAAATAAATGAGGAAACACAAGTTTTAAATGACACAATAGACCTGATAGATTTAATTGATATTTATAGACCATTCCACCCAAATGTGGCAGAATATACTTTCTTCTCGAGTGCACATGAAACATTTTACAGGATGGGTCACATCTTGGATCACAAATCAAGCCTCGGAAAATTTAAGAAAATTGAAATCGTATCAAGCATGTTTTCTGACCATAACGCTATGAGATTGGAAATCAATTACAGGAAAAAAACTGAAAAAAACACAAATACATGGAGGCTAAACAGTGAGCTACTAAATAACCAAGAGATCACTGAAGAAGTCAAAGAAGAAATTAAAAAATACATAGAAACAAATGACAATGAAAACACGATGACCCAAAACCTATGGAATGCAGCAAAAGCAGTTCTAAGAGGGAAGTTTATAACAATTCAACGTCACTTCAAGAAACAAGAAACATCTCAAATAAACAATCTAACCCTACGCCTAAAGCAACTAGAGAAAGAAGAACTAAGAAAACCCAAAGTCAGTAGAAGGAAAGAAATCATAAAGATCAGAGCAAAAATAAATGAAATAGAAAAGAAGAAAACAGTAGCAAAGAGCAATAAAACTAAAAGCTGGTTCTTTGAGAAGATAAACAAAATTGTTAAACCCTTAGCCAGACTTATCAAGAAAAAAAGGGAGAGGACACAAACCAATAAAATTAGAAATAAAAAAGGAGAAGTCACAACTGACACTGCAGAAATAAAAAGGATTATAAGAGACCACTACAAACAACTATATGCCAGTAAAATGTACAACCACAAAGAAATGGACAAATTTCTTGGAAAGGTACAATTTTCCAAGACTGAACCAGGAAGAATTAGAAAATATAAACAGACCTATCACAAGAAGTGAAATTGAAACTGTAATTAAAAATCTTCCAACAAACAAAAGTCCAGGACCAGATGGCTTCACGGGCGAATACTACCAAACATTTAGAGAAGAGCTCACACCTATCCTTCTCAAACTCTTCCAAAAAATTGCAGAGGGAGGAACACTCCCAAATTCATTCTACAAAGCCACCATCACCCTGATACCAAAACCTGAAAAAGATGCCCCCCAAAATAAAATTATAGACCAATATCACTGATGAACATAGATGCAAAAATCGTGAACAAAATACTAGCGAACAGAATCCAACAACACATCCAAAGGATCATACACCATGATCAAGTGGGATTTATCGCAGGATGCAAGGATTCTTCAGTATACGCACATCAATCCATGTGATACACCATATTAACAAATTAAGGAATACAAAACATATGATCATCTCAATAGATGCAGAAAAAGCTTTTGACAAAATTCAACACCCATTTATGATAAAAAAAACTCTCCAGAAAATCGGCATAGAGGGGACCTACGTCAACATAATAAAGATCATATATAACAAACCCACAGCAAACATCATACTCAACGGTGAGAAACTGAAAGCATTTCCCCTAAGATAAGGAACAAGACAAGGACATCCACTGTTGCCACCCTTATTCAACATAGTTTTGGAAGTCCTAGCCACGGCAATCAGAGAAGGAAAAGAAATAAAAGGAATACAAATTGGAAAAGAAGAAGTAAAACTGTCACTGTTTGCAGATGACATGATACTATACATAGAAAATCCTAAAGATGCCTCCAGAAAACTACTAGAACTAATCAATGAATTGGGTAAGGTTTCAGGATACAAAATTAATGCACAGAAATTTCTGGCATTCCTATACACTAACAACAAAAAAATCAGAAGGAGAAATTAAACAATCCCATGTACCATCACAACAAAAAGAATTAAATACTTAGGAATAAGCCTACCTAAGGGGGCAAAAGACGTGTACTCAGAAAATATAAAACACTGATGAAGGAAATCAAAGATTGCACAAACAGATGGAGAGATATACCATGTTCTTGGATTGGAAGAATCAACATTGTGAAAATGACTATACTACCCAAAGCTATCTACAGATTCAGTGCAATCCCTAGCAAACTACCAGTGGCATTCTTCACAGAATTAGAACAAAAAACTTTACAATTTGTATGGAAACACAAAAGACCCTGAACAGCCAAGGAAATCCTGAGAAATAAAAATGGAGCTGGAGGAATCAGGCTCCGGACTTCAAGCTATACTACAAAGCTACAGTAATCAAGACAGTATGGTACTGGCACAAAAACAGAAATATAGATCAATGGTACAGGATAGAAAGCCCAGAGATAGACCCACGCACATATGGTCACCTAATTTATGACAAAGGAGCCAAGAACATACAATGGAGAAAAGACAGCCTCTTCAATAAGTGGTGCTGGGAAAACTGGAGAGCTACATGTAAAAGAATGAAATTAGAACACTCCCTAACACCATACACAAAAATAAACTCAAAGTGGATTAAAGACTGAAATGTAAGGCCACACACTATAAAACTATTAGAGGAAAACACAGGAAAAACACTCTTTGACATAAACCACAGCAAGATCTTTTTTGACCCACCTCCTAGAGTAATGAAAATAAAAATACACAAATGGGACCTAATTAAACTTAAAAGCTTTTGCACAGCAAAGGAAACTATAAACAAGATAAAAAGACAACCCTCCGAATGGGAGAAAATATCTGCAAATGAATCATCGGACAAAGGATTAATCTCCAAATATATACAAACAGCTCATGGAGCTCAATATGAAAAAAACAAACAATCCAATTAAAAAAGGGGCAGGAGACCTAAATAGACATTTCACCAAAGAAGACATACAGATGGCCAAGAGACACATGAAAAGCTGCTCAACATCACTAATCATTAGAGAAATGCAAATCAAAACTACAATGAGGTATCACCTCACACCAGTTAGAATGGGCATCATCCGAAAATCTACAAACAATAAATGCTGGAGAGGGTCTGGAGAAAAGGGAACCCTCTTGCACTGTTGGTGGGAATGTAAATTGATACAGCCCCTATGGAGAACAGTATAGAGGTTCCTTAAAAAACTAAAAATAGAAGTCCCATATGACCCAGCAATCCCACTGCTGGGCATATACCCTGAGAAAACCATAATTCAAAAAGAGTCATGTACCACAATGTTCATTGCAGCTCTTTTTACAATAGCCAGAACATAGAAGCAACCTAAGTGTCCATCGACAGATGAATGGATAAAGAAGATGTGGCACATATATACAGTGGAATATTACTCAGCCATAAAAAATGAAATTGAGTTATTTGTAGTGAGGTGGATGGACCTAGAGTCTGTCATACAGAGTGAAGTAAGTCAGAAGGAGAAAAATAAATACCGTATGCTAACACATATATATGGACCCTAAAAAAAAAATGGTTCTGATGGACCTAGGGGCAGGACAGGAATAAAGACACAGACGTAGAGAATGGACTTGAGGACACGGGGAGGGGGAAGGGTAAGCTGGGATGAAGTGAGAGAGTAGCATGGACATATATACACTACCAGATGTAAAATAGCTAGCTAGTGGGAAGCAGCCGCACAGCACAGGGAGATCAGCTCAGTGCTCTGTGACCACCTAGAGGGGCGGATTGGGAGGATGGAAGGGAGGCACAAGAGAGAGGAGCTATGGCGATATATGTATACATATGACTGATACACTTTGTTGTACAGCAGAAACTAACACAGTATTGTGAAGCAACTGTACTCCCATAAAGATCTATAAAAAAATTTTAAAAAATCAAATTAGTTAAGAGATTCTTCTTGGGGAAAACCTTTCTTCCCTTTGGGGAAAATTTTTGATTAACCAGTTGTCTTGGAGGAGAAGCTAGTTCTGCAAACCTGGTAGGTGAGCCCCAAGTTTTCACAAGTATTTGAAGGGACTCAAGATTTAGGGAAGAGAGGAACAGAGGTGAAGCCAAGCGGAAATCTTACACTTCATGGGGTGGACTTGGTGTCGACCCTGGACATCATCAGGGAAGACTCCAAATGTTCTGGAATATTTGGTGGGTTTCTTGTAGCACCTGGTGAACATAGTGAGCTTTACTCTGGGATTCTTCAGAGGAGAAACAGAGGGCAGGTATAGACAGAAGCAGACAGGCCCCACGGACAGTTGGGGTTCCACAGCATTTGCTGTTTTACACTTGATCTGGTGACTTGTCTCTGCTATTTTTAATCTGCTTTTGTAATACCAAGTTTGGTTTATTAGAGTTCCTAGGGAATTGGTTGGTAAACAGGGGAGGGGCTAGGGTGAGGTGAGTGAGGCACTTGACTAGCACACATTTAATGGACACTAAAGAATTCACTAGTCAGGATAAATGCTATTTAAATATACTATTTAAAAATCAAAATTAATGCAAAAAAAAATTCACAGTGCCATGGAGCCTGAGGCACAATTTGAAAAAAGTCAGTAACACCGATCCTGTCTTTATTTTAATCTTTGTTATGTTGATATTTTTGTCACCATGGATTTTGTATTAACCTTGATTTTGTTTTTAATTTTGCAATAAAATATTATTTACCTTGATTATGGAGTTTTTTGGCACCTCTTGTAATGGATACTATATGGCCAATAACAAGCTGGGAGATAAGGAGGCCAAGAAAGTTGAGAGTAAGGATTCACCACCTAAATTTGGCAGGTTTTCCAAACTTTATTAGATATCAACTAAGTACAGTAAGTAAGAACTGATTCTATTCCCCTCACGTGAACAAGGCACAGTGTGGAAAACTGTGTTAGGTGATAAGCCAGAGCTAGAACAAAGCCTTCTAATTCCCAGGTCCATATTCTTACCACAGTTTTGGTAATTTCTTAGCTGAGATTTGTGATTTTCTTCTCTTTTTCTTTCACCATTTTATCTTGTCTGTTTGCGTTAGTCCACTTTGTATAAGAGATTGAGAATATCTAAGTATGTGAATTTAATTGTCTCATTTTTTTCTTATTTGTTTTTGTTACTCTCACTCATATGTAAAAGTAGAAAAACCATTGCGCTATTGATTTGCTATTTGCATCATTGTTGCTTTTTTTTAGGAAAAAATTCTGGCCTACATATAGTCACAACATCTAAACACCAGAGCTGATAGATTCTGGCAGAAGTCATCATTTAGATTTTTGGTTGTAATTACAGTTTCATTAGGATGTCTTCCACTGGCATTTTTCTGTTGTTATTTTGTCTTTCTGGATAAATGATTTAGCAATGAATTATAGTTAGATAGGCAGATAAATATAGAGATATAGATAGATGGGTGGATAGATAGATAATAAACAGTGATATCTGTTAAATATCTCAATTTAAATGAGGGTTAAATTTTGTTTTCTCCACATTATTACCTATTTTTAAAATATCAACCATTAGCTAACAAATGCTGTTTTTTTTTAAATGAATTTGGGACAATTCTTATTATTCATACTTTATATAATGTTTCAGTGATTTAATTTTTACTGTATATGTCAGTCCTGATAAATACAGACGGAAAGTAAAAATAATTTTTTATTACCTTAGTGAAATTGTTTTAATAGAGTAGCATATAAATGTCAAACTGTTTTTGTTTTCCCATAATGAGATTGCTCCATGTGGGTGTGTAATGATGAGCAGCCTGTGGATTGAGCTCATAAAGACACAAACAGCACTCCCAGAGACCAATGAGGGGAGACCCTGTCCCTCATGCATCACGGCTGT
The DNA here is from genome assembly GCF_000442215.2 of Lipotes vexillifer. Classification (NCBI taxonomy): domain Eukaryota; kingdom Metazoa; phylum Chordata; class Mammalia; order Artiodactyla; family Lipotidae; genus Lipotes; species Lipotes vexillifer. Next base: position 835,487 of record NW_006781538.1, read on the forward strand.
GCTCAGAGGAGCCCGTGTGATCACAGGTCACAGAGGTGGAGGATAGATATGCCACTGAGGACAGCTGGGAGATAGGACACATCCCAAGGCAATGAATGGGAGAATCCCCCTCTAACATCTGGCTTTGTGTGCTGGACTGTGGGCCCAGCTGAGGGTAGGATAACAGACCCCCTTTAAACAGAATCTGTTCACCTACGACAGTGGGGTACCGATTGCCTTGGATCTGGAAGAAACTTTAAATAATTGTATTATGTTTGTACCTCACTTGAAATGGCAGAGCACAGTGGTTAAGGACACTGAGTGTCAGCTCTTGCACTAACTAGCTGTGCCTTTGGCTTCTCTGCCTACCCTCTCTAAAATGGGAGTGGTGATAGTAGTAACCTAACAGTGTGGTGGTGGGCAGTATATGAGAATAGAGACTTAAAGTACTTCCCCACAGCGTAGCCAGGGTGATATTTTATTTTATTTTGATTATTACTTTTTTTGCGGTACGCGGGCCTCTCACTGTTGCGGAGCGCAGGCTGCGGACGCGCAGGCTCAGCGGCCATGGCTCACGGGCCCAGCCGCTCCGCGGCACGTGGGATCCTCCCGGACCGGGGCACGAACCCGTGTCCCCTGCATCGGCAGGCGGACTCTCAACCACTGCGCCACCAGGGAAGCCCCAGGGTGATATTTTAAAACATAAACAGTATTATGTGTACACAAGACACAAAGGATTTGACAACTGCCCAGCTGACCTCATCTCTGAGCATTCTCTCCTCCACACCATGCTCCAGTCACTCCAGCTTTTTTTTTTTCTTTTGTTTCTTATACACACAAACTGATTCCTATTTTTCTAGCAAAAATCTTAATGCTGACTGTTTCCTCTGCCTGAATGTTCTTCTCCCAGCTGTTTATAGAGAACTTCCCTGACTGCTCAATGAAAATGTAGTTTCTCTCCATCCCATGGTGACCTTCTGTTCCTTTTCCCTATGTTATTTTCTCCACAGCAGCTGCAATTGTCTATTTGTTTCTTTCTTATTTTCTGTCCCCATTCCCCTTGCCTCAGTTGAGGTGTAAGCGACCTTGTCTGTCTCATTCCCCAAGGTATGGCCAGGGTTTAGAACTGTGCCTGGCAGTAGGGACTCAATTAAAAACGCATTTGAATGACGGAATGAATGAGCACGCAGCCTGTTACTCAAACAAGACGATCTCTAATTTGTATCTGTGTTTGCGACACTATTTACACAAATGAGGTGGTGAAGTTGGGCCTCATGAGGGTGGTTGTTCCGTGGCTTTGCTAGTATGATTTCTCTCTGAGGTCTGGGGATGGAGGCCTTTTGTCTCAGGATTACAGAGGACTGTTTGCTTTTACAGCCTGGAATTAGCATTGTCACAACTAATCATTTGAAACTTTCATGGTATTAAAGTGCCGATGCAGGTATTTGAGATCTTAATAGCAAAAGTAAAAAGAATATTTACATAGTTCATAAAAGGATACATTATGCTTCCTTTCTGCGTTTTACAGCACCTCATCACAGTGGAGAGTGGATTCAGTGATGCACTCAGTTTTATATTATCTCTGACTGGCACCGCAGTCAGATGACCACCCTGGCTCTAAAACTTCTTGAAGCAAATCACCCATTGCCACTGATACTAAAATGAAACTTCTTTAAATCGCAATAAACCCCCCAAATGTTATGCAAATTGAAAAATACCCCTGTCAAAGCACTGTCAGATAATACCTCTCATTCCCAAGGACTATTTGTAAGCATACGGAAACATCCGGAAAGAAATAATGAATTGTTCTGGTACACTGTTCTGGCAGCCCTTAATAAATCAATATGAAGGGGAGTTCTGAAGGGCAAAATGTTGCTGTCGGTGGGTGTCCGATTTAATTTTGCTCTAAATTAATATTTCGAATATGATAAGTGAGCTGGCAGGAACAGATTTCATGATTAATTCTATGGAGTCAAAAATGCTTTGATGGCACTTTAATAGCTGCTCCACTGATCTAAAAGTGCCTGAAATGGGCTCACGTGGGCCAGCTTACAAATTGCATGATAATGTGGATCCCACCCAAGGAGGAGATTTACTTTTTATTTTCAAATCTCTGCCGTACTTGGAGTAGCCGTGTTTCATCACGCAGGCAGAGACACTTTTATAGCCTTGTGAGCCACAGCTGAATGAGACATGTGGGATGAGTGAGCAGAAAGTGCCATTAGGATCGCCCCTCTAAGTCGTTTCTACTTGAAGCCCCATAAATCAGCTTCCGATGGAGTCATTGCTCCCCTGAAAACGAGGGTCCCTAGAATGAAAAAGTTCGACTGCAAAAGGACCAGTAAGATACATATAACCTGAGCCTCACAAATGAGAGACAAGAAGGGAACCTGAGTGTTTACTCTGGGGTCAGTATGGACCTATAAATGTCACTAGCATGATAGGCTTGTGATTACGATAACTGGGAGGCTACTGCTGATGTTTTGTATTTGTTAAAAGTTTATTGAGTGCACCAAAATTTTGCTACATGATTTGACATTAAGGATATAGGTAACAGAGTACCTACACTCACGGCGCTTGTATTCCAGCTTGTGAGGCAGACATATTAATACTACGTACAGAAGTGCCGAGTGGAAGATTGAACAAAGTGCTGTGGTACCACATGGGAGGATGGAATTAGCTCTGTCTGAGGGCTTATGTGTTTCTTCTCAGTCCTAGGGAATGAATAAGGCTTGACGGGAGTACACAGGTATTTTAAGAAGAGAAAATACAGGGGAAAAGCATAAAGATGTGAAAACTCTTGGCATGTTTGAAGAATGGTAGGCAGTTCATTCTGACTTAATAAGCACAGGGGCTTAGGGGAGGAAAGAGGCAAGACAGGAAACTTAGTTTGTAAAGGGTTTTTTTTTTTGTAGTACGCGGCCTCTCACTGTTGTGGCCTCTCCCGTTGCGGAGCACAGGCTCCGGACGCGCAGGCCCAGCGGCCATGGCTCACGGGCCCAGCCGCTCCGCGGCATGTGGGATCTTCCTGGACCGGGGCACGAACCTGCGTCCCCTGCATCGGCAGGCGGATTCCCAACCACTGCGCCACCAGGGAAGCCCAGTAAAGGGTTTTGAATGTAATATTAAAGTGAGCCTTATTCGTGGGCAGTGGAGAATCAGAAACAGATTTTTAAGGAGACAGAATCATGATATACGCTTTAGCAAGAATACCGAGGAAGCTATGATTATGTTGGGTATTATATGGAGAAACCTGAGTCTCACCACTAACTCAGATTTCTGCTTAGGACAACTGATTAGAATTCCCATTACCTAACATATCTAGAAGAGTAAGTTTGTGGGGAAGCAGATAAATTTCAGCTTTGGCTGAACTGCATTTCGTAAACTTAAAGAACATTAAAGAGGCCTCAGAATTTGTTGGGCATGTGGATGTATGCCTAAGAGATCTTGATTGTAGACATAGGCTGGAGATCTCTAGCTTGGATGAGATCATGCAGGTAGAATGGGTAGAGTGAAGAGAGAAGAGGTTTTGGTCCAAGCCTTGAAGAACATTGACATTTAGAGATGAGCTGGAGAAGAAAAGATCCAAAACAGAAGGAAAATAAAAGTGAGAGAGTATTTCAAAAAATAAGGGATCAGGAATGTCAAATATTACCTAGGAGTCAAGGGTGAAAAGGACTGAGATGTCTATTGGATTAGGCACAAAGGGAGTGAAGTGGCAGCCCCGTAAATGTTTGGTAGAAGTGGAATCCAGACGATAATAAGTAAAAGAAAGTGCGGGAGCTAAATAAGTTGTGGATATAGACAGCTTTTTTAGGATTGTATTTATCTTTGATCAAGAATATTAAGAGTTCCCTCCCCACCAGAAGAAAACCCAAACTTGTTAGTCTCATCTTCAGCTTTTAAAAAGTCTTCAGCGTAAGCGTAGTGTTTGGGGAATAAATTAAACCTGAACTGTCTGTGGTCACCACATACATCTCTTCCTTTCTGTCTTATTAGGGGTCGTCTCTCATGTATGAGTTATAGTTCTTCCTGCCTTGTCAAACTATGAATGCTATAGACAGTTATTAAAGTGGAAAGGAATTTCTCTCCCTTAGCAATCATTTCTACATCTTCTAAGGGCCCATTGACTTCAAAGAAAGTTCCTCATTGTCATAATCAGTCAGTGTTTATTAAAGTCTTCATGGAATTATTTAAAAGACTCAGTAGGAGAAAATGAAGCGTTGGGACTTGAGTTTGACTTCATGTATTTAGTTTAAATAGAAATTTCTTGTCTTTATATAATCCAAGCTGTCAAGTCAGAGTATGTAAAAGAGATTTGATTGACAATTATTTTTTATTTTCTTGAGAATTTTGTTTTGTATGATTTAGTTTAATTTTGTTTTGTCTTGAGCTGAATGTTAAAGATTTGGAGATTTTTTATTTATATTTGAGAACTTTTGTCCTCCAAAATCTTTTATAATATAAATAAATATTCTATAATAATATATTATAAATATTATATAATACTTATATAATAATTATTTATTTTATAATAAATATTATATAATAAATAAATATTATTATATTATTTAGTTTATTATAATGAATATTATTATAATATAAATATTATAAAAACTTTTTATAATATAAAATGTCACCAGCACATCGACCATTATTAAGTCAAGCTTACAGTTTTACTTTAAAAAGAATATTTGTTCTAGAGAGTTTTACAAGGAACATCTCCTAGTAAGCTTAGATCCTCCCCATAGGTATCCAAGGATTTATATTACACTTTTCTTCCATTAGCTTCCAGACAAATCACAACCACCACCAAATGAATGTTCTAATATTCCAGTGTGCATCTTGAGGCTCCCAATGTAGAGATATGGGCGTAAAACTAATCCTTATGGAAATGTGTCAAGTCTCTTCTGTGTGGATGAATGTAAATAAAAATAAAAAGGGGGAAAATGATAAATCAGTTCCTTTGTTTAGATTGTTTTGAATATAGACTCAACTTTAAAAGTTGGAGGTACACGCATTGGTCTTCATATCTCATTAATGCCACAGCAAATGTGAAAGAAAAGCATTCTCATGTCCGCTGATCTTTTTAGAAATCTATATAATATTGAATTTATATGTTGGTTGGGTAAAATGTGGATGAATAAAATCCTGTTATGTCTTTTTTACAGAAAGGAAAGGGGAAAAACTCACAGCTTTGATTAGGTCACCCATACTAAATTTTCTTCTGATTTACTTGTTACCATTTTCCTTTTTGCCTTTGCTATTTCAAAGTAGACATCAGTGATGTTTAAGATTATTTATTACGCATTGGAATTAAACCTTTGCTATTAATATTTGTTGGGATCCTTGAAAGATTATTAGTTAATTAAGTTCAAAAGACTTGTCTGAGAAGTTCATTCACTCTTCTTTTGTTTAATATTCTTCATATACATAGACTCATTCACTCGTTTTTTCACTCATCTCCCAAGGAGCCTCCCCAAAATTATTACCTAACAAGTTCATGTATTTTTGGTTTCACTGGCATTTCTAAGCTGTTTGGATACCAATCTAATATCAAAGTTTGTAAATTAATGGGTAAGGGAAATATCCAGACTCATACGAATGAATCTCTTTTTGTTTGTTTTACATCTAACAAAACTGAAATTTAAAGATGAAAACTATTTTGAAGGTCAGATACTCATTCAACCTGGTTTTGCTCATTGATAATTACTGTCTGGGATGCAGGTAATGTGGGGTGCATTCCTACTTTCTAAAGTCACTTGAGCACTGAAATTCCTCCATACAAGACACTAAACCCAGCCACCTCTATCTAGCCATTGGCTGTACAGAATGCTGTTTTCCTCAGTTTTCCAAAGTTGTTCAGACTTAAAGACACCAACTTTTCCTGAAAAGGTCCACAGGAGACTGAAATGTCAAACCAGGATGCTAATTTATTAATTTACCTTGAGAAATAGAACTGTCAGGAGGTCCAGATATTGTTCTGACTTAGCACATTCTCCCCTTTAGGCCTTGGAGTATCAGGATGGTCTCCACAGTCATCTCCCAAAATTGCATGAAAAATTGCATGTATATTTGCAAACCATTTTTTTCCCTTGTGGAGCGGGCCATAACTTTCTCTGAATCTTGAAGTCAAGAATCCACACAGTAGGCAAACTGCAAATGGAAGCAAATTCTTAAAAGACTTCTTGACAAGCATACAATCAGAAAAAAAGGAAGTAGTCAGAAAAGGTGAATGTTTGATGGCATGGCCACCATATGGTATACTTTCCAGGGCAGGCAGGATCACTGTGCCGGCAGGATATCCTCATCCCCAGACGGGTTTTCATGTGTACTCTGAATGTTGTTGGTTTTCAGATAAATCTTCTCTAAGGTTTCCATAACTGATCAAGCTCTCTTCTGCTCCAAAGTCTTTCTTAAAGTATATTGCCATCTTCAATTTAGTTAAAGTCAATATTTCCAAGCCTTGAGAACTCTTTAATACTTTAAAAATGATATTATTAGCTGACCTATTTGATATTCGTTTATATTTTCAATTTCATAGGACAATCTTTATTGTTTTATTTCTACAATTTAACAGAGTTAGGAGAAGGCAAATCATTCATGATTTTAAGGTACCGGCATCATGAATATCAAGAGTTTTATTCTTTTGGATTATGAGGCAGTTACTGTTGAAATTAATTTATCCGTAAAGAAAAAAAAAGAGTTGATTAACTCTACTCCTCATTTTTTTGAATTTATCTATTCAGTTTTGCCACATGATTGTCAGTTTGGGCTTTGTAGATTCCCTCCACTTTATGTTTTGTATTCTACTTCATTAACTTCTGATGTTTTAAAAATTTCCTTCCTTCTTCTTTCATTGGATTTCTTATGCCATTCTTTTCTTTCTTTCTGAGATAATGTTTGATTACTTAGTGATCAGCCTTTCTTTTTTTCTGTTATATGTATTTAAGGCTATACATTTTCTCAAAGTACAGTTTTAGCTACATCCCATATGTATTGATACGTAGTATTTTTGTTATCCTCAAATCCAAAATATTTTCTAAGTCTCCGTTATATTTTTCCTTTGATTTGTGGATTATGTAGTTCACTTCTTAATTTCGAACATATGAGAAATTTTTAGTTATCTTTGAATTAATTTCTAACAATTTCATTGTGTTAGGAAATTATTATGGTTAGAGATTATGCTTGTAGAATTTCAATCCTTTGCAAATTTTTGAGATTTGTTCTTTTATTTCAACATAATAGGTTTACAAAAATATCACATGTGTGCTTAAAAATTACAGCTGTTGGGAGCAGTATATTTATGTGTAAATTGAGAGTATGAATAGTAATCAAATCTTCTCTATCTCTGCTCAGAGCTTTTGCTGCTGCTTTTATCAGTTACTGAGAGAGGAATATTAAAATCTCTTAATGTGACTGTAAAGTTGTTTATTTGTAGGTCTGCCAATTTTTGCTTTATAAATTCTCCAGATTATGCTGTCAGAGGCATGTCAATCTAAATTTTAAATCTTCCTGGTGAATTGAAACTTTTATCATTATGTGGTGAAATTCTTTGTCTCTGATGATAGTTTTTTAAAATATATATTTGTTCGTTATTAGTATAGTCACCCCAGGTTTCTTTTGATTATTATTTAAAAGATCTACCTTTTTTCTATCATTTTACTTATTAGGTTTTAATAAAAAGATATAATTTGGATTTTTAAAATTTTGTAGTTATCTTTCAACTGAGCATTTATCCATTCAAATTTACTGTAATTGCTAATATTTGATTGTTTCTTTAAATGTGGTAGGCTTGGTGTTCAAATCTATATCTGATAATTTCATTGTCTAAATTGTGTCTTTTATGCTATCTGTTGTTTCTGCTGATTTTCATTCATGTTGCCTTGTTTCTTCAAATCTAATTATCTTACACTGCTTGATGGTCATTGCCCTTGGAAATTATTTGTGATATTTCCTCAAAGCTAATGCTGTATCTACATATCTCCAGAATGGCTTTGCACTGCTCTGGCCACAACCATGGTGGTGGTGGTTCCTTGGCTGTCTCAAGCTATGTATAATCTTGGCTCCAATGTCCCGTGAGGTCCTGTCTGTGCCCACAGTTTTAAGAGACTTCTCCCCTAACCACCACCCCCCCCCCTTTTTTTTTTTTTTTTTTCTTTTTTTGTTATCTCCCTGGCCCGGCGTCCCACCACTGACTCAGAGAGCACGGGTGGGGGAAGGAGGAGAAAGAACTCGCGGGGGCTCGGGGGCTCGGGCGCCCCCCCCCCCCCTTTTTTTTTTCTTTTCTACTGCTTTGCTCAGTACCAAAGTAAACATTTTTAGCTCTTGTTTCTAGAGGACTGGGGTTGATCCAAATAATCTAGCTTGACAAAGTTGGAAGCCAGCAAATTCTTCTTAATGTTTCAAATATATGTGAACAGTTAACTGAAAGAATAAAATGCCTAGCAGATGTATTTTGGTGGAAGAGAGTGCAGAGATAAAGATCCAGAACTGAAGGAGAATCTCAAGAGCTGTGGTAAATGAGAGTGGGATAGTCCAGACCTTTTCATTTAAATAATTTAAGAAAATAGCTGAGTAAGTGTGCCAAAACATTAATACTGTACTTCTGTTCCCACAGCTCACAGCCAGCCCTAATATATTACTTATTCTGCAGTGATTATGCTCCCAGTACCTACTGGGAGCATAAATAGCTCTCCAGACAACAAAAATGAGCACCTCCAAAGATGTGAGAAGTGTATCTCCTTTTGTGTCTTCCCCTCCACCCCCTCTCCCTTCTTCCCTCTTTCTCCCCACCTTCTTCCTTCTCCCCTTCCTCCTCTGTACAACGGGTGTTGGTCGGGACTTTAGGTGTTGGCAGTAAGCAAACACAGCTGGATGGTTTGTGATAGAGAGGAAGGAATGCTAGGCGTCACATGGTACAGGGAAAAGCAAAACACAGAAGGCAGATCTCAGAGTATGTGTTTTCCTTCAGAAATCCTCAGAGAGACTGAAGAGAATGAAGGAGAGTTGGGAGTCACAGTCAAGACAAACAGTGAACAGTCTTAGTAGTTTTCATCGGTTCAAGTTCTCTGAGTTCTAGAATAGTACTGTAGAGGAATTCATTTCTTCATTTCCCTTTTTTTCTTCATGTTAGTCACTTAAAGCCTGAGCCAGGGATGGAGAAGAGGAGGGTATTGCTTAACTTCACAAGTCAGTTATTATTTTCATCTTTTATATTAAGAAAAATCAGAGTTTCATCAAAATTAAAAATCACACATATGTAGTTGATGATTTGTCAACCTCAGCACTACGGACAGTTTGGGCTGGATAATTCTTTGTTGAGGGGCTGCCCTGTGTTAACAGAATGTTTAGCAGCATCCCTGTCCTCTGCCCCCTAGATGCCAGCAGCACTTTCACCCCAGACCAAGTTGTGACAAGCAAAAATGTCCCCAGAGATTGCCAAATGGTCCTCTGGTTGGGGAGAGGCAAAACAGCCACTGGTTGAGAACCAGTTCATTCCTGATATCAAATAACTGAGATTTGGTACAGAAGTGAAGGTTGGTTGTTGTCCTGTATTTGTAAAAAGAACTCTTGCTTTAATGTGAAATTTACCATTTAAAAAATTTATATCCCAAATCATGAAAATTATAGGATTCTCATTGGTGATGATTTTTATCCAAGGAGCATGTACCTGGTCTCTTCTTTATTGTTGGGAGTATTATTGGATAAATTGGGAGGACCTTAGGTTGTCTTTCCTGTAAAGTGTGATTCTTCCTCAAACTCAAGGCCTTGTGCTTGGTTTATTGACCTAATAGGGTCAATTCATGGGTTACTAAGTGCAGAGCATGGTGCTGAGTGCTGAGCATGCCCAACAGAGCTGAACAATTGTCCAGGTGCATACGCTTTCTACAGTATTCTGCTGGTTCATTGACTAAGTTTTAGACAAGAGATTAAGAGAATGAACTGGAAGTCATTCTATAAGAGTGACTTATTATCTCTGCTCTGCTACTTATTATCTCTGTGATTGTGACCAAGTTATATAATCTGTATGAGTCTCAGTTTCTTCTTTATAAAGTGGAAATAAAAATGATATGTATCTCAGAAGTGTGTGATGAAGAATAAATTAGGTAATTATTACAGGCTTAAAACTAGTTACTGTTATATGACTGGTAGCTATAATATTAGGTCTACTTTTTAATCTCTCATGTCAGCTGAAATAACTTGTTTTCTGTGTATTTTTAGAAGCTTATGATTAAAATAGAAGTCATATAAAAAATTGCAATTGTTTAAATGATAAATATAGAATTATTATATAAATTTATTTTTATATTTTAAAACTATAATTTATATATCAAAATATTATGTTATAAAAATGTCACTGGATGCTTTATTAACAAATAGTTAAATATAAGCCTATTTTGAATTATTTCTAATCATTTTGTTGAAAGATTAAAATTACATCTTGAAGTGAAATATTTGGGAATATTTGCAGAAGTGAAATTTATGTTAGCATTATATGAAAGTTTTTGGAAAATTCTATTTCAATGGGCTAATTGTTTACTTTACATTAATATAGCAAAGTTACATAAAAGGCCAGGACGAACTTTATAAATACTTTGTTTCTAAGAAAAAGCATTTTGTGATCTTTTTCTCATATGCTGTTGAGATACTTACTATCTTGGATCCTAAAATCAGATAGAGAAAAGGCAAATGTTTCCTCACATTTATAAACTGTGCTCTAATCTGAATAGTACCACTGATAGGGCAAAAGAGGAGATAAACACATATTCCGTGAGTCTCATGCTAATTCTCCTTGCCAACCTCCTCAAGAGGAAGGTATTTTTCTCTTCCTAGGACTTAAAACAGAAATATTTTCACTCTCATTTCTAGTTGTAATTTATTGAAATAAAGACATACAGTTCCCAACTTCTTATACAAAAAATAGCCAAAGCCATGCTCAGATGAAAAGTCACAGCACTAAGCACATACTAACACAAGAAATAATTAAGATAAATCAAAGTCTAGCTTAAGAAGTTAGGAAATAAATGAGATAGAGAAAGCAAAAGAAAGGGAGCAATAAGCATAAATTCCAAAATTAATTAATCAACAAACTATAATATAGAGAAACCATTAACTTAACCGAAGATAATAGTTAAAACAAGTGATAAAATAGCTAATAAAATGAAACAGATCAAAAGAAAGTCACATTTTTCTGTCTCAGAGCTTTTTCTCTGCTTCAAGACGGAAATAATAATATGTCATAGCCTTTATAATATTTTCATTTGTCTTGCTAGATAGTAAACTGCAAAGTTAAATTTTAATATTTTCTTTTTGAGGTCTTATTAGTTTTATGATTATGAATAAACTGAAAAAATTATATATATATATATATAATTTATATAACATATATATATATTTTAGAGAGACGTGGCCTTTAATGCCACTGTTGTATATCCATGCTCTGCAAGCTCTTGTATTATGCCATTTCTCGGGCCGTTAGCTTTCTCATATCCTACAAATACCTCCTCAGCATCAATTTAAGAATAATCCTAAACTATAACTTTAGCACCAAACTGATCCATTTTCTCTTCAGTATTATAGATGATACTTAGGGTGGCCATAAATAAATATGCTGGAGCAACAGACAGAAATGGAGACTGTCCTGGTTTTCCCAGAATAGTCCTCATTCCTACCTGTTGTCCCAGCATAATTATTAATAGCCACCCCTCCTGCCTCATTTTTACTTTCAAAAATATCTCCACTTGTTTGATAAATTATATGATCATTCCATGTGTAAAACTGCTGATCAAGATAAAACCACATGATGAAAACCGGAGAAACCCCTTAGACCTTACTGTCACCCTGTTAACCAAGGTTGGAAAGTGCTTCATCTATATGCTGCCATTCTCCACTCTTCTACTCATGGAAGACATAACTAATTCATCATAGGACTCTTTTCCACTGATCCTACATCCAGTTTCAAAATCCTGTTTGACACATCATTCTGAACAGCTGTCTTTGATCAAAGACGACGTAAGTTTAGAAATTATTTTGTCATCCTTGTGTGGTATATGATGCTCTAATGCAGTATCTTCAGTTAAGTGATGCTTTGTCCAGGCTCTTTAAATCAAAGTATTTACTGAAGTCATACCACATTTCAGGCTTTAGGAAACTAATTTTGTTATTGATTTTTAGATATTAAAGTTTTAGATATTAAAAATTAGTTTCTGTTTTTATCAAGGGATATGCATATACTTAGGATATTTAAATATGCATAAAACGTTATCAAGTATATGCATATAATTGTTCCACAAGCTACTTTATGACAAATAACTGTCCTTTCACTCCACCCCCTCAATTATTTCCTACTCTTCAGGTAACTATTTTCAACCCATTTAGTTCAGTCTTTTGGTTATTACCTCCATATTTCTAAGTAATTTATGTATACTGCTATGTTTTCATTTTTTAGTTTTAAACATTATCTGTCCACTTTCCCCTAATGAAGATCAGCATTTCACCTTCTGTTTTTCCCTGTTCTCTAGCCTACTCTGCCCACAGGTCTGCATGCGCGCGCGCACACACACACAGACACACACACAGACACACACACAGACACACACACACACACAGACACACAGACACACACACACACACACACACACACACACACACACACACACACACACCCCTGATTCCCAGTCCTTTTGGCTTCCCATATACAGTTATGTTGTGATTTTCTTCAGATCAGTATTAAGCATTTGCATTATTTGACTGTGCAAATTCTATTCTCAGCTAAGTTAGGTCTTATGATTAATTTCCCTTTCTGGTATATTTTTGTTTCCCTGTAATTAATTGTTTGCTGTTATTTGCTTAGCTCTATGTGAACATATCACAAATTCAACTGCATATTCTTTCCTCGGTTGTTTAAGTTTTCTCCTAGTAAGGAAGAAGGCATCAGATAATCTACCTGTCTTACTGTAAAAGCAACTTCCCCTAGAGGCTTCACGTGTACCTACCTGGACTGGTTGTTCTCTAGGCATCTACTCAGCTGTGGGTGTTTTCATTCATGTTTTCCTGGGGACTGATTCCCTTTTGCTCTTTTCGAGTTGGACCTTCTGTTTCCTAGATTCCTTGCTTTCCTCTTTCTTGAATTATTCCTTCTTGGAGACACCCATTTTTTAGTAGGTTTCAGAGAATGATCTCATGGGGAGTACTTTTACTTCTTCTTTTTTCTTCTTTTTTAAGATATAGTGTACCTTTAGAAATCATTCTTCTGCCTCTACACTTAATTTTAGTTGTGCCACGTCCAGAATTGTGGTTAGGATATCTTTTTCTTTCAGAATTTTGAAGGCATTCTGGTTTTGTCATCTAAATGGCTGTTGAAAACTCAGATGACATTCTGATTCTTCCTTTTATCAGAAATCTGTTTATTCTCTCCACAAGGAGGTTTGGAGCATTTTCTCTCAGTTCCTGGTGTTTTAAAATTTCGTTATGATATTTTAGCGTGTCTGTTGTTGGCGCCAGGATATTATTATTTATTATGCTGGTTATTCAGTGGACCTTTACGATCTCAAAACTCAAGGCCTTTCATTCTGGGAAATGTTCTTATTTTTATTTTCCTCCCCTCCTTTCTCTGTTCTCTCTTTGCAGAGATCAGAAGTCCAAGTATAGAGAAATTGGGCCTCATGCCCTAGTTTTCTAACTTTCTTCTCTTTTCTATACTGTTTATCCATCTCTTTATCTCTTTGTTCTGCTATTTATACTTCCACTGAGTCTGATATTTCTGCTCTCATAGTAATTTCTAAGCGCTCTTCCTTATTTTATAAGCATCCCTCTGATATTGTTACATTTAACAAATATATTTACTTACCTTTGTGAAAACACTGACTGTTTTTAATTTTTAAAATTTCTTGGCATGTTTCCATTTCCTTCATATTGTGTGCTTGCTTGTTTTGTTCTCTGTATTTCACCACAGAAATTTCCTCATATCTGCTGATCCTTGACTGTGCTGATTTTAATAGTGGGAAACAGAGAAGCTGATTTGAGACTCTGAACATTTGAATATGATTTGTCAAATGAGGTCTTCTTAAGGTCATATGGTTGGGCAGTTATAGTGGTGAACACAAAATGTCAGTATTGTCATATTTTCCCTTTATTCGTTAAATGGCCCAGGGCGGTCTCTTCTCACTCCTCCCTAGAACGGAGGTATTCTGGAAGTTGTCTGTGAGAAAAAAGCTAGGAGATCTAACGTTCTGTGTGTAAACATTTACTTCAGGTCTCCTCCTGCCCCTTTTCTCAGTATGATACTCTACCCCTCCAGTATTTAGTGTCCCCTAGAAAAGACTTTTTTTGTTTTAACCCTCTGAAGAGAGTAACCCTCTAGTCTCCTACTGGAGTAGGAGAGATCTGGCAGTTAACTGCTTCATAAGCAGCTTTCTGATTTTGGAATCACTTTCATCTCCACCTCCAGGAGTTTGTAGTACAATCAATTCCTGAACCTTTACAGTTGTGAAGGATAAGTTGCTTCTTTGGTTTCTTCCATGATAGCTTAATAATCTGTTCATTTTATGTTACTTACCACTCATCTACCTGTCTTCTAGTGCCCAAATTGTTTGGACTGCTTTCTCCTTTCCCATTATCTTTATGGTATTAGGCATTAAAATTCATTTGTTGTCATTGTACTGAGTTTTGGGGAGGGAACAGAGATGATGGTGTGTCTTCATTCTATTATTTTATCCTTCACTTAACCTTAATTTAAAAACTTTTGTAAAGGTGAGAAATGCTTTTAAAAATAAACATTATACGGCAGATTGAGATGTAAAATAGATGTAAGCCACATTCTTCCTTCCTATCTCTAAAAAGATCCATCGGGTTGAATGCAATTTGTATATTTTAAATCATTTATTTTCAATAATAAGTTAGCAAATTACACATAATCTTAAATTATAGTTCAGTAGGACTAGTAAAATTAGCACACACATAGTTAGGATAGAGTAACACTGTCTCATTAAAGAATGAAAAATAAAGGGTACATAGATTCAATGCAATCCCAGTCAAAATACCAGCAAGTTATTTTGTGAATATGGACAAACTAATTCTAAAGTTTAATGGAGAAGCAAATGACCCTGACTAGCCATCATAATATTGAAGGAGAGAACAAAGTTAGAGGACTGACTCTACTTGATTTCAGCACTAATATGAAACTGTAGTAAGCAAATCAGTGTGGTATTGGTAAAAGAATAGACAAATAGATCAATGGAACAGAATGTAGAACCCAGAAATAAAACCATACAGATATAGTCAACTGATCTTTGACACAGGAGCAAAGGCAATACAATAGAGCAAAGATAGTCTTTTCAACAAATGGTGCTGGAACAACTGGACATCCATGTGGAATAAAATGAATCTAGACACAGACATTACACATTACACCTTCCACAAAAATTAACTCAAAATGGATCACTGATGGAAAACTATAAAACCCATAGAACATAACAGAGGAGAAAACCTAGACGACCTTGAGTTTGGTAATGCCTTTTTAGTAAAAGCACAGACATGATCCATGACAGAAATAAGTGATGAGCTAAACTTCATTAAAATTAAAAGCTTCTTCTGTGTGAAAGACACTGTCAAGATAAGAAGAAGACAAGCCACAGACTGTGAGAAAATATTTTCAAAAGACACATTTGATAAAGGTTTGTTATCTAAGGTATATGAATAACTCTTGAACCTCAACAGTAAGAAAACAAACAACCTGATTTAAAATAGCCCAAAGACCTTAACAGACACCTCATCAAAGAGGATGTGCTGATGGAAAATAAGCATATGAAAAGTTGTTCCACATCATCTGTCACCAGGGCATGTGAATTAAAACAACGAGATACTACTACAGATCTCTTAGAATGACCAAAATCCAGAAGACTGACAACAGCAAGTGCTGGCTAGGATGTGGAGCAACAGAAACTCTCATAAGTTGCTGGTGGAAATGAAAAATGGTACAGCCACTTTGGAAGAGAGTTTGGTAGTTCTTTACAAAATTTACACAAACTCTTTGCTACACAGTCCAGCAATCGTGCCTCTTGGTATTTTTCCCAGAGATCTGAAAACTTATGTCCACACAAAAGCCGGCACACAGATGTTGATACCAGGTTTATTCATAATTTCCAAAACTTGGAAGTAAGCACGATGTCTTTCAATATGTGAATGAGTAAATAAACTGTAATACATCCAGACAATGGAATGTTATTCGGCGCTAAAAAGAAATGAGCTATCAAGCCTTAAAAGGTATGGGGGAACTTGAAGTGCATGTTAAAAAGTAAAAGAAGCCAATCTGAAAAATCTACATACTGTATGATTCCAATTATATAACATTCTGAAAAAGGCAAAAGTATGGAAACAGTGAAAAGATCAGTAGTTGCCAGTGGTTGGAAGGTGAGGACAGATGAATAGGTGGAGCACAGATGACTTTTAGGGCAGTGCAAATACTCTGTATGATACCATAATGATGGATACACGTCCTTGTTGTCCAAACCCATAGAATATAGAACACTAAGAGTGAGCCATAATGTGAACTGTGGTCTTTGGATGATTATGATGTATCTATGTAGGTTCATAAATTGTAACATGTATAACTTTGGTGGGGATGTTGATAAGAGGGGAGGTTGTGCATGTATGGGGCAGGGGGTATATGGAAAATCTCTGTACCCTCTCAACAATCTTGCTGTGAACCTAAAACTCCTCTAAAAACTAAAGTCTTACTTTAAAAAATTGTAGTTAACAGGGAAAAAAAATTGTAGTTAACAGGGAAAAAAAAATGACATGATAGTTTAACTCCTGTGACTACATGATTAGTTACAAATTATGAGCATATCATAGGGACATTTTTAATAATAACAACGAGGAAACAGATGTCTATATAAATATTCTTTATCCTTTGGTATTGTGTTAGTATCTGTCTATACATATATATCACATTATATTGTAGACTATAATATATATTACATTATATTACACATATATGCAATGTATATGTATATTACCTATATGATATTGTGTATATATACAAATATATATGTGTGTGTGAGAATACACACACACACACACACACACACACACTAGCATACTACCAAGGAATAAAGAGGCATTAAGACATTAACCTTAGGTTAAGCAAGACTGGAGTTAAGAAACACAACTCTTGGCTCTTTATTAGTTATCTAGATGTGCACTTTCCCAAAATAATACCAGCTCAAGCAGAAAAAGCATCTTAGCCATTCAATATGCTATCTTCAGTTTCCACAAATATCCTTAAGTAATAATCTACTGCATACACTTTTTCTACGCTTTTTGTCCAGTAAATAGTATATCAAAGTTCTTAGAACTTAGTAGCTGTAACATCACATGTAGTGAAAAACATTGTTCAATTTCATAGAATAATCTCATAATTCGTATCTAGTTATTTATACCACAGATGGACAGATGGCTTGGTAGCATAATATGTGAGAAATAAGCTGCCTGTAGATACCAACATGGCTTGCTTCTCATAGAGATTCATTCCACTTAACCACAAAAGAAAGCCTATTAATTAGACTTTTGAATCCCATTAGGAAAAACAAATACCAATACTTAACTGCTCAAATATGACATGAAGGAAAATTGCTAACATAATTAGATTTTTAAAAGTGTTAATGACTCTTGTATCTTATTAATAAGAATTAAAACTAATGTACTATTATATGAAGAAAAATTGTGACTGTATGCTCGTCTACAGGGAAATGTAGCACGATTATGTCTATTTCCACATGAAGGGGTTTTAATTTTTATTCCCTTGCAGTTGTAATATAACTCACATGTTCCTTGGCTCAATATATTAACCCTGACATTATGTGACAGAAGGTCCTACAAGTACACCATTTAGGTCTGCAATCTCATTAGATATCCCAAGTCAAGCATGATGTTGACTCTGGATGTAAAACTATCCATATTAAACGTTGAAATGTCTTTTCTCTGCCCTCTTTCTCTACCTTTCTACAGATTATTGCTCCTTCAGTGCCTTGTTTCAGCCCCTTTCAATTTTCCCATTTATTAGTCAAATTATATTCACTGTTTATGCCATGCAGTTCATCATTTTTGGCATACTGTCTCCCTCTTTAGTTATTCTGTGGACATAAAAAGCATGTTTTATTGTCCAGTGAGTGTGTCTCATCAGTTAGTTAATAAGTCAGTATTCATTTAGCATCTTCTTTATGTCCATCATGTTGAAGATAAATGTCTCAAGAGACATTATTAGAGAAGGGCATGCATGATCCTTGTACTCAGAGAGGGTGTTTATTTGTTCAAATTATATAACTGTTTTAGCAACTTTTCTTTCTTAGAAACTTGAAAGTACAATACTCATATTTCTGTGAATCCCTTCTGCTAACTAAATTCACCATCCTAGCTTCCACAAAGACAAACGGATGTTGGTTTCCAAACCAGGCACCAAGCAGAACATCTGAGGAAATAGTCAGTATTTGAGATAGATGGCTTGTCCACCAACTTACAAACTCACCAAATACATACAGATTATAAAAGATTCAATGGAATGACTAATGATGTGACCAAGACAGTGTTTGCTCACGCTCTCTCTCTCTCTCTCTCTCTCAGTACTGGCATATCACTTTAATGTGATTTTATCAGCAGGTGGACCTCTACTACTTAAAGTATGGTTCATGAACCGGCAATATCACCATTACCTGGGGTCTTCCTGGAAGTGCAAATCTTGAGTTCCATCCAGTTATTCTGAATCATGATCTACAATTGAACAAAATCCCCAAGTTATTCTTTTTTTTTTTTTTTTTTTTTTAGCGGTACACGGGCCTCTCACTGCTGCGGCCTCTCCCGTTGCGGAGCACAGGCTCAGCGGCCCCGGCTCATGGGCCCAGCCGCTCCACGGCACGTGGGACCCTCCCAGACCAGGGCACAAACCCGTGTCTCCTGCATCGGCAGGCGGACTCCCAACCACTGCGCCACCAAGGAAGCCCCCCAGGTTATTCTTATGTGTAGTAATGTTTGAGAAGCACTGAACTATGTTGGCTTGAATAAGGCAGACAATTTTCTTTCATTAAGGAAAGGGGAGGTGATGGTGATCCTGCTCAGGTTACATTCAAGAGTACAATGTTGGGCTTCCCTAGTGGCGCAGTGGTTGAGAATCTGCCTGCTGATGCAGGGGACACGGGTTCGAGCCCTGGTCTGGGAGGATCCCACATGCCACGGAGCAACTAGGCCCATGAGACACAACTACTGAGCCTGCGCGTCTGGAGCCTGTGCTCCGCAACAAGAGAGGCCGCGATTGTGAGAGGCCCGCACATTGCGATGAAGAGTGTCCCGCTTGCCACAACTAGAGAAAGCCCTCGCACAGAAATGAAGACCCAACACAGCCAAAAATAAATAAATAAACAAACCAATGAACCGACATTAAAAAAAAAAAAAGTACAATGTTTATCTGAGCGCAATAATTCAGGCAGTTCTTTAGGAAAAAAGTAATCAACATAATGAAAAAAAATTGAAAGTATTTACCTACAGTGGTTCTCAACCCTGGCTGTGCATTCAGAATTACCCGGGGAGCTTCTAAAACTACCAATACCTGGGCCCAATCCCCAGAGATTCCGATTGAACTTTTCTGGTGAGTTTCCTCTGCATCAGAATTGTTTTAAAAGTTCTCAGATGACTTTTATATGCATCCAGGGTTGGGAACCACTGATAAGATATGAGAAATAGTTGAGGGAATTTGGGTTAAATAGTTTGAGGAGGAAACTTATGTGGATGATCATAGAACAGATTGATTTTGTGTAGCTCCAGGAGACAGGGTTGGACTAGGGAGAGACACTTAATAGTTGAAGAACAATATAAGAATTTTGATACTTTAAGCTATATGAAGAAAGATCATCTTTGAACACACATGGTGAGTTTAGGTAGAGACTTACAGCCAAAAGCTCTCAAACACTATGGAACACACATACATTTGGCACTGGGCATTGGGTCAGTGGGGTACAGGATTGTCAGACTGCATTATAATAGAGTAATAATATGAGCACTTCTGTGCTGGACACTTTACATGAATTACTAGATTTCATTCTGATCACAGCTATGAGGACAGATTCTTGGACACCAAGGCTTAGAGAGTTGCAGTAATTACTTGAGATTACAAGTTATTGAGTAGCTGGACAGGCTTCCAGCTGAGGTTTGTCAGTCCCCAGATCCTGTGATCTTAACCTAATTCAGATCTACCATGAATGCTCCGTGATACTCAGTACTTTGACTCTTAGACGTGCCATGCAGCAATCACTGTGCTGTTTACTTGAAAATCAAGTTTAATGGCCAGCGTGGCTTATCTAAGCAAACTTCCATAAACATTAAAGAATATTTTTAAAAATCACTGTTTCAAAACTTAAAGAATAGACTGTCATTGAAAGAATAAGCGTGGGGCTTCCCTGGTGGCGCAGTGCTTGAGAGTCCGCCTGCCGATGCAGGAGACGCGGGTTCGTGCCCCGTTTCGGGAAGATCCCACATGCCGCAGGGGCCCCAAAAACAAAAAAAAAAAAAAAAAAAAAAAAAAAAAGAATAAGCGTGGATTAAAGGACCTAGAATCTTAATTTAAATAAATAAATAAATAAATAAATAAGAGAACAAGTAATAAAACCAGGCAATTTACAAAACCAATACATTTTGTTACAATTCCTTTTTTTCCCCTCTGCTGTGATTGAAAGCATGTTTGTTTTCACTCTTTCTTTTTTCAAATTGTAATCTATGTTAGTATTGCAGAACTAATTATGAGTCACCCAAGTGTAACCAAGGAGTAGGGCTCCTGAAATAGGACAAAGGAAATTCATTAAGAAATAATGTTGAGCTTATGGTTTCAAAAGGTCATTAGAAATGTTAAACCAGAGAACACTGTTGTCTGAACTGATACCAAATCTAATCATTTATCATTCCCAGGGCTCTGTATAAGTGGTCATCATTCGGCTCCTTAACCTCCAAGCAGAAAGTCAGCTGAGTTCTACAACTTGAGTCTAGGGTTAGTATACTATCTTTTATCTAGGACACACCACTCTTTTCCTCTATCTTGAGATACCATACTCAGTATGCACTATAGGAGCTTGGCAGCCTGGGGACCTTCACTTTTCAGCTCAACTATACATACCTTAGATTTGAACCCAATTCATTATCTCCACTCTGTTTTCTCTGTGAAAGGAGACTGGACTGGTTTTTGGCAGCCTTTTACATGAGAACTTCTTAATAACAGGTAGAGTGTAAAGATCTGTAATCAAAAGGTGAATATTTCAACGTTGTATTCCAATAACTCCAGGTACTATTATTCGGAGACACAGCATAGCGTTGACAACCATTATTGTAGGGCATTTGCTGGGTGTATGGTGGCGGGGAGGTCAGAGGACATTTGTTTCAGCATCATTTTCATAAAAATAGTTTCTTCTCAACAGTTTAGTACCACCAACACTAGGATACAGAGGGAAGGATAAAAGTCAACTTTTTCTGTAAAGAGCCAGATAGTAAATGTTTTAGACTTTGTGGGCCACACAGCTTCTGTCTCAGATCCAGCTCTGTCATTGTAGCACAAAGCAGCCACAGACACTATATAGACTAACAGATGTGGCTGTCTTCCAATAAGTTTATTTATGGATAATGAATTTTGAATTCTTTATAATTTTTACATGGCACAAGATAGTCTTCTTTTACTTTTTTTCTCCCAACCATTTAAAATGTAAAAACCGTTCGCAGCTCACAGGCTATATGGAACTAGCTGGCTGGCTGGATTTGTCCGGAGGTCCATAGTTTAACCTACGCTTACTCCACTCTCCTAATTGCTCTTTGATTTCTAGAAAAGAAGTGGATTCTGAATCTAACTTTTTAGGTTGACTGATTGGTTTGCTTATTTATTTATTTGCTTATATCAAGCTGGTACCCATATTTCCTTCCAAAAGACTTTAGAGGTAAGGATTTGTGGTAAAATTCTCACCTTCCAAGACAGTGACCTAGTTTGGATTCCTAGCCAAAGCAATAAGGACATATAATGTATTAAATGACTTTGGGTATGAGGGCTTGAGTTTGAGGCACTGCCTACCCATGTGACTTTGAAAAATTACTTTATGTTTCTGACTCTTAGATTCCTCATTGGCAGAACAGGAATAATGATTTTAGCAATGTGAGAAGCAAAGAAGATTTTCTGAGTAGATTCTTTGTCATTTCTGGAGTGCTGTACAAAATATGTTATTTTTAAATGTAGAAATGGTATTAGCTTACATTTGCAATAATAATAGTAATAGCAGTTTCTCCTGTGGGTTAGGCATTGTTTTAAGGACTTTACATGTACTGATCTATTTAATCCTTACAACAACAATATGAAATTGGTACTTTTATTATCATAAATGCATACCAGGACACAA
Organism: Lipotes vexillifer; assembly: GCF_000442215.2. Taxonomy (NCBI): domain Eukaryota; kingdom Metazoa; phylum Chordata; class Mammalia; order Artiodactyla; family Lipotidae; genus Lipotes; species Lipotes vexillifer. The sequence continues at coordinate 857,887 of NW_006781538.1, forward strand.
AGATGTTAAGTGATTTGACCATGGTCTCACAGCTAGTAAGTAGCAGAGGTAGGTGTGAACCCTACACTCTTCACTGCTACCTATTGTGTTTCATACCATGGCCTAGTCGTGTGACACACACTGTACTAACATATGGTATGTAACTGAATGCCCGCAAATATCTGATAATGTGGACGTGGCAGCTTAGCTGTTATGTGTATGGCCTCTGGAATTGGGCTTCTTCTGTGACCTTGAGCAAGTTACTTATTTCTAAGTCTGCTTTTACTGGGAATGATAATAATAATAGGTACTTTATTGAGTTTTGCGAAGATCAAATGAAATAATGCATGAGACACACTTAACATAATCCTGGCTGACAGTCTTTTATCTCCTCAATCACTCACTTGCTCACTCACTCATTCATGCATTTGTTTCTCCCTCACCATCCTAAAGATAAATGTTTGAGCATATTGCCAAATAGTGGAGTTAAAAATTCAAATAATGCAAGCATATATTTTCTTCCCCAAGGTGTGTGTTACATGAAATAACTGTATGTGGGTTCATTCAGTGTCATTCAGTTAATAATAATGTGACTATGGAGACTGACATAGATTTTATTTTAAATAGCTAATTTCATAGTGTGATACATGCCTGAAAATACAGTGACAGCGTTCACGATAGCTAAAACAGTTTCCTGATTTTGACCTTGACAGAACACTTGGAAGATGTCTACCTTCAGGTTGGACACTGAATGTATTGGTGGAAACTTTCATTGTTTGGCTTATACTTGGTGATGTTATTTGAGAAAAAATCTGTTACGTAATAAGAGTTTTAGCATCTTGCATTTTGACAAGGTTTCTATGAAAAGACAAGTAATGCAATATATAGCAAGGCTTAAATGTGTTTCTCAACATCTTTCCATAGATTATTCTTTAAAATGATTAGAATTTGATACATCTTGGAAAAACATTTGGGGTAAAATATGTGAAAGACAGATCTTGCTAGGTAATTAGAGAAGCATTAGCTATGCGATCTAGCTAACACTATAGTAATATTTTGCATAATTTCATTTGAGTTACAGAATGGGAAGTACACTTAGAAGGATATGACTTATATCTCTCATTTTACAAATGAAGAAATAAATATGGGAAATAGCTGTGTAAGGTCAAACAGGCAGAAAAAGAGTAGGGATAGAATCTAAGAATATAATCTCCTAATCCCATTTGTTTTCTGCTACCACGTGCTGTCTTCTGCTGATGATTCCACTTCCTTGCAAGCCCTCAGTATTTCAAATAAAAGATCAAACTAAATGTACAGTCATCCCTGGGTATCAGGGGTGGTTGGTTCCAGGAGCCCCACAGATACCAATATCGGCGGATGCTCAAATCCCTTACGTAAAATGGTGTAGTTAAGTCAGTCCTTGGTATTCGTGGGTTCTGCATCTGTGGTTATGGAAGTCTGACCATATACATCATTAAAGTATTATAGGGTCCCTGATAAAAACAGACCCATGATATTTATCTTTTTATAATATTTTTAAAAGCCTTTATAAACTTTAAAGCAGGTGTCAGCCCTTTTTATGAGCTCCAGTTTATCAAAGGAATTAAATCCTATCTTTTACTTATGTGATCTGCTAATTGATAAGAAAGATCGACTATTTCAACTACTAGATTTGGCTTCATAAAACTGATGCTTGTAAAGAATGCTAATCAAATATTATCCCATATTGGCATTCTGCACTTGGCAACTGGCTCTATACCGGACAGTTTTAATTCTGTTTATAGGAAATAAATTTTTAGAAACCTAAATACCAATTTGACCATCTGACCTCTTTGAGATCAGCTTCTACCAATTGCAGATGTCCTATCCAATAGTAGTGCTAATGCCAAATTGGATAAGGGAGTAACAAGGGAGATCTCTGAAGTGTGAGAAAGAAAAGTATTTTGCCAAGACAATGGATAGTGAGAGAGAAAGGAGGACTTTAGATAGAAAATTGCAGACATTTACAGGTTATTCCTCAAGGGAGTGGGGGAAGTTATTGTCAAGGAAGGACTGCAGACTTTGGACAAGATACAAATATTGATCCTTTAACTGAAACAGTGACTGAAGCTGTAGGCTTGCTCACTACAGCAGTCACTCTGAGTGTTCAAAATTTAGATGCTGTCCCTGGTGTTGTAATTTCAGATTCTGAAACTGCAAGTGGAAGTATCATCAAGAAATATAAAAGTGAGACAGAGTAAAGGAAACTAAATTGGGAGGCTGAAGTTAAAACCAGAATGCATAATGCTTCTTTGGTGATATTACCCCCAATTTTTTTTTCTTTTTATAAATGTGGTTTTGGTGTCTAGATTTTAAAAGTCAATTGGTTTGCTTTGTTCGTCTCTGTGCCTCTTTATGCACAACATAAACTGAAGTAGAGTTATGGCCATATAACCAGTTCATTTGGTCAAAATGTGTAGTTGAGTTGGATCATTGTTTAGGCTGGAATAAACAAAGCCCTAGCTAGCTTGTTTACTGATGACACAAGTAACAGTGCAAATGTGTTAATATCTTATAGAGTAGACATACCCATTTTGTTGTTGTTGTTATGTTAGCCAATTGGAAAGACATGGGTGCATTTCTGATCAGTACATGTCCATTCCTTCTTTCACACAGTACTTGTTAGAAGGATATTATGTCCATAGCTCTGAGTTACATTCTGTGGAAGGTGCAGTGTTGAACATAACGATGAATGGGGTGATAGATAAAATCCTGCACTCTGATTTAAGTGAAATATGATAAAGACAAATATGCTCTTGTTGTCATAAGTACAGTAAATGTTATGTAGGAGGAAGTCCAGGTTGCTATGAGATGCGTTTGTGGCTCACCAGGGGCTTATAGGAGGACCTTAATTTCTACTCTGCTGCTCTTTTTAGTGAAGACACCTTGACTTTTCACATTCTGCATATCTTGGAGCTGGTAGGCGATGTTGACCTTCTTTAATTCCCCATTTCCACGGCCGAACTAGTATTTATTCACCCTTCTGAGAAAGCCATTTTCAGATGAGGCACGTGCCACCTGGCTGGTCTCTTACTTCCCTCTGCTCCCCAAACCTTATGTATTTTGTGAATTGGCTCCTTCCTCAGTCTCCCCTTCTATTCCAACTGCTGTCCGCCACCTCAGGTACTTCAAACATTTATACGGCCACCTACCCAAATTTCTCACCATTTCTTTTCCGGTGACCTTCATTTCCGTTCTCTCTAGGCCAAATGCCTAGATAGGATAATTGCTTAGAAACGTCTCATCTCTGGAATCTTGAAGGTTAGTGGCAACTTTTTTTCACCATAACCTGTCAGTCTTACAGTTTCCTCAGAACCTTGATGATAATACTTCAACTCTTTAAATTCATCACAACCTCTAGTTCTTAGGCCCCACCTACCTTTCTTTGTTGTTTTTAATTTTTTTTTCTTTTTTAAATTAAATTTCTTCCCTAGCCCACCTGGACCTCATAGTGTATCACTTCATCCCTTCTATTTTCTAGGCACTCAAATATCTTTCTCCTGTAACTGTACTCTAACTTCTCCATACAACTCAACCAAATTTTCTCCTTCTAGGGCCACATTTGGTAGATACATCTAACTTATACTCTCTTCAGTATCTCTGATAATATTGCCTATACTCCAGAATTACCTCTTCCACGTATTTTTCTGCTTCTGTCTCTCTTCACTGGTGTCTCTTCGCAGCCTCTCTCACGGGATCCTATTTTTCTTGATGTCTAGGCCACTTTATGTTCCATTTCTACCTACTCCCTTGATTGATCTTGCCAATTGCCACAACTTCCATAGCCTGTGAATTTGTTACACACGCATGCATATTTGGCTCCAACCTCTCTCTGCATCTAAGATCCTTCTAGTCAATTGCCATGATATTCTCTATACGTATACCACCCACATTATTCCCCAAAGAGGATCCATTATTTTCCTCATGTTATCACTAAATGTGTCTTCTTTCTATATTTTCTATCAGCAGAAATCAGTACGATCCAAATTTTATTACTCAAGCTAGAAATGTAAGAGTCACTACAGATTTCGCCTTTTTCTCCCCTTCTCCACACATCCAATCCATCAAGAAAAGCCCTGCGGCTTCTTCCTTTTCACTATCTCCTGAATTTGTCGACTTTTCTTCAACTTCCTCTCACTCAGTTCAAGTTATCATCTCCTGCTTGGAATGTTGCCATAGTTTCTTACTTCCTAACTTTAATCATTACCTCCCCTATCGTCCGTACTGAATACTATAAAACTAATAAATAACTAGCTATCATAAAAGTAATACATAATTCTATCCTTTCTGTAAATCCTGCAATTGTACCACATAGTCAGTAGGATAAAGTCCAAACATGTATTTTCACATAAAAGACCATCTCTTTCACACTTCCGTTTCTGATTTTGTGGTATCTCTTGTAGCTCCCTCCACTATCAGATACCAGATTCTAGTATGTTCCTAGAAGTCCCATGCTGTCTTGGCAGCTGTACCATATGAGCTCTGGAATCAGACTGTCTGATATAAAATCCAGTGTGGTTGACTTTGGACAGATTGTTTACTTTTTTTATATAAAGATGATAATAGTAAATGTCTCACAGTTGGTTGGGAGAATTAAAGGAAGTGTCCTCCTTAAAGCACATAGCATAAAGGCTTCACTTGTAGATGCTCAATTAAGGCAAAAATTATAAACAAGGAAATATCCTCATGTCTTAATCCAAAATGCTCTTTCATCCTGGAGTGTCCTAACCAAATTCTGGGAAACTCAACTCAAATTAGCTTTTTCTCTAGGAAGTCTTCCATTACCACTCCCTGATGCCTAGATTCTCTTCCTTTTTATTCCCAAATTCATAATCAGTCTCCCTCTGTTTCTCTCTCTCTCTCTCTCTCTCTCTCTCTCTCTCTCACACACACACACACACACACACACACACACACACATTATTGGACTTGTCGCACTATATTATAAATATTTGCTTTGTCTTCACACACATTCAACTAGACATTTGCCTTACAGTGGAGATCTGTATCCCAGTTGTCCAGCACTTTACCAAACATTTTGCAGGAGGTTGAATAAATGAATATGAGCACAAAAAATAGAGCAGTTCTTTTAGATAATCAAAATCCATCTGTACATATGGCCTACAACTTGAATATAATATAATAAACATAATATATGTTCTTACCTTCATGCTGTCATGTATGTGATCCTAAATTCTTACACATTCTTTTTTTTTTTTTTTTTTTTTTTTTGCGGTACGTGGGCCTCTCACTGCTTTGTCGTCTCCCGTTGCGGAGCGCAGGCTCAGCGGCCATGGCTCACGGGCCCAGCCGCTCCGTGGCATGTGGGATCCTCCTGGACTGGGGCACGAACCCGTGTCCCCTGCATTGGCAGGCAGACTCTCAATCACTGCGCCACCAGGGAAGCCTGCTTACACATTCTTTATTAAAAAAAGTTGAACCTCAGTTAAATACACTCTGTTTCCATCTGGGGTATTTTAGGTTTAATGAAACCTTGAGAAATCATACTCAATTGACAGTAATAAAACTGCCTGAATTATTAAAAAGTGAAAGAATAACAAGGGGTTCTGTTGTAATATGGAATTACATTAACAAAATATTTGTGTTATTTTGTGGTTGACTAGTAGTTTTCTTGGGTATTGCTTTAATACTTGGCTGAATCCTTCTCTTTTATGCCTTGGTGATGCTGAGACTTTATGGGAAGAACAAGAACCAAGGTCATTGAGAATGAAATGAGGTAGGGGGAATGAAATATTTTTAATACCTTTGTGTTCTTGCCTTTATACTGGTTCTTCCATTATGTAACTTTTTATAAATTGTCTGTAGAAGAGCAGATGCCAACTAAAAGGCAGTGTTCGATTTAATGTCCTCTTGTCATTCCATTTTCTTTTGTTTAATTGAGAAGGAAGATGAGAAAACAGGACAGGTTCTCTATTATTTCATATGGTTTATCTGGCAGCTGGGGAATAGTGGTGGTTGACAAAATGTTCAGTTAATTGAAGCCATGTAGTGGATATTGATGATCTTTCTACATTTAATGGACAAATAAATCTGCTGCTAGGGAAAAATATACAATGGCACTTTGGCTGATGTATGTCCGCAGTATCCTCTTCAAGCAAATCAAAAAATAATAATTACTTTTCCAGATGCAATATGTTAATGCTTGATTGCGCTCTACAGAGCATCTCAAGTTTAAGGAAAATAACAGTATAGCTTATTCCTTGATTTTTAACTGTTAGATAAAATGAAAACATACTGAGATGAAAACATTTAATTCACACAGAAACCTGTTGGTGACAGCAAAGTTACACAAATTCTACCTTGGAAACATACATTCAAATGAGACCATTCAAGCTTTCAAGATATTTGTAAAATAATGGACAATACAAGAGATACTTATTAAATGGGCCTATTACAAATACATTTAAAGCTCTCTGGTTACTCCTGTTTGTAAACTTCTTTGAACCTATTGAGGTTTCAAACGTATAATGTTTTGGACACATAAAAATTGCCCTGTTCCCATAAAATGTTCTGTTCCTCTCAAAAAAAGGGAAGCATTTAGTAGCTCATAGGTAATACCATTTATCAAAGAAAAAGACTTTCTAATGGCAATAAAATAAGTGGGGCTGAAAGGCCTTAGAATTAACTGTATTAAACTCATTACAGTGACATTTTAAAAACTCAAAAATTCTCAAAATTGTCTTTAATTTCTTAAATTTAGCCTATTTGGAAATAGTGCCTTAAATTTAACTACTTTGAAAGTATTTATTTGCCTCCTCTTTCCCATTCAATGAAGAGCAGTTAGGAAAACTTCTGCCATTATACAATATCAAAACCAAGCTCTAAGCCCTCAGTTACAGGGCTCAATACAGTTTGTGAATATAAATTAATACTGTATTTAAAAGTTAGAGTATCTAAAACTCTCTCCATTCTGGTCTCCAGTCCACTCTATCTTGCCCTGTTAAAATTCCCCTTTACCTGGTTTCCCCTCAACTGTCGCCTCCAACACGTTTCCCGACATTTATAGAATCTTTCCTCCATACCATTTCTTTTCTTCTTTCCTTTCTCGAGGGTATCTTAAAGTTCATATCTTCATGCCCACCCCTCTCTCCTCCATTGCGCAGGCCTATGTCCTAAACATTTTCCTGTGCACTGAGAAGTAGTATGAATCCTATAGGAAATTATAGTAAGAATCACAGAAATATTTCAACTCAAGGTATAACTGTGACTGATTGCCAAAACTTTTTGTATCTCTCTATTGAGATGGATTCTGAGACCATGGCCTGGTCTCACAGGGGAAGGCTTCTATAATCAGATACCAAATTATGCTCTGCATGAATAATGTAGGGTGAGGAATACATCCTTATCATAAGATTAACCTAAGGCAGTGGTCCTCAAATATTAGTTTGTATCAAAAACACCTAAAGGGCTTGGGAAAATACAAATTGCTGGGCCCCACTACCCAGTAGTTTCTGATTCAGTATATCTTGGGTGTGGTCCAAGAATTGGTGCTTTTATCAAGTGTCCAAGTGATGCTGATGCTTCTGGTTCAGGGATCACACTAAGAAACTCACTGATCAAGTACACTTTTCTTGTGTGTGTGTGTGTGTGTGTGTGTGTGTGTGCGTGCATGCGCACGCAGTGTTTCTTAACCAGGAATGAATATCAAAATATGTTGAGAATTTTTAAAAACCTATAACTGGTTTCTGCCTCAGAAATTCTGATTTTATATATCTGGGGTTAGGCATTCATATAGGCACCTAAACTTTTAAAACTGTCACAGGTAAATCTGCACACCGTTGGTTAAGACCTATTTCCCTGAAGGCAGATATTCTATTTACAGTGATATGCTCAATGGCTGGCATATACAAGGGTTTTGTATGAGTATGATTTGATAATGTTAGTATAAGAAAAATTGTAAATGTGAATGGCATGCCATGGAGAGAACTGAGGAAGGGGAAAAACCGCAAATACAGTGAGTGGGAGAGTAATGGATTGCTTGCTAGAAGAAGTGAGCAGCTAGATCAAGAAGGAGGGTGGATGTTTCATGAAGAAAAAGTAGTGAGTCTACGTTAGAAATAGCGTTGTGACTTACAGAAATTGAAAGTATGGCTGGATTATATTGTCCAAGTTAATAGAGAAACTGTGGAGGGAGTGTTAGTGACATAGGTCCAGAAATACGAGCTGGGACCAAATCATTCTGGGTGTTGTAGGTTAGATTAAGGAGCCTAGCCTAGAATTTTTCTTAAGAGCATTAGGGAGCAACTGAAAGGTTTAGTATGAGGAGTATCGTAGCTGAAATTTCATGTTAGGAAAACAATGATCTAGCCTCAGTATTTAAAAAAAAAAGATTTGAAAGCTGACATGTCTGGAGAAAAAGAGACAAATTATGAGGCTACTGCAATAATTCAGAAAAGGTGACAGAGTCTCTTTGAAGGCTCAAATAATGTTTGGTTTGATCAGCAGTGTTTCCCTATGCTTACAGCACAATGCTTGGCTTGGAGTGAGCCTTTCAAAAGAGTTTTGTTGAATGAGTGACTGACTGAATTGGAAAAGTATAAGTGGGTCTGGAGAAGACTGGAGAGATTTGGATCCAATAATATTTATTGAGTAAAATTAAGTCAACCTGGTGATTGCTTGGTTTGAGGAATGAGGGAGAGGGAAGAGCTGTGGGAAAGTGAAGACATATATATTAGATGACTAGAGGGTAGTATTGAACACTGACAGGGAGTATACGCGAGCGAGTCCACTTCAGGGCAGTGGGATTGGTTGGGGGTGGGGGAGTCAAGAACATCTGTGATGCAGAGGGTAGGAAAAAATCACAGAAGAGGAGGGTATTACAGAAGCAAATAGATGAGTGTTTAGTGAAGGACCAAGTGGCCAACATTTTGCAGTGGTACTAAGATGATGGGTAAGATAAATAGTGAAAGTGTCTGATGGGTTTTGGAACCAAGATATTGATGACTTTGGCAAAGATTCACTTTGCATAGTTGTGAGGTCATTCTTTAGAGAGAAAGCCATAGTTGTAGAGTCATATAGTCAAGAGAACTTTTTTTTTTAACTCAAGATAAATTTAACTTAATTGTGTTTAAATACTTTTTCCAGTTTTACTGAGATATAATTGACATATAACATTGTATAAGTTTACGGTATGCAACATGATGACTGGACACATGTATATATTGAGAAATGATTATCACAAAAAGCTTAGATAACAGATCATTACCATACATAATTATAATTTGTGTGTGGGTGGTGAGAACATTTGAGTTCTACTCTCTTCGCAACTTTCAAGTAAAAAATGCAGTACCGTTAACTATACTCTACATTAGATTCCCAGAACTTATTCATTTTATGACTGGAAGTTTGTATCCTTTCAACATCTCCCTATCTTCCAAGCCCTAGCAATCATCATTCTATTCTCTGTATCTGTAAGTGTGGCTTTTGTTTTTTAAGATTCCACCTATAAGTGAGATCATACGTGTCTTTCTCTAACTTATTTCATTTAACATTATAGGTCCATCCAAATCCAAAAGGCAAAAGTTCTTTTTTTTTATGGCTGACTGATGTTCCATTGTATATATACAACACTTTCTTTATCCATTCATCCAACTTAAATTTTTTGCATGTCTTGACTATTGTGAATAATGCTGCAATGAACATGGGTGCAGCACAGATATTTACTTGAGATAGTGATTTTATTTTCTTCATCTATATACCCAGAAGTAGGATTTCTAGATCGTATGATAGTTTATTTTTAATTTCTTTCCCATAATGGCTGCACCAACTTACCTTCCCATCAGCAGGGCACTAAGGTTCCCTTTTCTCCACATCCTTGCCAACAGTTGTTATATCTTGTTGTTTTGATAATAGCCATACTAACAGGTGTGAGGTGATACCTCATTGTGGCCTTGATTTGCATTTCCTTGATAATTAGTGATGTTAAGAATCTTTTTATGTACCTGTTGGCAATTTGGATGTCTTCTTTGGAAAAATGTCTATTCAGGTCCTTGCTCATTTTAAAGTCAGATGATTTCACTTTTGCTATGAAATTGTCTGAGTTTCTTATACATTTGGATAATAACCCCTTGTTTGATATATGGTTTGCAAATATTTTCTCCCATTCCATAGGTTGTCACTTTATTCTGTTGATTCTTTCTTTTGCTGTGCAGAAGCTTTTTAGTTTAATGTAATCTCACTTGTTCATTTTTGCTTTTGTTGACTGTGCTTTTTGTGTTATAGCCAAAAAAATTACTGCCAAGACCAAGAGTTCTAGGAGTTTATGTCTTACCTTTAAATCTTTAATCCTTTTCTAGTTAATTTTTGTGGGTGGTTTAAGATGGGGGTCCAATTTTATTGTTTTGCTTGTTAATATTCAGTTTTCTGAGCAGGATTTATTGAAAAATTATCTTTTGCCAGCTGAGTATTTTTGGTTTGCTTGTCAAATATGACTTGACTGTATATACGTATGTTTATTTCTGGGCTGTCTCTTCTGTTGATGTGTGTGTCTGTGTGTATGGCAGTGCCCTACTGTTTTGATTGCTGTGCTTTGTAGTATACTTTGAAGTCAGCTTTTTTCTTCTTTCTTCTTTCTCAAGATTGCTTTAGCTATTCAGGATCTTTTGTGGTATCATATGAATTTTAGGATCATATTTCCGGTTTCTGTGAAAAATGCCATTAGGCTTTTAATAGAGATTACATTGAAAATGTAAATGGCTTTGGGTAGTATGGACATTTTAACAATATTAATATTTCCAGTCTATAAACATGGGATTCTCTTCATTTATTTGTGTCATTTTCAATTTCTTTCCCCAATGTCAAAAAGTTTTCAGTGTATAGATCTTTCACCTCCATGGTTAAATCTATCCCTATGCATTTTATTGTTGTTAATGCTATTGTAATTGGGATTATTTTCTTTCTCTTTCAGATATTTTGTTGTTAGTTTATAGAAATGCAACTAATTTTTGAATGCTGATTTTGTATCCTACAACTTTACTGAATCCACTTATTAGTTCTAACAGTTTTTGGTGGAATCTTTGGGGTCTTCTATGTATAAGACTATGTCATCTGCAAACAGAGACAATTTTACTTCTTTCCAATCTATATGCCTTTTATTTGTTTTTCTTTCCTGATTGCTCTGGCTTGGACTTCGATACTATGCTGAATAGGAGTGGTGAGAGTGGGCACCCTTGTCTTGTTTCTGATCTTGGAGGGAAAGCTTTCAGCTTTTCATTGTTGAATATGATGTTAGGTTTGGATTTATCATATATGACCTTTACTATGTTGAGTTATGTTCCTTCTATGCCCAATTTGTCGAGAGCTTTTATCATGAAAGGATGTTGAATTTTGGTAAATGCTTTTTCTGCATCTATTAAAAGGATCATATGATTTTTATCCTTCATTCTATTAATGTGGTGTATCACATTAATTGATTTATGTATGTTGAACCATCCTTTCATCCCAGGAGTAAATTCCACTTGATCATGGTATATAATCCCTTTGATGTGCTGTTGAATTTAGTTTGCTAGAATTTTTTTAGAATTCTTATGCCTGTATTCATCAGGAATATGGGCCTATAGTTTTGTTTTCTGATAGTGTCCTTATCTGGCTTAGAATCAGGGTAATGTTGGATTCATAAAATGGGCTTGGGAATGTTCCCTCCTCTTCAATTTTTGGAAGAGTTTGAGAAGGATTGGAACTAATTCTTTAAATGTTTGGTAGAGTTCACCAGTGAAACCATTTGGTCCTGGGCTTTTCTTTGTTTGGAGGTTTTTGATTACTGCTTCAATCTCTTTACTGGTTATTGGTCTCTCAGATTTTCTATTTCTTCATGATTCAGTCTTGGTAGGTTGTATGTTTCCAGGAATTTATCCATTTCTTATAGGTTATCAAGTTTACTGGCATGTAATTGTTCAGCTATCTCTTATGATCCTTCACATTTCTGTGGCATCAGTGGTAATGTTTTCTTTTTTGTTTATAATGTTGTTTATTTGAGTCTTCTTTTTCCCCTGGTTAGTCTAGCTAAAGATTTGTCAATGTTGTGTATCTTTTCAAAAAACTAACTTTTAGTTGTATTGATACTTTCTATTGTCTGTCTAGTCTCTATTTCATTTATTTCTGCTCTAATTTTTATTATTTTCTTCCTTCTACTAACTTTGGGCTTAGTTTATTCTTTCTTTTCTAGTTCCTTCAGATGTAAAGTTAGGTTTATTTGTTGTAGATCTTTCTTTTTTCTTAACATAGGCATTTTTCACTATAAAATTCTCTCTTAGAAAGGCTTTTGCATGTAGCCTCGCTTTGGTGCCTGTGCATTCAAATGAGTAAACACATTTTCCAATCTTCACAGATGGTTTCAGAAGGTAAAGACCACCTGTCTTTTTCCTGGCCTGATGTGATCACCTCCAGAATCACGATCATGCTGGGCTGGATGCAGTTATGAGGCTATTGCTGGGTCTGTAGTAGGGTCTGCAGTTGGCAGGCTCTTTACCAGAGTTTTGGGCAGGCATGGATTCTGTTGGGTCCCTGGTTAGATGGGACTGCCTCCAGTACCTTGTTCAGTAGGGCAGTGCTGGGACAAGAATCCACTTCAGGGTCCACAGTTTGCTCTTCAGACAGCAGGTCTTCTACCCAGAGTGGTGGATGTGGCTCCCACCAAGTCCCTGGGGGGGCTGCTGCCTTGTCACTGGATGGGTACCTGGATGAGCATCACTTGCTCTGGACCGTGGTTGAGAGGGGCTGGAACTGAGCCCCAGGGCTGTTTTACTTTCCACAGCCAAGTTTGAGGTCTGCACACCTGGATCTTGAGGCATGACTCAGTGTGTCTCCCACCAGAGCACTGGGCAGACTAGACTGATCCCTGATCATAACCATGGAGCAGCTGGAGCTGAGGTTAGCTAGTCTCAGTGCTGTCAGGATGCTTGTGAACTTTGGCTGTGAGGGCTTGGAACTCAGTATAGGGCACTTTAGGATCTCTGGGGATGCAGATGAGAGTTCTCTTGAAGCATTCCTGTGCCAGCAAAACTGTCTGCAGACTGGTTAGACAGGCTGGAGCCCAGTCACAGGGCACTTTCAGAATCTACAGTCTGACCAAATCTGGTGGCCTTACCTTGAGAAACTCCTGAACAGTGGTCCAGAGAGGCTGGAGCCAGTTCACAAGTCAATTCAGGGTCTACAGCCAGGACCAAGTTCTGTCTATTACCTGATGCATGGGTGGGTGTGACTCCTCTCAGGTCCCTTGGCATATGGTACTGGTAACAGACCCAAAGTCATATGGGGCTGTAGCCAAGTTCTGAAGAGTATGGAGCTGTTTCTATTTTTGTATCTGGAACCATAGTCAGAAAGTCAGACACCGATGTGGGCCCACCTTCTAAAAATGGCTTTCCTGGGTCTTGGACTACACTGGGATCTCACAATCTCCTATCTGGATTCTAAAGCTCACAGGTAGGCACTTTTGTCTGGATACCAAATTATTGTTGTTAGGGACGGGGGGTGGGGGACATCCTAGTGATGTCTTATGTGGCCATTTTGGTGACATCACTCAGTCATGTTTAAAAATTAATGGGAACAGCCAGTAAAGAAGCAGTGTTTGGCAGTTCAAAAGAGACAGTTATATGTGTAGAATTACAGCAAACATTGACATAATTCTCCTCTGAAGTGGTCTATTTCTATTGTGGTAGTAGAGAAAGATCAGAGTGTATAGAATAGATTTGAAATGAACAAGAAAGTTGGTAATTGTTACTTTGGGGAATGGATTAGACAGCTATGAAAACATAGAAAGATAGGGGTGGGGGCAGTGTTGAAGATTCAGCTGGGATCGAAGACGAGGATTCCAGTATGTTCCAGTTTCCTCAATTGACCCAGGCCATCTTTTCTGAGTCTGAAGGCAATTTGACATAAACACTGTAAATACCACAGTTAAAATGAGTTATTTTAACTGGGAAATGAGAATATTTTAAGGGGGAGTCCAAATGGTTAATGTGAAATCTAAATTGGATAGGGAAGGAAGAGAAAGGTCTTAGATAGAGCTGACAGAGAAGTATAGGGATTAAAGGTACAGGCAATCTCAGTGGGGTCAGAACAAGTGTTTTATGCGTGATTGCCACAGTTGGAAAGAGAAGACACAAAGGCTAGGAGAATATGGAGAGCGAGGACTCTTGAATTTATAAATTTGCAGTTGGAGGATATTTTAGTGAAAGATAAAATTTTAACTTTTATACACATAAATCAGCTAAACTCTAAACTCCATGAAGGCAAGGGATACTATTATAGTCAGTATTCATTGTATATCTTGAGTCATTTCTCTTGTTCATCTCTACTAAAGCACTTAACTAGTTCAACTAGTTTTTTCTCTTTCACGATCCTGAGTTACTCAGCCATCAAGAGAATCCAAAAAACTTGCAAGCTATTCTTTGGTCTTTGGGGGATCATAACTGAACTATGAGTAGTTACCAAATGGAGCTTGAGTAGCCCTGATGATTTTGTCTGCCTGAGTAACTTCTCTATAAGATATAGCACAATGCTCTGTGTGCACGAAAGGGTCTGTGTGATAACAAATATTTGTGCATTGCATAATACTTTCTTAGGCATTTTTCTCATATATTATCAGACTTGATTTTCCTTGAAAACTCTGTAGAGGTATGTAAAATATCATCACTATTCGACAGATAAAGAAAATGAAGTACGCACTATTCAAGGATCTTATCCACAGTCTCAGAGTTAGATAATATTGCAAGGCAAACAAACCAGATCTCACAGATTATAATCCAAAGCTCTACGCACAAATATGCCTTTTAACATTGTAAAATAAGCATCTGCTTTTGCTATTCCATAGGAAATTTTTGTTTAGTTATTCATGTTCCTGCTTTTGAACTAATTGAAAATTAATTAAAATTAACATACTCTCCTAAAGCTGACTATACAAGATGCTTTTGGGGAAAAAAAGTGTGATTAAATCTTGGTGCCTGGATTTCTTCCTATCTGCAGCAATAATAGAATTTATGAATACTGTAAATCCTTGGTCACAAATGCCATGTGAAGGTAATGTAAAGGGGTTATAGAATTTACTATTGTTCTCCATTCATATGATGTGAATGCAGAAAACAAAAAGATAAACGCACAGAAAAGCCTGTGACAAAATGCCAGAAGTGAGCTGGACTGATTTCACTAGCTCTTGCTTTAGTAGCAAATCTAACCCATCATCTCGCATACAATCATGTTGAACCTCCTCTCATTCTTCTGTGATGAGACCGGGTACCTCACAGTAGATAGCACACAATATAATCATACCTGTTGAATTGGGAAGTGCTGACATAAACATTTCCTGTCATTTTGGATTGCAAGACGTTTAACAGCTGTAAAGCATTTGCAGGCAGGTAGCAGGGTAAGTGTCCATGGTTTATCAGTTCAATATGCCTCTGATGATAACACAAACTAGGTTACCTATGTGAAACAGATATAGACTTCTGTCAGACACTCAGATATTAAGGAACTAGAGACTAGATGACGTCCTTGAATAAACATCAAGGAAATTCAGATTTCTTAAATATACAAGTTTTTTTGTGATTCTCATCTATAATCTGAACTGTAATAAGCTCATAAATGTAATATATAATTGTAATATTTACAGTATTACCTATTGTAAATATATATATATATATATATATATATATATATATATATATATATTCTAATCTCCTCATTAGAAGGTTAAAGTGGAAATTACCAGAGAAAAAGAAAAAGCTCATGGTTGGCGTCATTGATCTACAGATACTCTTCTTGGCTCTGAAGGGACAGCAAGGGTAATAAGTTGTCAGAACACGATTTCATATTTATTCAACAACAAAAATATCTACTGAACATTTACCATATCTCAGACATTGCAGTATAAAGTATGCAGTATACAAAACAAATAAGATCCTTCTATTAATAGAAGTTAATGCCAATCTGCAGCCCTTGGACCTTTTAAAATTAACCAAATGCTGTATCTTTGAAAACAGATTACAAGCACCCTATTATGGCAAATTTCACTTTCTGGAAAACACCTTTTATTTCATTGTAAGAGCTAAATTGATCATTTTTTCCAAGCATTTCAGTAGTGATACAGAAGATGAGTCCAAAACCAGAAAATACAAATTTGGGGTAGTAACAATATTATCAGATAGTTTACAGATGTTTTGGAATTTCACAGAGAATATGCTTTCACTGGTTAGGAAAAGCACACAAAACCTACCTTTTGTTTTAATGACATGACATTAAATTTAATAGTTCTACTAGTTTTGTACATGCTTATTCCTCTGCCTGGTGAAATTCTTTATTGAGACTTTGGTCAGAAATCACCTCTAAGAAGTCTTTTCTGAGACCTTGGAGAGAATTAGTTATTAACCTGCTCTGTTTCCCAGATCTTAAGTTCTATGAGGACAGTTGTCATTGCAGTGCTTAGTTTGGTCCCAGGCTCATAGCTACCAGCTGAATAAATAGAGTATATGTACACACTTTCTGATGTAACACTGATCATACTATTATTATTATGATTGTTGCTTTCTAGCCTCTTTCCTTTAAAGCTTAGGCCAAAGAATATTCATTTAAAAATTCACATTTATTGAGGCATAATTTCCATATAATACTGATAACACTGATGGATTTTGACAAATGAATGCAATCATGTAGCCACACCACAAATACAAGATTCAAAGTTTCTATTATCCCAAAAAAGTACATTTGTCCTCCTTTTCACTAAAATCCCCTACTTTCATTGTCATCCTGGCAACCACTTACCTTTATTTTGTCGTTATGCTTTCTGAGAATTTCATGCAAGTTCTATTATATGAAAAGATAATATGTAATTATTTATAATAAAATATAATAAATTGTATTAATATATATTAAATTTCATAAAAATGAATCATACAACATATATTCTGTTGTGCCTGGCTTCTTTCACTTAATATTATGCATGAAGATTTGTTCGTATTGTTGCATGTACCAGTAGTTTGTTCCCTTTCATTGCTGGGTACTTTTCCCTGGTATGGATATGTAACAATTTGTTTATTCATTCATCAATTGATTAAATTCATTTATTTATTTATTTTTTGGCTGCGTTGGTTCTTCGCTGCTGCACCCAGTTTTTCTCTAGTTGCAGTGAATGGGGCTACTCTTCATTGCAGTGTGCGGGCTTCTCATTGCAGTGGCTACTCTTGTTGCAGAGCACGGGCTCTAGGCGTGCGGGCTTCAGTAGTTGTGGTGCACGGGCTCAGTAGTTGTGGCTCACAGGCTCTAGAGCGCAGCCTCAGTAGTTGTGGCGCATGGGCTTATTTGCTCCGCAGCATGTGGGATCTTCCCGGACCAGGGATTGAACCCGTGTCCCCTGCATTGGCAGGCAGATTCTTTTTTTTTTTTAACATCTTTATTGGAGTATAATTGCTTTACAATGGTGTGTTAGTTTCTGCTGTATAACAAAGTGAATCAGCTATACATAAACATATATCCCCATATCTCCTCCCTCTCGTGTCTCCCTCCCACCCTCCCTATCCTACCTTTCTAGGTGGACACAAAGCACCGAGCTGATCTCCCTGTGCTATGCGGCTGCTTCCCACTAGCTATCTGTTTTACATTTAGTAGTGTATATATGTCCATGCCACTCTCTCACTTCGTCCCAGCTTACCCTTCCCCCTCCCCACGCCTCAAGTCCATTCTCTACGTCTGCGTCTTTATTTCGCAGGTGGATTCTTAACCACTGCACCACCAGGGAAGTCTGACGGACAAATTCTTGCTTTAATTTTGGCTGTAATGAATAGAGCTGCTATAAACATCCACATACAAATCTTTAGGTACACATATGTTATCATATGGTAAGTGTATAATTAACTTTATGAGAAACTACTTGTTTACAAAGTGGCTTACCGTTTTACATCAATATCAACAGTGTATCAGAGATCCAACTACTTTCCATGCTCTTCAACCCTTGGGTGGTTATTCCTTTGTACACATTTTTCTAGCCCCTCCCCTTTTCTGGTAATTTATTTATATATATGTTAGATAGTTTGATTTCTTTTAGTCCTTTTTCTCTCTCACCTTTATTTTGAAAAATGTTAATTGCTATGTCTTCAAGTTCACTGAATTTTTCCTTGGCAGTGTCTAATTTGTATTATTTTTAAAAATTTATATACTATAGTTTTCATCTCTGTGAGGCCCATTTGGGTTTCTTTGAGATCTTTTTCCTTTTTATATTCATGATAAAGAACATCATGAGCATATTAAGTATATTTATAATATATTTATAGAATATAATATATAATGTATATTAAATATAAATAGTATACACATATGTATTTCCTAGTTCTATCTGCTGAGAGGGCTAGATGAAGCAAAATCCCATTCACAATGAGCACACCCAGTTCTCAGACCTTAGTTTCTAATACCATTCTCTATTAAAAGGAACCAGGGCTCCTTGGAAAAATGGCTGATCTTAGGACCAGGGGAGTGGATATACAAGATGAGTGTAGAGCATTCTGTGGTTCCAGAAAGTGGGAAGTGCTCAAAAAACAAAATGATGGAGGTATGTCAAAGGGATATAGGAGCCAACTAAAAGATCTCCCAGTGATCAAAGCTGGAACAATTTGAGCAAAATCTAAATGACACAGTATCAGATTAAAACCCAAAATATAAAATAAATGTCCCTGAGTTCATACTGATATAACTAAATGGTTGAATAAAGAAATTAATGAGGGATAATAGATAAATCTCTCACACAGAAGAATACCAAATAATTTATGTGGATACTCTGCCCTTAAGGAGGGGGAATATAATTTCTCATCCTTTAAGTGTACAATGAACACAGTGATTTCTTTCCAAGATATACAGTATGGAAAGGCGGGGGAGGGAAGAGAAACTTGATAGTGGAGAAACCTGGCAAACACTACCTCAGTTAAATGATCAAGTCATGTTGATAGTATATATCCTTGATACGATGCAGTGAGAATGGCACTGTACTTCTGTAGTCTATCTCCCAAAACATCAGACAAAACCAAACTGAAGGAATGTTGCACAAAATACCTGAACAGCAGTTATTAAAATGTTAATGTCAATAAAAACAAGGAAAGTCTGACGAACTGTTGGTTCAAAGAATTCTAAGGAGACATGATGACTAAATGTAATGTATCCTAGACGGGATTCTGGGTCTGAAAAAAAACATTAGGTAAAAACTAAGGAAATCTGAATAAAGTATGACTTCAGGTGTTAATAATATACTGAAATTTGTTCATTAGTTGTGACAAATGTGCCATCATAATGTAAGATGCTAACAATAGGGGAAAAAGGGTGAGGAAACATGGAACTCTGTAATATCTCTGCAGTTTTCCTGTAAAATGAAACTATTCTAAAATAAACATTAGATGCTAAAAATAAAAACATTTCAAGCTAATCAACCAAACAAAATTTGTAGAGTTTATTTGGATTCAGATTCATAAAACAGTGTATATTATAAATGCATGAGTATATATATGTGTTTATATATATGTATAAATATAAAACACAAAATGTATAAATACATAACAAGTATATATATGCACACAAGTGCATTATTAGACAAAAAGACACGTAATAAGTAATATTCCTCAAATAAGTATTCAAGTTTTATTGTGCATGCATATACACATATACACATATATCATACATTAGAAATATATACATAAAATGTATACATGCACATATATTAACAGAGTATATACACAGATGTATATATACATACATATAAACTATATTTCTACATAAAATGTATATTGGTAAAATATATATTATGTGTAATATATATATATATACACACACACATAAAAAGTGCACACACATACACATATATCTACCTCTGCCTGTTATATAATCAGAGAAATTTGAACACTGACTTGAGGAATTATTATCAATTGTCCTTATTTCTATACAGATAATCAAGATACTGGTTACCTATAGGTGGGAGGAAAAGCATTACAATCAAAGGGCATGAAGAAGATTCTGGGCTGTAGGGAATATTTTATTTCATAACTTGTGTGATATTAAATGGCTCTTTACGTTACAACAATTGATTAAGCCATACATTTATATTTTGTACACTTTCATATGTGAGTCTTATTTTGTGATCATAAAGTGGAAAAAAATGAGAATGACAAAGGACAAATTAGAAACAGACAGTTTAAGGAGGTTTTCTGTAAAGGATAGTAGAGAAACGGGATGGTACCTGAAGGAGTATATGGTGTCCAGAGAGATTAATTTTTTAGGATGGGAGAAATTATATCACTCTTACACATACTCTGTTAGGCTACAGAATATGGAAATCATATGGCATTCTGAAGCTGGTATTGACACAGTCTTTTAAACTGACTTTTTACATGAATAGTATTTTAGTATAAATTGTCACTAATAATTTTTCTTTTTATATTTCCTTTCCACAATATGGGGAACCCAGAAATATAAGTAATTGATGATTATAAATCATACATATACATATAAAACTATATATAGTTCTATAGCTTTAGCATGTTGTGTCACTTAACAGCTGAGTAGATCAAGTGAGGTGGTATTGGGTTGGTCAAAAAGTACCTTCGGTTTTTAAGTAAAAATAAGACACATTTTTCATTGTCACCTAGAACTTTGTTGAACAGCGTATTCACCTTTTTGTTCCACTACCTTCTGCCATTTTTCAGGCAACTTCATAATTCCACCTTCCCAAAACTTTTTATCTTTTTGAGCAAAGAACTGTTCCAGGTGCGTTTTATAGTCTTCTAGGGAATTGAAATTTTTTCCACTAAGAGAATTTTGTAGAAACCAAAATAAATGGAAATCCGAAGGTGCAATGTCTGGTGAATACAGCAGATGAATCAGAACTTCCCAGCCAAGCTGTAACAGTTTTTGCCTGGTCATCAAAGAAACCTGCGTTCTTGTGTTATCCTAATGGAAGATTATGCGTTTTCTGTTGACTGATTCTGGACGCTTTTCGTTGAGTGTCGCTTTCAGTTGGTCTAATTGGGAGCAGTACTTGTTGGAATTAATCGTTTGGTTTTCCCAAAGGAGCTCATAATAGAAGACTCCCTTCCAATCCCACCATATACACAAAATCACCATCTTTGGATAAAGACCGGCTTTTGGTGTGGTTCATGGCGGTTCATTTCGCTTGCCCCACGATCTCACAGAAGTTCCACATTATTGTACAGTATCCACTTTTCATTGTCACAATTTGTCTTAAAAATGGACCATGTGCATTACATTTAAGTAGAGAATCCCATGCAGAAATATGGTCAAGAAGGTTTTTTTCAGTTAACTTATGTGGAATCAAACATCAAAGCCATTAACATACCCAAGCTGGTGCAAATGATTTTCAGCACTTGATTTGGATATTTTGAGTATGTTGGCTACCTCCCGTGTGGTAGAATATTGATTGTTCTCAATTAATGTCTTGATTTGATTGCTATCAACTTCAACTGGTCTACCCGACCACGGAGCATCGTCCAGAGACAAATCTTCAGCACGAAACTTTGCACACCACTTTTTTGTTTGTTTGTTTTGTTTTTGTTTTTGTGTTTTGCGGTACGCGGGCCTCTCACTGTTGTGGCCTCTCCCGTTGTGGAGCACAGGCTCCGGACGCGCAGGCTCAGCGGCCGTGGCTCACGGGCCCAGCCGCTCCGCGGCACGTGGGATCTTCCCGGACCGGGGCACGAACTCATGCACACCACTTTTTGACACATTCGATCAGTCACAGCACCTTCTCCATACACTGCACAAATCTTTTTCTGTGTTTCAGTTGCATTTTTACCTTTCTTGAAATAATAAAGCATAATATGCCAAAAATGTTGCTTTTTTCTTCTATCTTCAATATTAAAATGGCTACACAAAAATTCACCAATTTTGATGTCTTTTTTAAATGTACACTGATATGACAGCTGTCACATACAATCTAACAAAATTGTTTTGAATGAAATTAAAGACAACTGAGTGCTACTAGAGCCATATTATGGAAAAAAACGAAAACCTTTTGGCCAACCCAATAGTAGAGCACATGAAATTAATTTCCCGTAGCAGGAAATGCAACCCCTTTGCCCATTAATGTGTCTCCATTCCATCCCCTCCCTCAGAAAAAAAAAAAAAGAATTGGGAGTTCCACATGACCTCTTTTCATGTCTATTAGCAAGATGAGCTTGTAAAACCTTTCCAAATGAGGAGAAAAAAAATCCTTCACATAAAACAAAATTTTTTAAAAAATGGAAATGTGAAGCTTTCTCATTTATGCTCAAATACTTGGTGATGGACAGAGTATTTGCTGTGTTCTTCTGCTGTTGTTCTTTTATTCTTCTGTAGCAGCTCACCCCACACAATTTTTATGGGCTTGTAATTCTCTGCCTACCTCATTGTAACCTCCTCCTTACTGTCTTCTCTTTCTTGAGCATTCTTCCTTTAAATAGTCAAAAATACATCCTTTACTGGTGGCTGTACATCCACTTTTCCTTTACTACCTTGATTCCACATGTATTCAGTGCCTCGACAGTTCTTAATATTTATTGGGTATTATTTAAACATTGCAAAATTTCTAACACCTCCCAATTTTTGTAATCAAAAAATAAAGATGGGTCTGTATTTGGAATTGTCTCTTATGAGGGCCTCCTGCCATCAACATCTTTGACTCTATTTTAACCTGTGTTTTATAATATTTTTTCCCATATACTATATCCCTCTCGATGTAATATTTGGAGAAATAATACCACATTGCATCTTTCTCCTCCAATATACCCACAGCACTGTTTCCTTTTATTGCAGTAGAAGGGCTGAATATTTTGATTTGATTACAATGACCACATGGAACAGCAAATCTTTATTAGGGTAGCAAGTGTATTTTAATCTTACTCACATGGACAGTTGTGAATTCATGAAATAGTGGGGAGATAAATTTTCTTTAAAGAAGGAAAAGTATAAACTTCTTGAGAATGAAAGGATTACTCACAAAGGCACTGAGAATATGAATTGACTTTTACAAAGAACCAAAGAGCATTTCTAGTACACTGACTGTCATATATGTTTGTTTATACTTGGGCAGCTGTGTGTTTTTAGTCAGGGTATAAACAGAGCAAAACTTGATATGATAAAGAGAATTTTGCAACCTAGTCATGTTGAGTTGTTTAAGAAATCAATAGGTCTTTCCTGAAAATAGCACAGGGACTGGACATGGGTGAAAACATTACCCAAAGATAACCACAGCAAAGGAACACACTAGTTCCCTCTCTTATGTTAATATTATCTTTTTACATAAGATCTTCAAGCAAACATAAGTGAAACAGTAGATTTTAAAAGAATTTCCTCCTTTTAGCCTCTTCTTGGCTCTATAATGAGCTGACTAGTAAAATCTAAGCATTGGAAAAAATTCCAGTGGGGATGAATTGATCCACTCCTGACTGAGACTAAAGTCACTTTCACCATTTCAGCAGATTAAATGACTGTTTATTGAATTTGGGGTCACTTTACAGAAGCTGTTTGACCTCAGGTCTTCTCCATCAGCCTCTCTAAGCTGGCTGACAGAAACATGGAGAACGTCAGCGTGGGATCTGTGCAATTGGGTGATACTTTTGGGGAGGTAGGTCTTATTTTACCTGATGGCACATGCTGGGTAAACCAAGGCTGTAATTTTTAAAAAGCATAGGTTTTAGAATTAGACAGCTGGTTTTAAATCCAGGTTAATCGTTTCCAACAAGAATGACCTGGAGCAGAGACATAATCTGCCTAAAATCTATTTACTTATCCATCAAATTTGAGCCCTCCTCAGCCTAAGTGGTTAGCAGGATCACATGAAATGCTATATGTAAAGCTTCTAATCCATTGCCTGGCCCAATACTAACAGTGGATTCCATTTTCTTGAGGTTTTTTTTTTGCCCCATTTCCTTAATACAAAATGTATATCCCTTGTGTTTCTGTGCTAAAGTGTCCCTTTCAGTAATAAACATGGCTCTTTCTTTCTGTAATTAATGCTCTGACACACTTTCAACATTCAATCTAAACTTCTAGCTTCTCACCTTATCCAGAAACACTAGAATTAAGTCCAGCTATTTCTTCCATCTGCCACTGGTTCTCTGTTAGCATGTGTATTGCTATCTGTTGTGTGAGAGCCAGGCTAACAAATCCCTACTGCCCTACTGTAGTCTCGGCTGGCTCTGCTTCTAATTACATCTATGCTCAAAAGGAAGAAGTTGGTTTTTTTCCTTAAGGCTTCCTGTATGATTTTATTGGCAATTATTCCCCATTATGCAGTGGGCTTGATCAGCTTCCTGTGACCCAATCCAATAATTATTGTCATTGTTCAATACGTTAGAAAATTTCCTTACAAGGAACCATCAGGTAGCTGCTTACAATGGCATTATCTCCAGCCTCAATTTAGTGTGGGTGGGGA
Organism: Lipotes vexillifer; assembly: GCF_000442215.2. NCBI lineage: Eukaryota > Metazoa > Chordata > Mammalia > Artiodactyla > Lipotidae > Lipotes > Lipotes vexillifer. The sequence goes on from NW_006781538.1 coordinate 882,320, forward strand.
TACTTTCCCACATACATGGCAGTATGAAAATATGTATCACTGATGTGGCCAAAACCAAAACACTGCTAAACACATTTATTGCATTCTACTAATGTCAGTACATCATCATATGCAAAATGAAACTACAAATTCCCAAGTGATTAGCATGTACTTCCCTTCTTCCCATTTCTGTTTAGCTGGAAATGGAAACCATTCCAATAATAATCAGTTGCATAAAAGCACAGAGTACATTCCATAGCTACAAATCAAAGTTACCACCCTCTTCTTCCTATATCATTTGACCCAGGCAAATGTCAGTAGGAGGTGCTTTGCCAATTGTTCTTCATTTTCATTTCCCTTCTTTGGGATGGACTCTATCATCCAGTCTTCTTCCCATTTAAACTCTCTTGGGATGCATTGCTTGTGAAGAAAATTACTCCGTGACTGCTAGAAATAAATAGTTTTAATTTTACCTTTTAATCTTCACTTTAACTTTCATCTTGAATTTCCCATTTTCAAGTATCTGACTGAATTGATTTGATGCTTAATGCTTGCCAAATAAATAATGAGGCTCTGAACGAGTCCATATGTAATAAGGCGAGGATTTCATTACTCCTGACATCACTATAATCAGGCAATGATTAAATTATTTCTAACATGCCTAACACCAATGTGAAATTATACTAAAGACCCAGAACAATTTAGGCCTTCCCACCATGTTTTGTATCAAGCACTTCTATTGCCAGCAGTTTATCACAATGTTGCAGGAATTGGCCTGTAAGGGTTTATGCTAATGCTAATGGAAAGAACTCATCCACAGGTGTCCCCCTTTATCTCAGCTACATCTTTGAAATCATTTACAAGTTCCATGGTAACAACCCTAAGGCCCACCAGCAGGAA
>NW_006781538.1:883291-926662 GCF_000442215.2 Lipotes vexillifer
GAATGCTGATAACACTTATGAGTGGAAAAAAGACTTAAATAATCAAACAGTTTACAAATTGTAGAAACCTAGACAGATGTTCAACTCATGGTCGTTTTGTGGAGGGGCAGTGGGGCAGCTCTGAACTGACAAGTGTCTGCCTGCTCTTCATTCAGGGTAGAGAGAGAGACTCAGGCATGTCCTCCAATCAAGGGCATTCACATCTCTCTCTGGCATAACTGGCATTCCTTCCAGTTTGTAGAAATCAGATTATACCCATTACATCCAAGGGAGATGCTTAACTCAGATCTTTGAGTTATGTTTATAGTACATTTGGAGGCTGACAGCAGCACCACCCAAACAATGATTTGCGGCTTTAATGAATGCCTGCAGGATGGTGATATTGATGAGAAATCTGTATTAGAGCACTGTGAATCATCATTAAAAGGCATTTAAAATTGGCTTGTAAAATATGGCTTTCGCTGCCCTCTATGCACTCTCCTGGAAAGATGAAGTCGTGTATTAAAATGATGATATGGATGTTAATAAATATGAAGTCATGGCTACGCTATTAGATCTGAATGTGGCAACAAGAGCCCCTGCAATTTACTCTCAAAGTTAGAGGTTCTGTTTTTATTATTGAATCTATAGGAGACATTTTACAATGGTCTGGAGCCAAAACGTTAACTTTCCTGGCCACTAAGCTAGCCACTGGTCCAGAACTTTAGTTTAAAAGGACAAAATGTCCTATTATTGTTGATGTGGTTTGTAAATTCCATTGTGGATTTATTATAGGCTGGGGGATTGTTGACTCTGGACATCAAGTAATTCCAAGCTGTCTGAATTCATAATGTGAGGACTTTTTGAACTGCAAACAATCCTGGGTTTTTCAGTGCAAAAACAGCTTGGAGGTGTGAGGGTGGGGTTGAGTTGAGGGGAGTGGTGCAAGCCAGGTGTTATTCTGGGGGATAGATCCAGTGCATCGAGGTATACCTAATTCTCATTGCAGTCATTGTACATCAAGAGAATTTATATTTAATGATCAACCTAGCATTTAGTATGTAGCATTTATCTTATTAGAGTTATCAATTTAATTATATATGAAAACATTCAAATTAGCAAACGCACGAAGGAAAACTGCTTGTGCGTGAAAGAAGATAAGCCTATATTATGGTTAATGTATTTATCCATTAATATAATCATTATGTAATTTAAGACATTTAGGTTCTACCAAAGTATCTTGCTAATGTGGGTTATAATGCCTGTGGTTTTCATAACAGTTTCTGAACTTAATCCTCTTCTCTTTCCATGGTTTACAGTATCCAGTTCTTCTCATTCACAGTTGTTTAAACATTTTCAACTTCCTCTAGAGTATCTATTTTGAAACTATATTCAGCTAGAATATGTTTCTGATTGTCATTAAAATATTTATTTACTCTTCTAGAATAAAGGGTATTTTTAACATGTATAATAGTCTTAAAGGATGCTGGATATCAACTTTCTAACTATAATCTCACTTCAACATGCAGCTGAGTAAATACTTCAGATAACATTTCATATTGCGCTCCCTTCAAATCGTTGTTTAGAAAATTTTTCCTCGTCCTTACAGAGTATATCCATTCATTTTGCCTATCACCCTAGCTTTTCCTCAGCGTGTCACCGAAGAAGCACTTTGACAATGAACTTCACCAAGACTAAAACCTTAAAGTCCTGCCAGAGGTATTCATATATATCCTCTTTATCTACATCTATTAATTTTTTAACTCTAGTGTCCTGGGTGTTTACAGGGGTATTCTATTCTTTGTAGCTTTACACTGTAAGTATCTAGAATAAGAACTGTATTTCCTTGACTCTGTCCAGGAGAATTCTCCCATGTTATTGAAGCTATCTGCAGCATTTGATATTGTGGCAGCTTCTCTTCCTGTTTCTCTTAGTTTGGACAACACCCTGTTCTCTTGGCTCTCTTCCTACCTCAGTGGGTGCACCTTTGGGGTTTCCTTCTGCTCCTGTATAGCATGACGTTCCCAGAATTCTCTCCTTCCATCTGTCCCCTTCTCACTCTGCACACACTCCTCACTCATGGGGATAATTGGCAATACTCTACTGGACCTCTCTTTTTCTTACTTCTGATCTGAAGATCATTTTTCTTTACTTAGGATACTACTTGGAAATGTCAATAGTTCCTCAAATTCAATAATAATAATTATTGCTAATAATCCCATTACTATTGAACCAGTCCAGATCGCATCATCTCTTGCTTGGACGAGTGTATCAATTTGCTAACTGATTTTCTAAACTTTATTCTTAATATTTTCTTGACTTTTATTCATATGTATCTATAATTATATGTCTAAAATGATTTTTTTAGTCCTTATTTTAACTATCTGCAACTCATGATAATACTGACTTTTCTCTTTCTGTTACCCTTTTCTTAGTTAATGTAATAATACTCTCACCTGGTTTTCTTCCTACCTTTTTGCCTATCCCTGCCAGGTCTTTTTTGTACATTCTTCTATATTTTCCAGTTCCATAGATGGTGGTTTCTCACAGGCTCCATCTGTATCCCATTTTCCTTTCATTTTATTTCCTCTACCTTGGGCAATCTCAAATATTCCCAAGGCTTCTGTGACCATCTCTTTGCTGGTAAATCCCAAATTCGTATTTCTAGTACCATATTGAATATCAACTCCTTCCTAGTTATCTATCTCTATTAAATATTCCATAGGAATATTCCTTTCAGTTTAACATGTTCAAAATTGAACTCATAATTTTCTCCCAAAGCATAACTCCTCCTTCTGAGATCCTCATCAGAATGAAAATATAGTCAGCCACCAGGCTGCCATACCAGAAATCTTGATATTATTGTAAATTCCTCCTTATACTTCTTCACTTCTCACATCAGCACGTCCAGCCACTTCTAGCTCCTAAATGTCTCTCCAAACTGTACCCACTACCACTATCCTATTTAAGATACTCTTATCTTTTACCAGGATTATTGTACCAGCCTCTGGTCTCCTTATTTTTTACCGCTTACGCGCGTCTCTATAATACCCAGAGTGATTTTTCTAAGGTACAAATATGATTTGCTATTTTTTAATTATATAAATCTTTATTTACTTATTTTTAAAAAAAATTTATTGGAGTATAGTTGATTTACAATGCTGTGTTAGTTTCAGGTGTGTAGCAAAGTGAATCAAATAATTATACATATACAGATATCCACTCTTTTTTAGATTCTTCTCCCATGTAGGCCATTACAGAGTATTGAGTAGAGTCCCCTGTGCTATACAGTGGGTTCTTACATACACATTACTATATATAAAACAAATAACTAATGATTTGCTATTTTTATGCACAGACCTTTTTAAGACATCCATTGCCCTCAGAATAATGTCCAGACTGCCTAATATGGCTTAGAGAGCCCTTCCCAGAATGACTCCATCTCTCTCTCTGCAGCCCAGTTTCTTCCCATCTCCAGTTCTCACCTTCCAGTGTAAGCCCTAGTCAGACAGAATTACTCTTGGTCCCCCGAATTCCATGTGTTCTCTCTTGCCTTGGCACAATAGATTTGTATGCTCAACTTCCTCTCCTACAGCATTCTTCCACCTCCTCTTTGTTAACATTCTACTCTGCTGATCTTTCAAGGCTTAGTTTAGAGAATACTTCTTCCAGAGCTCTTTCCTTGACGTTGCCAAGACTTGGTTAGGTGCCTTTTTGCTGTTCTCACAAAACACCTTCTACTTACCTCTGTAACTTAGTGTACCATGGTGTGACTGCCTGCTACCTACCACCCTATACTCAACTGTGAATTCTTTGAGAGCCAGGGCTCTGCCATTCATCACACAAAGCCCCTGACACAAAATGGGTACTATATAGGTGTCTGTGGAAAGAAAGAGGTAAGATAGGTAGGAAGTATGATTCAGGTTTCTAATTATTAAAAACATTACAGTTGTTCCCCATTACCTTTGAGAAAGAAGCCAAAAACCTTAGATCTAGGTTGGCTTTTGTCATTCTCAGCTCTGGTCACACTCCCAGGGGTATCTGGCTCTCACACATAAACCAAACATACAAGTCCCCAACCATGCTATGCCCTCTCTTGTGCCTTGAATCTTATCTTTCATTTCTTCCTACTTGCCTATATATATAATTTCAGACTCCTCTGAAATGTCACCTCCTCTGCCTTTGCAAGGTGGAGTTAAGTGCCAATTTCTTTGCCTAGTGCTCTGCACACAACTCCTAATATAACCTTTATTCCATCATTTAATAATTTGTTCATACATGTTCATACATACCACTACCACAAACTTCTGGGACATAGCACAGAACCTAGCACCCTGAAGATGGTGAGTGTTTGGTAAATGCTCATAGGATCAATGGATGAGGAGGGCACTATTTTGCTGAGGGAACTAACTGTTCAACCTGGGTCTCATCTCAAACCAGAGATCTAATCTTTAAGATTAAAATAAAAGAGGAAGTCTAAGAAGATGCTCTTAAAAATAATGAAACACATTGTATATAGACAGGAAACCTCCTGAAACTGAAGCTACCTAGTATTTATAATGGATCTCTAGCTTTGTAACCTGATTCTTGGGGTATCATTTCTTAAACACTCATGTTCAAGACACTATGCTGATAGTGTTATATAATTTATCTCACTTAATTCTAACAACCATAAGAAGTAGATTCAAGTATTATCCTTTATTAAGAATGAGGAAAATTAGACCTAGAGTGATGAAGTATCTTCCCTAAGATCCCTCTGCTAGTAGTAGCAAAACTAGGACCCAAGCCCAGATCTGACTCTCTACATCCACTACACCATACATGGAGTTTCTTGACTCAAAAAGAGCATCATGTTTTCTAAAGGACAGAAAAATTTTCTGGGAAATATTGTGAAATATGTTTCCCTATGACCTAAGCTTCAACCATTATGTATACTTTAAAACAATCATGAAAATAACTTTCTGTGGTTTTCACATGCTCCTGAGTCAGGTAGACAGCAGTTATGATGATAAGTAAAGGTATAGACCAAGTAAATTACTAATACTTATCTCCTTTATAGTGCCTTGAAAAGTATATCATTCCTTCTAATTGAAATTTGAAGAGTTTATGAATAAGTAGAACCACAGAACAAATACTATATAATATCTCCCTAGAAAACTATATCCCAAATGGAAAAGAAAATTGTAAGTGGAGTAATGGATAAAATACAGGCAATTTTTATAATATTGAGAGGGAAGTGAACTAGAAATCCTGCTCACTGACAATATAGCAGAGAGTCTATGGATAATAGATAAGACTTCTGGAGACCACAATTGCCCAGCAAGCATACTAAAGAGAACAGAAGGGTTAATCCACTGATAAAACAAGGATATATCAAGATATAAAAATTTGCGTTGGATAGGAAGTCACCTCTTCTTGTGTAATTGCCTTCAGAGATTTGTGAACTTTCTTTGGCTGCATAGTTGCAAGGTCAAAATCAGCTGATTGGTGCGTCATCTAGCGCACCGATGGGGAATTGGCAGATATTTTTAGGCCACCATCTGGCAGTTACTTTTGCCCAAATCACCTCAATCTAGTAACAAAAGAAGTACATCACAGCTCCAAATATTTTACTGAGGCAGAAGTAATACAAATAGAGTAGTGGGTAAAAAAAATTTCCATGTTTTACAGAAAGTAGATTAGAGGGTATCAGGGGCTGAGAGGTGGAGGAAATGGGGAATTATTGCTTAATGGGTACAGAGTTTCTGTTTGGAGTAATGAAAAGTTTGGGGAAAAGACAGTAGTGATAGATGCAAGCACTGTGAATGTAATTAGTGCCCCTGGACTTATATACTTAAATATGGTTAAAATGTTACATATATTTTATTACAATATAAAAAAATGATAATATAATATACCCCATTGAACTACACACTTTAAATGGAATTGTAGAATATGTAAATTATATTTTAATAAAGGTGTTAGAATAGCTATGTTTTGGATTGGCCAAAAAGTTTGTTCGGGTTTTCCTGTGAGTCTGCGGGAAAACCTGAATGAACTTTTTGGCCAACCCAATATTAGTTTCCTGGGGCTGCTGTAATCAATTAGGACACACTGGGTGGCTTCAAAGAACAGAAATTTATTATCTCACAGTCCTGGAGGCCAGAAGTCTGAAATTAAGATGTCAACAGGACCATGTTCCCTCTGACATGATTTAGGGGTCCTAGTTTCTGCTGGCACCTGACATTCTTTGGCTGTAGTTGTATCACTCCAATCTCTGCCTCCATCTTTATGTTGTCTTCTCCTCTTCTGTCTTTTATAATGACAGTTTATTTGATTTAGGGACTAAATTACATCTGCAAAGACTCTTTCTGCAAATATTGTCACATTCACAGGATCTAGAGCACGGATATGTTTTTTGGGGGCCTACCATTCAATCTCCTACAAGCTCCTACCCTCAGCAGGCACTTACTGTGTGACAGGCACGCACTTACTTGCTAGGCATTTCTACCTCAACTATTTAATTCTCAAAACAACCCTAAATAAAATAAGTACGATTATTATATACACTTAAGAGATGGTATAACTGAGACTCAGAGAGGCTTAGTAATTTGTTCATGGTCACACTGATAAGCACTAGAGTTGAGATGAAACACAGAGGGTGATTCTAGAGTTTGCCCTCCTAGCCCAGCTATTCGAGTCTCCTTTGACAAGAGAGTACACTGTGGCAGGGGGTGGGAAGCTGATTTCTGTATCTGTATGTTTCTTTTTCTCCCACTTGTCTTCTTTCTGTAAGGTTCTGTAATTATTGTAGCAAACAGGAAGGCCCTCTTTCTATTTCATCTGCTAAGACAAGCTTTCTCATCTGCTATAAATTGTGGTTTTTCTCCAAGAGATAATAGATTAGATTTGGATTTGTCCAACTTTGAGCTGAACCTCTCCCTGAACGTCTGTCTTGTGAAGATCATAAATGTCATAAACTGAAATTCATAGAAGATGTGTAAACAGCAGTAATTATACAATTCAAGGTGGGGGGGGGTTGTATTAGAGCCCTCAACCAAGTACAAACCTCCCACTTGTTAGTTCACCTTTAAATGACATAGCAGCTCTGTGCCTCTAAAAAGAAGTTCAAAATCAAATATATCTAAGTGAACACTGTGGAAAAAAAAATAACTGGAGTTGGGTACTATTTTTTTTTTTCTAAATCACTTTTTATTAAGACAGCTTTTGAGAGCCATTTCCGCTAAAATTTACTGCAGTGGAGAAACACGATACAATAATTACTGCATATAGAAGTCATCTTCAATCCTGAAGATAATACAGGATATTCAGGGCTTGGGACCATCATAATTTGGTTACTCCAAAGTGTCTTGTCACATAAGATTAATGACAGCTCTCCTTATCGATAAAGCACTTAGGCGCTCAGTTTCTACCATGCTAATATCCAAAGGAGCAGTCCTTCATACTGTGGTTTTGTATTTCCTCTGTAAGTTTCATTTCCTTGCCTTTTCAATTTTACTTTCTGGACTAAGTTAATTTTCATTGCTTCCTTTGGTCTTTTCCAGTTTAAATCTCAATTTAATGATCTATCTCATGTCACAGTCTACTGGAGCATTATTTAGTAACCAGCTTTTTCTCCTGTAGTTCATGGGCACAGAACTAGTGACAAAATATCCTTATTCCCTTACAGAATATAAACTGTTTGCTAGAGAGCATTCTTCACTTACCTAGTTTTAAAATCTTTTCCTGAATAATTCATATGTAAAACTACGAATTTCTTTCTTCAAGTTTAGAAGACCATTACTTATGAAGAAAACAAAGAAAAAAAAAAACAAAATTAAGGGAGAGAAACAAATTTATTTCAGAGTATGGATAAGGGACTAACTTAATGATTCAGGCATTAGAGATTTTGCTGTGGCAGACCTACATGTGTAATCTAGAGGATATGAAGCTTTCCTTGATGATTCACATGTTACTGATAAGATAATTCCAGCTTCTTAGATTTTGAAAGGCTGTTGGAAAATAAAGCAGCTTTTTTCATGTTTTACAGGGAAAACTATTTGCAGGAAAAGTTCTGATTTTTAGGCTTCCTAACTTTGGTTGAATACATTTATCTGAGTTAATAAGAAGGCCAACTAATAGTAACCATACCTTATATTTATTGATAGAATGTGCTAGAAGTTCTGTTGAGTGTTTTATGTACATTATTTCATTTTTATCCTCCAAGTAAGCACTATTAATATTCTTTCTTTTATGGGTGAAAAAACTGAGGTGCAAAGAAGTTAAGTAAGTAACTTGCCTTAAGTGACATAGCTGGTAGGTCACAGAGCAATAATTAGAGCCTTGTTCTGACTCCCCAGCTTAGCTGTTTAACCATTTACAGTAGCCCCTCCCTGGTAGCCTGCATTTTTCCAGATTGTGAACACATTATTTGGATGGCTACAATTAATAGGTTGCTGGCTGCAGGTTACATCCCTCTGTGGACCAAGATTTGCTCTGTCCCTTGGTCCCTGAATGTCTCCTCCTTTATCTCTTTCAAAATGGACACCCTTAAACATTTTTCTACGACAATTCTGTGACACTGTCACATTTGCTAACAGGATAACATAGATTAGTGTTTACAATTCCATGGCTGGCGATCCCACTGCCATGAGACAAAACCAGTGTTTCTGCAAATCCTTTTCTCCCTCCGGCCTCGGTGCAATTGTCCTTCCTCGGGCTAATCTCCAATCACACACCCTCAGCTGCTAAGGACAAAGAGAATTTTTGCCTGGGTAAGAGTGGTGACATTGGGTCTGCCAACAGTGAAAAATGAATCCTTCATGATTAAAGAATCTTGGATCTCAGTAAGATCTTTCATGTAGACCTCAAAAGAAAATTTTGCCTCAAATAAACTCTTTCCTCTCCAAGTCTCTAAGTTCCAAGACCTTGGGCTCTAGTTTATGAAACCTCTCCCCCAAGTTTTATTATTTGACAGGCTGAGAAAATCAGAAAGATTTTGCTCTGTTCTAATGCTTGTGTTTGGCTGACCTACAAAGCGAGCAAGTGTCTCCTAAAAATGAGATCTGATTTGAATTGGAACCAAAGGATGACAAACCTGTGGAATGAAAAAACTCGAGAATCTAACCTAGTTACAGACAAAGAAAACAGTTTACTGCAAGGTTATAGCTAAAATGTTCATACTATAGGTCGTGTAACTTAGTGGCTAAGAGATATCTGTCCTTTTTGCTTTTGATTGATCTCAAGTGTCTCAAATAACTGCCTAGCACATGGTAAATACTTAATATTTCTGCTGAATGAATTTTGAGTCTGAGTTTCAGAGATTTGTGAACAGGGTTTGAATCCCTCCTCTTTCATTAAGTATCAGTGTGAACTTGGACAGCCTAAATCCTTTCCTTTGGCTTCCATAACCTCATCTGTAAGATGGGAATTACAATACTTTCCTAATAAAATGGATTAAAAAAAATTTAAACTAAGGCACATTTGTAGCACACTGTCCAGCTTTGAGACAGTGATCCTTGAGCAGTAGATAGCTATCATCATCATCACCCCCACTATTACTGTTGACATTATTATGTAGCACCACCATGCTCACTTCTGCCTTCTAGGCAAAAATAAAAGCAAATAAAATGTAATATTAATGCCCCAAAACATTTGGACTGAATTTTTGGTTTCTTCAATGGTGAGGAAGGATAGTTTACTGAGGTCTTAATACTTGATGTGCTCTCAGTGTTTCGAGCTTCTGAAGACTGGGGTGCAGATATTCCCATCTCTGCTCACATACCATCCCTTCTGGAAGGTCTGCCAGGTTTCAGTTTTGGGCTCATTTGCTTCACCAGGAATGAACAGGTCTGTATATTTCATGAGCTGTTCTGAAAGCAACCCCCATGTAGATTTTTATTTGAGAGGGAAAGGAGAGCTTGGGATAGGATGGAGAGAATATTCTAAAAGGAAATAGAGAAGTGGCCTGTCCTGAAGAAGACTTGGAGGATAGGGTTTCACCAGTTTCCAGGGCCTGCCCCGCCCCCACCCCCACCCCCATAATATCTTTTTTTTCCTTTTGTGAAAGGGTTGTCTCTATCTGGTTAATTGACACATCCATCACCTCACATATTTATCCGGCAGGGTGGTGGTGGGGAGGAATGAAAACATTTAAGTTCTACTCTCCTAGCAGATTTCAACTATACAATACAGTGTTATCAACTATAGTCACCATCTTGTACATTATATCTTTTACAAGTATATCTTTAGTACAGGATTTCTCAACATCAGCACCATTGACACTTGGGATTGGATATTTCTTTGTTGGAAAGGAGGCTGCTATACTATACATAGTGGGTTGTTTAGCAGCATACCTGCCCTCTACTCACCAGATAGATGCTAGTAACACCCCTGCATCCAATTAGGACAACCAAAATGTATCCAGACATTGTCAAATATTGCCTGGGCAACAAAGTCACCATAGTAGTAAAGTGGCAGGATTTGGATAAGGGATGCTTTCAAGTGTGTGCATCTATGGAGGTTGGAATTTCTGGATTGCAGGCAAATGTCATTTAGCTTTTACAGCTGATCAAGTTCTTTATGTACGTATTGGTCACTTCCAACAGTTAGAGGTAAGTAAGAACTAACTTAGTCCAGCAACACTATCAGGTACGATGTTCCACAGAGATCCAGTCTCAAGTCAAATCTGGCACACAAGCAAACATTATTAATAACTAGGTGCATAAACAACCATGCAGTTTGTTCCTTATGTTCAGTAAAGACTTTCCATCCTTTTAGACCCTCTTAAAAAACCCCATTGTATGAAAGATTCATTTCTATGAACATGTGTCAGGTTTAGCAAGATTACTGGATGGATCAGGCCACACATTCCTCCATTTTGGGGGGAAACAGACTCTCAAGGACTTATAGATCCGTAGTAAAAATCGAAAGGCATTAAAGCATTGAGCTCATCAACCATGCTTTTCACCAAAGTGTTGTACACAAAGCCACTTTTGTGGCTTTTCAACAACAAAAACTCATTTTTAATATCCTTTGTGCTAACTAATAAACACTGTGGCAGACTTATATTGTGGTGCTTGAAGCACTAATGCCGCCACCTCTGGAGTATACACAACTTAATGAAACACCTGGAGTATGTTCCTGATTAAGGTACTTCAGATGTGTTCAACTGCTCTTACGGTGTGGATGAAAGTTATTTTAAATAAATGCTCATCACACAGTTGGTACTGATGCACTGGAAGGAAAATTAAATCCTTGGACCCAAGCTTGAATAAAAAGAGTAGGACTGGACATATTGAGCCGGGGAGACCTGAAGACCAGAGGCCATTCCTTGAATGTTTCTAGAATGAATAAATCCTGGGATTCAAACATGTCCAGATTTCTTTTCAAGCCTGGAAGGTAGGATCTAAGTTATATTGGAAATAATTAAGAAAAAGAAGTGTCTTTACGTAAGGGAGACATATGACATTTCTCATCTCTCCAGGGTTGTACAAGAAATCTGCACTGTTTGTTACATGGGTCTTCTCTGAGTTCTGTGTTATTAAGTCTAGGTTCTTTTTGGACCTTGATAACCTCTAACTTCATGCTCTCTTTCTTCTCTTTATGATATTTATATTCTCTTGACTAATTTTGCAGTGGAAATTTTAGTCTTAGCTGTAAAATTCTATTTTCTTTGCAATGAGTAACTCAGAATGACAGAGACTAGGAAAATTACCCCCAAAAGGCACAATGCAACAATGGATATATTTTTGTTTTGTCTCTAATTTTAGCATCCAGGGCTGCATCTACATATGCCTTAGAAAGCCCTGTATATTGTGGTTCCTGAATAGAGTATGAAAAATTCATACTTTTTCGGTAGCAAATGTTTTATATGTCACCTCTGCAGATATCAAGAGTTCATAAAGATCATATGATTATTGGTCCACTCTATTACAAGATATTGTGAGAATAAGCCTCAAATTTTTTCTTTAACATCTTTATTAGAGTATAATTGCTTTACAATGGTGTGTTAGTTTCTGCTGTATAACAAAGTGAATCATCTATATGTATACATATATCCCCATATCTCCTCCCTCTTGCGTCTCCGTCCCACCCTCCGTATCCCACCCCTCTAGGTGGACACAAAGCACTGAGCTGATCTACCTGTGCTATGCGGCTGCTTCCCACTAGCTATCTGTTTTACGTTTGGTAGTGTGTATGTGTCCATGCCACTCTCTCACTTCGTCCCAGCTTACCCTTCCCCCTCCCTGTGTCCTCAAGCCTCAAATTTTGGGACTCGCTTTAACTTCAGTTAGTAATTCTGAGCTAGATTTGATCATTATTTTCATCTAAACAGTACCTAAATAGGCCCTTTCAATTTTGTTTGTTTTTAGAAATATTTACATGTTGGAAGAGAGATCCAAGCTCAGTGCCTAGAATGGACTCTAACCACAGTGACTAATTCTGTTACCCTAACATACCTTTGCTTCTAAATTTTTTGTCTGTTTGCAATGGCTTTTTCTGCAATGAGCTTCCTTTTATCTTTTCCCCCCCCCCCCCCCGGGGGTTATCTTGTCTTCTCCATACAGATCTTCTTACCCTGCTGTGCCTTTTTCACCTTCTCCAGAAGTGGGGGCTCCACCCATTGTTGTTTCATTGCCCCTCATAAACCCTCCTGTTCATTGATGAAGGTGGCCTGAAACCATTTGTTTCCCTGGCTCTTTCTGCACCTGGCTGCCAGCCCTCTGGAAGCAGGAAATATGCTTTAGTCATTGTTGCATTCTTAGAAACCAGCATAGTCTACGGCCTAGAAAGAGCATCAATAAATATATCCTGAATTGACTTGGAATTAAAAATCCAATTTTCTTATAATTTGCATATCCTGAGACTTTGAAATTACTTGGTGCTTTTTAGTTTACAAAGGAAGACATCTGGGTGGAAGGGGGAGGGAGAGTACCATTAGAAAAGCAGTCACAGTAAAGGCATTAGACTACCTTCCCCAGCCAGCTCTGTGTGACAGTGGGGGCTGGCATATGGTCGGACAGGCTTTGGGAATGCTGACACTGGGGGGTGTGGCAGAACAGAAGCTAGGGGAGCACAACAATAAGAGTAGATTTTATGATCTTCTGTAGTTACTAAATGTATGCGTGCTCAACGTGATGGCACCTCTTAGGAGAACAGAATGAGGACAGAGCCTTGTGTCCAGATTTGATGTGGGAGTGTCAGCAGATGCCCATGAAAACTCAGGCCTGGAGATAAGGGGACAGTGAGAAAGTAAGATGGAAAATTTGCAGAAACTCTTAGGAGTGTGAGAGTGTGTGTGTGTGCGTGTGTGTGTGTGTGTGTGTGTGTGTTTGTGTCTGTGTGTTAGTAAGCTCTGGGAACACAAAATTTTTAAAATTTAGAATATTTAAGCCAATTTTACTTAAATCTCCGAGGGACAGAGAGGCTCCCACGTGACATGAGGTTACAGATAACTTCACCTCCATTATCTCTTTTGATTCTCACATGAACATAATGAAATAGGCACAAAGTAGTTATTGTTATTTTACAGTTGAGGAAATGCAACTTGAGAGGTTAAACTAATAATAATAATAATAATAACCGAGACAGAATTGTGTGTCAGGCATAGTATGCTTCACTGCATTATTTCATTTAATTGTCTCAAATAAAACAAGACGTTGCTACTATTACTATACTCACTTCACAGCTAAGGAAATTGAGAGGTTATTTCCTCAATGTCACATAGGAAGCAGTGGGCTGAGACCCACATCTGTCCAATTCTAAAGCCTCTATAATTAGTCACTGTGCTATTCCACAGTTCTTGCTTATGTGTTAGGAAAAAAGTATTGTTGAAGACGACTGGCTTTCAAGACTGGCTTTTTTAAACAAACAAGTAAACCAAAAACAGAAAAGAAAAATCCAGGAAATGGTTTTACCCCCAAGATTAACATTTTCTCACTCATTTTAATCTAATTGAGCTCTATTACAACATGGGAGTGTGGGGTTTCCAAGTACAACCCATACCTTCCTCCATATTCACAACGGGCCCTTGCATTCCATCAGCTAGCCACCTGCTCTGTTCATTCTGTGTGATCACAGAAGCAGCCAGAAACCCTGCTGTTCCTTCACCTCCCCCTCTTCACATTTCAGGAGTTTCAGGGTGCCAGCAGACAGGAATTCATTCCTCCCACCGTGTGCTGAGAAGGTCACCATCCCATCCCTCCCAAATGGTGAAAGCAAGGTACAGGGAGGAGGAACAGTTTTCTAAAGGTCAGACTGAGGTGGGAGAGGAACCCTGGGGAATGGATACCCCTCCCACCAGCCCACCTGCCTCTACCTCGGCTCACCTTTTGATTTTCTAGATCTGAGAGCCAATCATAGAGCACAGGGAAGATGGGTTGTAGCATTTGATCTGGTCAATTCAGGACTAAAAATATTTCAGAATGATCAGATTTTCTGAGTTCAGTTAGAAAGAATTCTGCTTTCCTTCCCCCTGGAAATTCCTCAGTTTAGAAATTTTTAAATAAATAAAAACGTCAGTTGAACATGGCTAGATTTCCATTTCAGAAACTGATTTTCTGACAGCCGTAGAATTAAAATGCTTTTTTATTTGGGGAGGTTAAGATAAGATCTATATCGTACTAATCCATGATTTTCTAAACTTCACTTATTTTCTTTTCCTTCCTTACTTTTGTCATATACTGAGTATGGCTTCTCCTGTTAATTTTTTTAGTTACTTGATATTTTCCTTTAAAGTTACAATTTTAAAAGTTCATAATACTTTCTTCAGCATGTTTCCAATATATTTATAATAAAACTTTCTAATAGACATTGAATAAAACATAGTTATTAAAATAAAACCTGTTTCTTTAAGTAACATCTAAAACCATCTCATACCACCAGCAGTGTGCTTCCAGCTTTTTAGACACTCTTTTAATTACTAGGCTGGGACAATAGGGATAATGTTCTACACATCCTAAGGAAATATATTAAGGATTATGGAACAACTATGGTCTCTGAAAGATTTATGAATAATATACGGATGTGTATGCATCTTCTTTGATCTCTTTACTTCAGTTCTGATTCTTTTTATAATAAGTCATCTTTCACCAAAGCAGAGAGGTGGATTTAGGAAGGAAATCAGGCTGTACCCAAAGGTTCGGTACTCTCTTTCCTATTGGCAGTCCTGAAACTGAGAAGGAAAGTTATTTGTCAGCTCAGAATTCTTTTCCATATGTATTCATTCTCCTAAATATATAGACAGTGTAGCTGATCCTTAAATATAATTTCATGTAATCCTGTTACTTAAGGCATATCTTCCCTTCCAGAAAGAGGTGTCTGTATTCTTATTCATACCCCTGCTTCTCTCCTGCTCATGGTGCTGACATATGATGTAGTAAAGAATGAATGTTTTCCAAAGAGAGGTCTGCCTTTGCCCTGGGATCCTGGGAGGTGATATCTAGGCCACTGGAATGTCCTGCCTGATGAGAGTATCTTTGTTTACCTTGGGACCTTGCACTCCCCTGGACAGTCTCATATTGTGATTAATGATAAAGGTTTTGGGCTATGTGGTATCTGCTCTACTTCTGGAGGGGCAGGAGACCAAAGGTCAGGCACACAGGCTGTCAGCCATGTCTACGTGATGGAGTTCCAATAAAGACTCTGGACATGAGGGCTGGTGAGCTTCCCTGGTTGACAGTACTCTGTGCATATTGTCACACATCATTGCTGGGAGAGGTCAATCTGTCCATGACTCCACTGGGAGAGAATAAATAGAAGTTCCACATTTGGAAGCTTCCAGGACTCTGCCCCATGCATCACTCCCCTCGGCTGACTCTAATCTGTATCTGTATCTGTCTTAAAATATGACCACGAATCCTACAGCTTTTAATGAGAACTGCGAGCCCTTCTAATGGACTGTGCACCTCAAGTTGGGCACTGTAGCCCCTAACATCACTCACAGTAAAAGCACTCAGTAAATACTGATAGGCACTGCAACAGCATAGTTGAAGAGCTGTGAAGTCAGATACACTGGCTCTACCATTAACCAACTGTGTGGTCTTGGACAAGTTACTTAACTTCTCTGTGGTTCTTTTCACAAAATGAGAATAATACTATTTTGTACCTTGTAGGGTTGTAGCGAGAAATCAGTACGAATGCTATGCTGAGCCATTTTAGAACCTGAGGTATAAGGAAAAATCAGTAATGCTGATCTAGTCTTTATTTAAAATTTTAATATTTTATCATGAATCTTTCATTAGTATTCATTTTCAAGAAATGTTACATTAAAATATTATTAATCTTGATTACTAAGTCTTTGATGGCCCTTCAGATTTTGCACCCAAGGTGAGACCTTCACTCACCTCACCTTAAGTCTTGGCCCTGGTGAGGATTAACAGTAATAATTAAAGTAAATTACATAGCACAGGGCCAGTACCATAGGGAACACTCAATAAAGAATATATAACATATAACTTGAAGAAAACTTTGGAAATTTATGTTTGTGGGGATAAAGATATCATAACTATGACAAGGGATTGGGGAATATTTTCAGCTTAAAAGGAAACAACAGGAGTTTATTCTCATATGCAGACTGTAAAGATTGGACAGAGTATGAGAGTGTGAGGGCTTATGCATTGGTTTCCTAATTTATTATATGAGAAATGACAAATGAATAAGTTGGAGGTTCTTTATGAATGTTAGCATTTATAAACAGATGTTGAATTTGTAAAGATTACCTTTAAACAAAGAGCACATTCAACATTCAATAAATTGAAACGCCCACAAAGTACGATATTCTAGTTAGATGGATTCATCCTGAGAATTTCTTTTAGTCTCAGCTTTGGCTTTTGAAAGGTCTCTGTAATATGTATTTGCTGACTTCCTTACCACAGTGCCTAGAGTAGATGGAGCCTAATAACCCTGTGGCATTTCTGTGGCATTCATGCTTTTTGGTTCAAACCATGTTTATGGGTGTTAAAGACAGAGCTGTGACTTTTGAAACTGAATATCTGACTGACAAAAGATAGCCTTTTCTCTCATGACTTATATCTTAGCTTTTGGGGGAGATAAATTTAAAACAACTTTCTGCCATAGTATAAAAAATAAATATATGGTCTTTGTTGCAGGTTCCTGACACAGCTCCTAAAATGCTTTGAATTTACTCTTTTGTGTGCTAATGACATGATTCATGACTGGGCTGGGCGTGCTCTGGATAGCTTTGGGATGTAGGTGCTGGTCACCAGAAAAACCAAACAAGTGCTTAGAAGGTCAGAACTTTCAGCATCTTGTTCCCCAAACCAGGAGAAGGGCTGGTGATTAAGTTCAATCACAAATGGCCAATGATTCAATCAGGCATGTCTACACAATGGAACTTTGATAAAACTCTCTGGATGACAGTGTTTGGGGAGCTTCTGGGTTGATGAATACTTCAAGGTGCTGGGAGGGTAGCATATCTGGAGAGGACATGAAAGCTCTGCATGGCCCCCCAGGCTATAACTTGTTTTATCCATCTCTTCTACTTGGCTTCTCCCGATTTATATCCTTTATAAACCAGTAAATGTGAGTGCAATGTTTTCCTGGGTCTGTGGTTCATTCTAGCAATTTCAGAACCTAAGGAAAGGGTCATGGGAACCCCCAGATGGTTGGTCAGAAGTGTAGGTTGCCCCTGGGACTTCTGACTGGCATCTGAAGAGGGGATAGTCTTGTGGGACTGAGCCCTTACCTGTTTTGGTGTGCACTAGCTCTGGACAGTCGGTGTCAAAATTTAACTCTTAGACACCCAGTTGGTGTTGGAGAATCATTGACCTGCCAATATAATTTAGTTGAGGTTTCCCTTACAAATCCTTGCTGACCTTCAAATAGTTTGTGATTATAGTTTTACAGCAGCATATTCACATTGGCTATGGCCAAGGCTTATCTCTGTTTTCCTATTATTTCTATGAATTCCCAAAAGTGGATCAGCATTCTAATAAGGCTTTATTTTACAAAGGGAATAATTTATGAAATTCATATAAATAAAATCATCACATCTTTTAATGACGTATAAATACCCAGTTTATTAGATAAGTTTTCCATCAGTTATATTGGCATCATTTCTGCCAAGATGAGGTATTTCTCCTTCTGAAAGACCCATACAATCTGTTCATGCATAAGTACTCTTGAAAAGTAAACTCAAGGACATAGGAAGGAAAATTGGGAAATGAAAGGGGTGTATGTAGTTTGAACCAGTGTTACTCAAAATGTGGCACTTGAACCAGCAGCCCCATCAGTTGTGAGCTTGGTAGAAATGCAAATTCATTGGTGCCACTTCAGTTTACCTAATCAGAATCTGAGGGATGGGGCCCAGGACGCTGTGCATTAACCGATTTCCAGGTGATCCTTATGCAGAGTAAATCTGAGAATCACTGCTCTCTATGTCTTTAAATCAAAACTAAGTTCAGGTGAGTGAGTCAGCTGTCATGAGAAGCTCAGATTAAAAGGGAGGGTGATCAACTATCCCAGTTTGCTTGGGACTTCGAGGTTTTCTAGGATGCAGGACTCTCAGAGCTAACACCAGGTAAGTCTCTGGCAAACCGGGGTAAGTTGGTCGTTATGGTCAAATGATTCTGTGCTTATTTCACAAGCAAGACTACCTTGCATTTCATTTTATCTCTGTCGGATATCCTTTATTCCCTGACTGATTTCCCTCAGGCTCTGGGCACAACCAAATTAATATGACTATCTGTGGGTCATAGATATGGGGAATTCAATAAGGTAGTTAGTTAGAGTTGACATTTTGTTCTTGCCGTAGCTGCTGGAGTTTGATTACACTAGAGTGTATGATCCATAACTTGCCTCTCTGCTTAATTTTTTCTCACTTCAATGTTACGTGTGCAATAGGACTCGGAAAAGGTGGAAGCATGGAATCACTTTAAAGTTCTTGAAAGTCACTTAAATTTGCTTATTTTTCTTTGTTGTCTGTTCCTGTTGGTTCTCATCCAGGTTAATATGAATCTCTTCTTTTGTTCCCTGACTTGTTTCCAGATATCTTCATTAACAGTATAAATTTGCACTTATGTCCGTGACTTTCAACTTTTCAAAGTGTTTGTTGGTCATTGCTTTTGATTGTAGAGGGTCGTGACAGTACTGTAAATGCCACTGAGAGCTGATTAATAGAATTAACAGCTACTAGTAATTATGAGTGCCACGTGTACTTTAAGTGCGGCTTTATTTTAACCCATACTTTGAAAGCTTACTTCTCAGGAAATAGAGTAGGAAATGCTCCAAAGAAATGAGTTTCATCTTTTGTGAAGTTCAAAGCAGAAAAAAAATAAAACTAAACATTTAACAGTCTGTGTCTGTCTCTAATGAAATCTAATGGGTTGGTGGGTGTGTGTTTCTTCAAACATAATAACTGTACACAAATTATTTGTTTTTAATGTCATAAAAACTCATGTTATATTCCTTGCTTTTCTTAAAGCTCCACAATGAAGGCTCAATTATGTTGTTACATTCACAAACAATTAGGTTTGACTATTTGAATGCAAACTATTGTTGCCAACATTTTGCAGCATTTTTTAACCAGTAAAAACATTCTGCTTTGTCTATTAAAATGCTCATTTCGTAAATTGTTTTTCATGTGGTTTAGGCTGTAGCACAAATGTTTTTTCTCCTCTCTTTGCAGCTAATTTTTTCCCTGTTTATCCACACAATTTGCTAGATAAGTACTATGAGTTATCTCTGAAATATGGGCTTTCTCTACTGAATCAATGACTCAATTTCAAGTATCAGAGAACTTTAGAGCTCGGTTAAATAGAAGAGTCATTTCCCAAGGCTCTCATATACCCATTTAGGAGCCCCTAAGTAACTGTAATCCTCATGTGTGGCAGTTTGTATGCTCTGATCCATGAATGTCAGTGGCGCACTCTATTTATTAGTATTTGGTCTGGCCTAGAAAGCAGGGTTCTGTGTTATTCTGGGTAACGTTTTAAAGTCATGGCCTATAATGAAAATTAGGTGTAATCAATTAACTACCAAAAATCTCTTAGGAAGGTGTTATGCTTGAGACCAACATACTATTGTTTCAAGTAAAACACAGTCAGTTTTTCTCCTAATGATGGAACAGATCACTTGCTTTTGATTGGGCACCAGATAAAATACTTGGATCATGTTCGCTGGTCATCATGAACAATACATATCCTCAAATATTAGGATCATACTCAGCATGGTGAGCTGGGCCAACAGCATAAGAGGCATGTATGTTTGGACCACCAAAGGAAACAAGAGATTCCAGTCTCCCACAGCCCATCTCCCTCCCACTCCTTGCCTACCTGCATTGAGAGCAAAGGCAGACAGACCTGCCTCCTACTTAAATTGTCATTCATTCTCTCCCCTTCCTTTTTGTCTCCATCCCTTTCTCCCTCATTTGATTCTCACTATAAGCCTTTAAGAATTAGGTCTTTTTTAAATTCCCATTTGACAAATAAGGTTTAATGACTGTCCCATGGTCACTCAGAATATAAGTAGCCGATATTTGAACCTCGGCTTCCTAACACTGAAACTTTTCCTTGGCCTCTGTGCTATGATATAAAACATGCCTGAGAGTAGTGTGCCTTGGCAATGTGTGATGGGGGGGGAAAGGCTAAATACCTTAGGTAGGCTTGCACCCTGAAAGGTACACCCAGTGGGAATTATATCACTAACAGTCTTGTCACTCCTTGTGCTGCAATGGACTTAAATATATCTGCTTAAGCGTATACCTTGACTGCTTTTTATTCTATTTCCTAAACCCCTGGAACTGGGTTTCCAATGTCACACCTTTCCAGTAGAGAGCAAGTTTGGATGCTACTGTGGCTTTGAAATTGTTTGACAGCTCTTCGCAAGTTCAAACCAATGAACGAATGAAGGTCTTATCTACAGAGTGATAGACTATTGATACATTCCATTGGTA
Source organism: Lipotes vexillifer (assembly GCF_000442215.2). Lineage (NCBI taxonomy): Eukaryota > Metazoa > Chordata > Mammalia > Artiodactyla > Lipotidae > Lipotes > Lipotes vexillifer. Next base: position 904,164 of record NW_006781538.1, read on the forward strand.
GTTTGGGAATTGGAGGGATTAACTCACTTGTAGTTTATGTGAATTGGAACAAACTGGACTCGACCAAGGTCTTTCAGATGTGTCTATTTTAGCTACAGTCATCTTTAGGTGTCCCATTAATTCTGTAAACCCACCGTGAAGTTTTCCACGCCACAGTTCAGCATGTGTGTCTTTCGTTCCTTATCTAAGGTGTGCTTTCTAAGTTAGAATCCAAATACAAATGTACTGCGTTGTATATTACATTTGGGAGCTCATAATGTAATGGGTATGCATGCAGTGTCTATAAACTGCAATATAAGCTTCTAAGCCGTCAATGAGGTTTGAGGGTATTGCAGTAGGCACTCAAACAAAATCTTAGGGCTTCATGATATACCAGCTTCTTGCTTCATTTCAAAATCATATTTTCGAAGAAATGAAAATTTACTAACCTTTCACTCACTGCCAGTAATGATGGGATCCTTGTTCATTTATATTCAGCTGGGGTAACATATTTATTCAGGTGCCAGATGTAGAGTGTTAATGGATTAAAGTAGATGGACAAAATGGGCAATTGTACTGTAAATGTTACTTAAGTGAATTTGGCCTGCAAGGGTATTGATTTAGTTTATCTAATTTGGTTTGTATCGCAATTCAAGCTCAAGATTGAGGGTTGAAGCCATCTGTCTTCTACAGGTGCAATGGCTTCAGGTCACAAGGGAACTAAACTAAGTGGATAGGAAGTCTCTTCCTTTGAGGAAGCGAAGAGAGTGGAAGCATCTTCCAGTGGGATGGGCGTGTGGAGAGGGAGGTGTTGGTCTCCTCCCAAGGACACTAAGAAATCATATTCCAGCAGGAAGAAAACATGCAACCACCGCTCAGTGAAACATTTTGATTTCCCTGTCAATATTAAAACAATATCCTCTTAATGGCTGAGGAGTGGTACTTTGCAAAGCTAGGCATGGAGCTTAGTGATGTTGCTCATCATTGATCATTTTGTAAATCAGCAGAACAGGAAGAAAGTGCCTTTTTAGCTGATACACAAAGCACCCTATTGAGTGGTTCATGTTCGCTCCCTCAGTTCTGCATGTGTCCAGGCTTATGAAGAAAAGAGAGCGGCCGGTGAGAGCAGGAGAGCAGAGTTCTCAATTATGTTTTGAAACTGTTATGAAATTGCTTAATACTAAATTTGTTGTTGAATGATTGAACATAAATGATAAAAATATAAACTGTTTAGTGCCATTAAACTAATATGAGAATATCATATTATGTAGCTCTAATCCCCCAAATTATTATAGCCTAAATTTATCATGATTATAAAGAAAAAGAAGGCAATAAAGATTTAAGAAAATAGGGTTGTCAGAAGCGAACTTTTGTACAATTCATTAGGGCCTCTGACACAGCCTCGTGAAACAAGGAAGGATTCATATCCTCTTCAGTTAAGGATACGGAATTGAGACCTTGGGAGGCCTGGTGACCAGTCCAAGGCCGCCTAGGGCAACTGTAAGAGCTTTGCAGGTGGAAAAGCAATACTGCACACCTGTATCTGTCCCCTGACTCCTCTGCTTCTAGAGTTGCAAAGAGATCTATTAATTAAACAAAACAGTTAGCTCCCCAGGAGCCTTTGGATATGAAGTCTCTAATGACTCCACGTAAAATGTCCCAGACCCGAAACATCTGTTCTAGAGATACAGTCAAGTTCCACTGCAGAGCCAAGTTAACAACTTATTTCCTTTCCTTTTATTTTTTTAAGTGCATAGCAGCTGTCCACGTATTTCAGAGGACAGACCTTGGTTTTAAACTTCAGCCAGAGACTGTTCTATAGAAAACTCTCCACACTTCACTGTATGCACTAATTAGAAGCTTCTTACAACAAGCACATAAATTCATTTATACACTGATGAATTTTCAGTTGCCAAATAGCTCCAGTGAAAAGGCCACAAAAGTAAAAATAGTCAGTCTAATGAATTTAACATTTATTTTTGTGCAAGCTTGGGTAATTTTTAGAATTGTTTTGTTTTTGGAGGAATGATTTGCATGTGCAATGCATTTGTTTTTTGAGACTCTTGAAATATTGTTTCCTGGAGAAGGAAGGCAAATTCTCTTGATTGAGAGGCATGCAGCCAGATACCTGGAGTTAAACCCAAAGACCAGAAGTGAAAGGAAGAGAGATAATCTCTAGGTCACACATTTACAAGGCCTGAGGGAAAGAATGAAGAGCATCAAGGAAGAAATAAAGGTGACATATGATTTCACTGCAGCATGGGGTAAATTTGTCTCTGATGTGAGCCCTAGAGCTAACAAAGAGCAGTCACCCACTTCCCTTCCTGTTGCATCCCTCCAACGAGGGACAGCAGGTAAATGTCAGTCTCATTTCTAACATGGAAATACAATTTCATATGCTGTTTGTTTTAAATCTTTTAATTTTTTTTACTTTCCCCTTATGAGACACATGGAAACACACATACATATTTATCCATTCATCCATCAATCAGATACATAGTGAGGGCCTACTATTCTTCTGGCCCAGAGTAAGAGAGAAGATCACCGTCTAATGCAGCTCACAATTTTGTGGGGGAACCACATAATTAAAAAGTAAATGAATCTATAGTAAAGATAATTATGAGTCGAAAAAATTATTAGATTATAAATATGATAACATGATAAAGAATTAGGAGGAACAAAGGTCTTTGGAATAAGAGGCTGATCATGAAAAGGCCTCCCCAAGGAGCTGAGTTAAATCATCTGAGTGATGGGATGGAAGTAACTGTGCAATGCTTTGAAGAAAGGATCTTCCAGGAAGAGAGAGAACAAGAGAGTCTTGAGGCCAGGACAATTTCCAAAAAAATGGAAAGGCGGCCATAGAGTTTAGAGAATAGTGATTGTAAGCAGACTTAGTGTTGTATGGTACAAGATGAAGCCAGGGAGGTGAACAGGGGTAAATCATGATCTTATAAACCATAAAACAAGCACCTGCATTTCATTCCTTTTAAAACTTTGATGCAATTTTCTACAAAACATCTACACGGTGAGTATTGCCCGAGCTCTTTATAGAAGCTATTTCATGAAATACCTATGAAAGCTATCTCAACAACCCTATGAGGAATGCAACAATATTTCCATTTTGTGGATAAGAAAATGAAGACTCAAAGAAGTTAAATAAATTTTCCAAGGTTATTTAGACAGTAAGAGGTGAAGCCAAGTTTCCAAGCAAGATCTAACTCCACAGTCTGAGCCCTTGCCTATTCTCCCCCTTTGCTCCACATCTTTGTAATCTAATTTTCCAGAACTAGCTGGCATGTTGTGCACATAATGCAGGTGAAACATATGCACATAATGCAGGTGATACATACACAAAAGGAAATACTATCTGAAATAGGAGGGCTAAGACCCTGTTGGCCAGAAGAAACTGCATAGGAGGAAAAGCAGTCATGAAGAACGGCAGTTAAGGATAGCTGGATTCTGAATGGCCTCTGCTAAATTACCTTCCTTATTAGATTCTGCATTCCCCATCACAGCTAGATTAAAGATTTTCATGATGTCAGGAAGTCAGCATTACACACACACACGTCTATATATTCACATATATATTCATATATATGAGTTATATGAGTATGTAACTCATACTAATATATATTCTTATATATGAGTTACACATTGAGGAAGGTTGCATTAAAAATGGCCAAACAAATATTTCTGGGCCCACATGCTCTTCCAGAACCTTGCCATTCTCCATCAAGAGAGGGAGTCTATTTCTCCTCCTCCTGAATCAATCTGGCAAGGTATTTGAGAGTCTCTCAGTGAACAGAATGGAGCAGAAGAGCTTCTATAAGACTTCTGAAGCTAGGCTATAAAATATGGTGCACCTGTCTCTGTCTCTCTTGGGATGTTTGCCCCTAGAACTCAGCAGTCATGTTGTAGGAACCCCAGGCCACATGGAGAAGCCGGGTATAGTTGTTTTTTCTAACAGCCATTCTTAAGGACTCAGTCCACAGATCACTGCCAGAAATCTGAGTGAATGAGTCTTGAGACGATTCCAGCTTCCTGCCTTCAAGCGACCCTAGGTGATGTTGAGTGCGGTAAAGACAAACTATCCCCACTAGGTTTTGCCCAAATTGCAGATTCATGAGCAAAATAAATGTGACTACTGTTTTAAACCACTAATTTTTAGGGTAACTTGATATACAACCAAAGCAACTGAAACACAACAGACAGATTATTTGAATATGCCATCTCTCTCTCTCTCCCTCTCTCCTCTCTCTCTCTCTCTCTCTCTCTCTCTCTCTCTCTCTATATATATATATATATATATATATATATATATATATACCCAGTTTATATTTTACACACAAATGTCTGTACATATATACATATACATATACATAATCTAAACATACCAAGAACTAAAAGTGGCTTTTGGAGACTATTAACATGTGGAGATGATATAGTTATTGGATTAAAAGGAATAGTGTTGAAGTTAGACCTTGATTTGAACTAAGTTCCGTTCCTTAGTTTTTCTTTCTAGGTGTGGCCTTCAGCAAGCTAGTTAACCTTTCTAATATTTGCTTTCTTTGTCTATTAGGTAGAGAAATAATGGCTCCTATTACATAGGACTGTTGTGTAAGATAAACAGGATGATATTTATATATCTCTTAGCATAATGGCTGGTACATAATAGGTACTTAGTAATTGGCACTACAAAATAAAATTTTAAATTATTATTGTTATTACTGTAGCATTGGGCATGGTCCCAGTTTACAATTTACATTTCTTCCCCCAGGAGTTCACTTAAAAAGATTTCAAATCTAAGTGCCACCCAGGCAGTACCATTATCTAAATAGTTTCTGAAGCATGTGAAAAAATCAGAGCTGTGGATAATTAGAGGTCAGCTGACAGGACCCAAGAAAAGATCTTTTAAAACATCTTAAGGGGGAAAGAGAGAAAAAGGCATAGAAACTAGAGAATGTTTAAGGGAGAGTGAATGTGTATTTTTCCTTGAACTTCATCCAGTTGTGGAATTCAATATGAAACTTTAGAAATATGAGTGTCAGTGACATTTCCCACCAATTAAATTTCATCCTAGCACAAATAAGATGGCATAAATCAAAGACTTTAAGAAAAAGAAGGTCATTTTGTGCATGAAAATGTCTTCCTCTCTGTACAAACACCACCTTTCAGGGTTGTAACTTTATTTCGTAACAATGGGGCTCATTGTTGTGAAGTAGAAGGCTAAGCTTTTAAAAAAAGCTTAGCCTTTTTTATAAAAAAGCTGTTGCTGATGATTCAATATTATTCTTTCCCAGTTATACTGCTTTGACTTAACACGTCATTTCTTACAAAAATGAAGGTAACTCCAGATGGTTCTGAAAACTCTGATTGGTTTAGTGGTATCCTGTTGGATTGGGTAGACCCCTGACTCTGTTGTGTGTGACAGCTTGCTCTCACCTGTCACTTGCTGAAAGCAGAAAATTCTTGGACTGTGTTCTACCAACCTCTATGAATCAAAGGTGCTACCATGTTTTGGCCTTACACTCTGCATCATTCCTCTGTGGTAAGTAAAAGAAAAATCCTGAGTCTTTTGTTGAATCACTGGTGCCAGTTGATGCAACATTTGGTGCAGACAATTGATGAGTAAGTTCTGTCATAAAAAGTTTGGGAGGAAGGAACCAGGGGAGCCTAAGCTACCGTCTTTAACTTAGCTTTGGAACTGTAGGGCTGAGCCCACCACCCTGTTACCACCCTGTGCAACTGACCGCTGTTGTCCACTGAGATGCCGTTGGTATCCTGAGCAGCCTAAAGCTTCGTTGAGTAGAAGCAGGGAGTTGTCCACTTCTTCCCCAGTGGATTCAGGAAAAGCCTAAACTCCAACCAAATTTTCCAGCTTTGGGGAAACTTCTCACCTCTAATTAGCTGATGCTTGATAGATACTTCATCTTTTTTTTTTCTTTTGTTGTTGTTGTTTTCTAATATTTCGGCCATACCACGTGGCATGAGGGGATCTTAATACCGTGCCCCCTGCCATGGAAGCATGGAGCTCTAACCACTGGACCATCAGGGAAGTCCCCTACTTCATCTTTCTTATGAATACTCTTGTGGACTCCTACTCATTCTCCCAGAAACATTTTTGCCGCCCCCCCGCTTATACATCCTCCTCCCCTTTTTAAACCGATCTTCCACCAAGTTAGATGACTGTGTTGTGAGGGACCATAGCACCTTCTATTTCTCTATATTTATCACAAATATCCCAATTTTATTGTTGTTCTTATCTGTCTTCCTCACTACACTCTACACTCCACAGTGAGAAAGACCATATCTGTTACAGAACCCACAGTACCCGCTAACACACAGCTCTGCTCCTCTTATGAAATGTCAATAAAGTAGCAGTATGAGGAGGCAGTACGGAGAGTAATGTATTCTATTCTCTAGTCTTACTATTTGGTGCTAAGAATGGAAAATTTTATAGAAGACAGGGAACAGAGGAGAAGGAAGATACCAGCACCATAAGGATAAGCTCGGTTGTCTCAGAATTGTGGACGCAGGAAATAAAAAAGAAATGTATGTTTCTGTTAAATAGCGTTAACTCAAATGTATAAATCACACATCCAGATGCAGCTCCTGCTTCTTGGCTGGAAAAATAGAAGTCAGAATGCATGAATTGGGACAGCTTAAGAGTTCAGGAATTTAAAGCCACACACACACAAATTCCTTCCATATTCCACTTGTACACTCAGAAACAGATGTTCACCTCTCGGCAGTCCATGTTTTAAAACACAAATAAGAAAGCTGCCAGACAAGGACACAAACCCAAACTAAAAAGTCATTTCCCAGCAAGTGACGCAGCAATCTCTACTTTGACTTTGACTTTAGCTCCACAGCTGTGGTGAAACTCAAATTATGGCTGCAGGAAGGAAATTGTTACCAGGTGAGAAGTAAATTATCTGGCTTGGCACAAAAATGTTCAAAAGGCAAATTCTACCTGCTTTTCTCTAGTCAAGATATTTTTGCTCAAATATCTCCCTGCCACATAGTCAAGCAATTGCCCCCTTGTCCAATTTATATCCTGATTTTGGGAATGATTCCAATTTTGCATTCCGCATATACATAGCTTTTTGTGTGAAAATACACAGGTAACCTAGGGTTGAATCACACATTTTCTAATCCACTAAAGAGGGAGTTTTAAGGAACCTCAAATATGGATGTCTTGATTAACTGATTGGTCCATTCATTGATTCATTCACTCATTTCTTTTTCATTTAAAAAAATGTTTCCTGTTTTGTATCAAGCGCTGTTTCAAGCTCTGGGACTATATCAGTGACAGACAAGGTGAATGCTCTTGTTCTCACACAAGAAGACAATGAAAAAGTAAACCAATCAATTAGACATGTATTCTTTATATTTTCTATGAATTTTTAAATTTTATTTTTATTTTTTATACAGCAGGTTCTTATTAGTTATCTATTTTATACATATTAGTGTATACATGTCAATACGAATCTCCCAATTCATCACACCACCACCCCTCCTCCTGCCACTTTCCCCCCTTGGTGTCCATATGTTTGTTCTCTACATCTGTGTCTCTATTTCAGCCCTGCAAACCAGTTCATCTGTACTATTTCTCTAAGTTTCACATATATGCGTTAATATATGATATTTGTTTTTCTCTTTCTGGGTTACTTCACTCTGTATGACAGTCTCTAGATCCATCCACGTCTCTACAAATGACCCAATTTTGTTCCTTTTTATAGCTGAGTAATATTCCATTGTATATATGTACCACATCTTCTTTATCCATTCGTCTGTCAATGGGCATTTAGGTTGCTTCCATAACCTGGCTACTGTAAATAGGGCTGCAATGAACACTGGGGTGCATGTGTCTTTTTGAATTATGGTTTTCTCTGGGTATATGCCCAGTAGTGGGATTGCTGGATCATATGGTAATTCAATTTTTAGTTTTATCAGGAACCGTCATACTGTTCTCCATAGTGGCTGTATCAGTTTACATTCCTACCAACAGTGCAAGAGGGTTCCTGCATTCTTACTTATTTCACACAAAGCAGATGTACAGTATATGAGAAAACATCGTTCTAAGGCCCTGTGATAAAAGAGATGAGGAAGAGAGCATTATGACTTCTGTCCTAAAACACTGAATTTTATGGGCGTGGCAAAGCATTCAAGTCATATACTCTTAAACATAACTTTTTTTTTTTAACATCTTTTTTGGAGTATAATTGCTTTACAGTCGTGTGTTAGTTTCTGCTTTATAATAAAGTGAATCAGTTATACATATACATATGTTCCCATATCTCTTCCCTCCCACCCTCCCTATCCCACCCCTCTAGGTGGTCACAAAGCACTGAGCTGATCTCCCTGTGCTATGTGGCTGCTTCACACTAGCTATCTATTTTACGTTTGGTAGTGTATATATGTCCATGCCACTCTCTTGCTTTGTCACAGCTTACCCTTCCCCATCCCCATATCCTCAAGTCCATTCTCTCGTAGGTCTGTGTCTTTATTCCTGTCTTACCCCTAGGTTCTTCATGACATTTTTTTCCTTAAATTCCATATATATGTGTTAGCATACGGTATTTGTCTTTCTCTTTCTGACTTACTTCACTCTGTATGACAGACTCTAGGTCCATCCACCTCATTACAAATAGCTCAATTTCCTTTCTTTTTATGGCTGAATAATATTCCATTGTATATATGTGCCACATCTTCTTTATCCATTCATCCGATGATGGACACTAAGGTTGCTTCCATCTCCTGGCTATTGTAAATAGAGCTGCAGTGAATATTTTGGTACATGACTCCTTTTGAATAACGGTTTTCTCAGGGTATATGCCCAGTAGTGGGATTGCTGGGTCATATGGTAGTTCTATTTGTAGTTTTTTAAGTAACCGCCATACTGTTCTCCATAGTGGCTGAACCAATTCACATTCCCACCAGCAGTGCAAGAGTGTTCCCTTTTCTCCACACCCTCTCCAGCATTTATTGTTTCTAGATTTTTTGGATGATGGCCATTCTGACTGGTGTGAGATGATATCTCATTGTAGTTTTGATTTGCATTTCTCTAATGATTAATGATGTTGAGCATTCTTTCATGTGTTTGTTGGCAGTCTGTATATCTTCTTTGGAGAAATGTCTATTTAGGTCTTCTGCCCATTTTTGGATTGGGTTGTTTATTTTTTTGTTATTGAGCTGCATGAGCTGCCTGTAAATTTTAGAGATTAATCCTTTGTCAGTTGATTCATTTGCAAATATTTTCTCCCATTCTGAGGGCTGTCTTTTGGTCTTGTTTATGGTTTCCTTTGCTGTGCAAAAGCTTTGAAGTTTCATTAGGTCCCATTTGTTTATTTTTGTTTTTATCTCCATTACTCTAGGAGATGGGTCAAGAAGGATCTTGCTGTGATTTATGTCATAGAGTGTTCTGCCTATGTTTTCCTCTAAGAGTTTGATAGTTTCTGGCCTTACATTTAGGTCTTTAATCCATTTTGAGCTTATTTTTGTGTATGGTGTTAGGGAGTGATCTAATCTCATACTTTTACATGTACCTGTCCAGTTTTCCCAGCACCACTTATTGAAGAGGCTGTCCTTTCTCCACTGTATATTCCTGCCACCTTTATCAAAGATAAGGTGTCCATATGTGCGTGGGTTTATCTCTGGGCTTTCTATCCTATTCCATTGATCTATCTTTCTGTTTTTGTGCCAGTACCATACTGTCTTGATTACTGTAGCTTTGTAGTATAGTCTGAAGTCAGGCAGCCTGATTCCTCCAGCTCCATTTTTTGTTCTCAAGATTGCTTTGGCTATTCGGGGTCTTTTGTGTTTCCATACAAATTGTGAAATTTTTTGTTCTAGTTCTGTGAAAAATGCCAGTGGTAGTTTGATAGGGATTGCATTGAATCTATTCTGTAAATTGCTTTGAGTAGTAGAGTCTTTTTCACAAGGTTGATTCTTCCAAGAACATGGTATATCTCTCCATCTATTTGTATCATCTTTAATTTCTTTCATCAGTGTCTTATAATTTTCTGCATAGAGGTCTTTTGTGTCCTTAGGTAGGTTTATTCCTAGATATTTTATTCTTTTTGTTGCAGTGGTAAATGGGAGAGTTTTCTTAATTTCACTTTCAGATTCTTCATCTTTAGTGTATAGGAATGCCAGAGATTTCTGTGCATTAATTTTGTACCCTGCTACTTTACCAAATTCATTGATTAGCTCTAGTAGTTTTCTGGTAGCATCTTTAGGATTCTCTACGTATAGTATCATGTCATCTGCAAACAGTGACAGCTTTACTTCTTTTTTCCGATTTGGATTCTTTTAATTCCTTTTCTTCTCTCATTGCTGTGGCTAAGACTTCCAAAACTATGTTGACTAAGAGTGGTGAGAGTAGGCAACCTTGTCTTGTTCCTGATCTTAGTGGAAATGCTTTCAGTTTTTCACAACTGAGGACGATGTTGGCTGTGGGTTTGTCATATATGACCTTTATTATGTTGAGGAAAGTTCCCTCTATGCCTACTTTCTGGAGGGATTTTATCACAAATGGGTGTTGAATTTTGTCAAAAGCTTTCTCTGCGTCTATTGAGATGACCATATGGTTTTTCTCCTTCAATTTGTTAATATTGTGTATCACATTGATTGATTTGCATATATTGAAGAATCCTTGCATTCCTGGAATAAACCACACCTGATCATGGTGTATGATCCTTTTAATGTGCTGTTGGATTCTGTTTGCTAGTATTCTGTTGAGGATTTTTGCATCTATGTTCATCAGTGATATTGGCCTGTACTTTTCTTTCTTTGTGGCATCCTTGTCTGGTTTTGGTATCAGGGTGATGGTGGCCTCCTAGAATGAGTTTGGGAGTGTTCCTCCCTCTGCTATATTTTGGAAGAGTTTGAGAAGAATAGGTGTTAGCTCTTCTCTAAATGTTTGATAGAATTCGCCTGAAAGCCATCTGGTCCTGGCTTTTGTTTGTTGGAAGATTTTTAATCACAGTTTCAATTTCAGTGCTTGTGATTGGTCTGTTCATATATTCTATTTCTTCCTGCTTCAGTCTTGGCAGGTTGTGCTTTTCTAAGAATTTGTCCATTTCTTCCAGGTTGTCCATGTTATTGGCATAGAGTTGCTTGTAGTAATCTCTCATGATCTTTTTTGTATTTGTGCAGTGTCAGTTGTTACTTCTCCTTTTTTATTTCTAATTCTATTGATTCGAGTCTTCTCCCTTTTTTCCTTGATGAGTCTGGCTAATGGTTTATCAGTTTTGTTTACCTTCTCAAAGAACCAGCTTTTAGTTTTATTGATCTTTGCTATCGTTTCCTTCATTTCTTTTTCATTTATTTCTGATCTGATCTTTATGATTTCTTTCCTTCTGCTAACTTTGGGGTATTTTTGTTCTTCTTTCTCTAATTGCTTTAGGTGCAAGGTTAGGTTGTTTATTCGAGATGTTTCCTGTTTCTTAAGGTAGGATTGTATTGCTATAAACGTCCCTCTTAGAACTGCTTTGGCTGCATCCCATAGGTTTTGGGTTGCCATGTCTCCATTGTCATTTGTTTCTAGGTATTTTTTGATTTCCTCTTTGATTCCTTCAGTGGTCATTTCGTTATTAAGTAGTGTATTGTTTAGCCTCCATGTGTTTGTATTTTTTACAGATCTTTTCCTATAATTGATATCTAGTCTCATGGCGTTGTGGTCGGAAAAGATACTTGATACAATTTCAATTTTCTTAAATTTACCAAGGCTTGATTTGTGACCCAAGATATGATCTATCCTGGAGAATGTTCCATGAGCACTTGAGAAAAATGTGTATTCTGTTGTTTTTGGATGGAGTGTCCTATAAATATCAATTAAGTCCATCCTGTTTAATGTATCATTTAAAGCTTGTGTTTCCTTATTTATTTTCATTTTGGATGATCTGTCCATTGGTGAAAGTGGGGTGTTGAAGTCCCCTACTATGAATGTGTTACTGTCGATTTCCCCTTTTATGGCTGCTAGTTTTTGCCTTATGTATTGAGGTGCTCCTATGTTGGGTGCATAAATATTTACAATTGTTATATCTTCTTCTTGGATCGATCCCTTAATCATTATGTAGTGTCCTTCTTTGTCTCTTCTGATAGTCCTTATTTTAAAGTCTATTTTGTCTGATATGAGAATTGCTACTCCAGCTCTCTTTTAGTTTCCATTTGCATGGAATATCTTTTTCCATCCCTTCACTTTCAGTCTGTATGTATCTCTAGGTCTGAAGTGGGTCTCTTGTGGATAGCATATATATGGGTCTTGTTTTTGTATCCGTTCAGCCAGTCTGTGTCTTTTCGTGGGAGCATTTAATCCATTTACATTTATGGTAATTATCGATATGTATGTTCCTATTCCCATTTGCTTAATTGTTTCGGGTTTGTTATTGTAGGTCTTTTCCTTCTCTTGTGTTTCTTGCCTAGAGAAAATCCTTTGGCATTTGTTGTAAAGCTGCTTTGGTGGTGCTGAACTCTCTCAGCTTTTGCTTGTCTGTAAAAGGTTTTAATTTCTCCATCAAATCTGAATGAGATCCTTGCTGGGTAGAGTCATCTTGGTTGTAGGTTTTTCTCCTTCATTACTTTAAATATGTCCTGCCAGTCCCTTCTGGCTTGCAGAGTTTCTGCTGAAAGATCAGCTGTTAACCTTACAGGGATTCCCTTGTGTGTTATTTGTTGTTTTTCCCTTGCTGATTTTAATATGTTTTCTTTGTATTTAGTTTTTGACAGTTTGATTACTATGTGTCTTGGCGTGTTCCTCCTTGGATTTATCCTGTATGGGACTCTCTGTGCTTCCTGGAATTGATTAACTATTTCCTTTCCCAAATGTCAGGGAAGTTTTCAACTATAATCACTTCAAATATTTTCTCAGTCCCTTTCTTTTTCTCTTCTTCTGGAACCCCTATAATTCGAATGTTGGTGTGTTTAATGTTGTCCCAGAGGTCTCTGAGACTGTCCTCAGTTCTTTTCATTCTTTTTTCTTTATTCTGCTCTGCAGTAGTTATTTCCACTATCTTATCTTCCAGGTCACTTATCCATTCTTCTGCCTCAGTTATTCTGCTACTGATTCCTTCTAGAGAATTTTTAATTTCATTTTGTGCTGTTCATCATTGTTTGTTTGCTCCTTAGTTCTTCTAGGTCCTCATTAAACGTTTCTTGTATTTTCTCCATTCTATTTACAAGATTTTGGATTATGTTTCCTATCATTACTCGGAATTTTTTTTCAGGTAGACTGCCTATTTCCTTTTCATTTGTTTGGTCTGGTGGGTTTTCACCTTTCTCCTTCATCTGCTGTGTGTTTCTCTGTCTTCTCATTTTGCTTAACTTACTGTGTTTAGGGTCTCCTTTTCACAGGCTGCAGGTTCATAGTTCCCGTTGTTTTTGGTTTCAGCCCCCAGTGTCTAAGGTTGGTTCAGTGGGTTGTGTAGGCTTCCTGGTGGAAGGGACTGGTGCCTGTGTTCTGGTGGATGAGGCTGGATCTTGTTTTCTGGTGGGCAGGACTGTATCCGGTGGTGTATTTGGGGGAGGGGACTGATGCCTGTGTTCTGGTGGATGAGGCTGGATCTTGTCTTCTGGTGGGGCACTGCATCTGGTGGTGTATTTTGGGGTGTCTGTGACCTTATTATGATTTTAGGCAGCCTCTCTGCTAATGGGTGGGGTTATGTTCCTGTCTTGCTAGTTGTTTGGCATAGGGTGTCCAGCGCTGTAGCTTGCTGGTCGTTGAGTGGAGCTGGATATTAGCATTGAGGTGGAGATCTATGGGAGAGCCTTCACCATTTGATATTGCTAGGAGCCGGGGGTCTCTGGTGGACCAATGTCCTGAACTTGGCTCTCCCACCTCAGAGGCACAGGCCTGACACCGGGCCAGAGCACTAAGACCCTGTCAGCTGCATGGCTCCGAAGAAAAGTGAGAAAAAAAGAAAAGGAAGGAAGGAAGAAGGAAGGAAGGAAAATAGTTATTAAAAAAATTATTAAAAAGTAATTAAAAGAAAAGAGAGCAACCAAACCAAAAAACAAATCCACCAATGATAACAAGCCCTAAAAACTATACTAAGAAACAAAAACAAACAAAAAAACGGACAGACAGAACCCTAGGACAAATGGTAAAAGCAAAGCTATACAGACAAAATCACACAAAGAAGCACACACATATACACTCACAAAAAGAGAAAAAGGAAAAAATATATATATCTAATATACAAAAGAAAAAAAAGGAAAAGGAAGAGAGCAACCAAATCAATAAACAAATCTACCAATGATAATAAACTCTAAATACTAAACTAAGATCAACATAAAACCAGAAACAAATTAGACGCAGAAAGCAAACCCCAAGTCTACAGTTGCTCCCAAAGTCCACCACCTCAATTTTTGAATGATTCATTGTCTATTCAGGTATTACAGAGATGCAGTGTACATCAAGTTGATTGTGGAGATTTAATCCACTGCTCGGAGAAATTTACCTTTCTCTTCTTTGTTGGCACAGCTCCTGGGGTTCAGCTTTGGATTTGGCCCTGCTTCTGCGTGTAGGTTGCCTGAGGGCATCTGTTCTTCGCTCAGACAGGACAGGATTAAAGTAGCAGCTCATTAGGGGGCTCTGGCTCACTCAGGCTGGGGGAAGGGAGGGGTACGGATGCAGGGTGAGCCTGCGGCGGCAGAGACCAGCATGACGTTGCACCAGCCTGAGGCGCGCTGTGTGTTCTGGGGAAGTTGTCCCTGGATCACGGGACCCTGGCAGTGGTGGGCAGCACAGGCTCCCAGGAAGGGAGGTGTGGATAGTGACCTGTGCTTGCACACAGGCTTCTTGGTGGCGGCAGCAGCAGCCTTAGCATCTCATGCCCGTCTCTGGGGTCTGCGCTTTTAGCCACGGCTCGTGCCCATCTCTGGAGCTCGTTTAGGTGGTGCTCTGAATCCCCTCTCCTCGCACACCCTGAAACAATGGTCTTTTGCCTCTTCGGCAGTTCTAGACTTTTTCCTGGACTCCCTCCCGGCTAGCTGTGGCACACTAGCCCCCTTCAGGCTGTGTTCACACAGCCAACCCCAGTCCTCTTCCTGGGATCTGACCTCTGAAGCCCAAGCCTCAGCTCCCAGCACCCCCACAGCGGGTGAGCAGACAAGCCTCGGGCTGGTGAGTGCTGGTCGGCACCGATCCTCTGTGCGGGAATCTCTCCGCTTTGCCCTCCGCACCCCTGTTGCTGTGCTCTCCTCCGCAGCCCTGAAGCTTCCCCCCCACCCACCCCCCATCTCCACCCACAAAGGGGCTTCCTAGTGTGTGGAAACCTTTCCTCCTTCACAGCTCCCTCCCACTGGTCTGGTGCAGGTCCTTAGTCTTTTGTCTCTGTTTTTTCTTTTTTCTTTTGCCCTGCCCAGGTACATGGGGAGTTTCTTGCTTTTTGGGAAGTCTGAGGTCTTCTGCCAGCGTTCAGTAGGTGTTCTGTAGGAGTTGTTCCACATGTACATGATTTCTGATGTATCTGTGGGGAGGATCCACATAAGGTGATCTCCACGTCTTACTCCTCCTCCATCCTGAAGGTCTCCCTGTAGTTTCTTTTTCTTACTGTCATCACCAAATTAAATATCAGTCAACTCTCCCAGACTCAATTAATGCTAATTGGATCTTTTCTTGTATTTACTTCTAGCAATCTCTTTCTGATGATATTTAGCCATTTGTTCTTCCACCATTTTCTTAAACTCTTGGAGCTTCTGCAACCATCTCATTTCAAAATGTATGGGAGTATAGTTGACTTACAATGTTTTGTTAGTTTCAGGTGTAAATCAATGATACTCCAATATGAAATAAAAATTAAATTTAAAAAATTTTTTTAAAAATTAAGACTCTCTACAAAAAAAAGTACACTGAGATATTCTTTTATATGTGCAGAGGGGCCAACTATCATATACCTTTTGGTATTGACACATGAGTCAACTTCACCAGGATATAAAATAAATGGCTCTCATTGGCTGAAGGCAGATGACATGCTGAGATCATGAAAATAATACACTTTGATAAGGTGTGTGTGCGTGACTGAAGAGAGACTATATATTCAAGAGTAGTCATGTGATAATCAGTGACACTATAGGATGCTCAATGCACTGGGGTTTTGAAGGGAAAGCAGACTTTGAAGAGTTTTTCTGTAATGTGTCAGTGGGATTGTTTCACAGTTTGAAATGGTGTTTAAATTATTTTGGTGATTGGGCTGCAATCATTTGAATACATTCCATACACCAACAAGGCAACAAGTTAGCTCAGCTTTCTGTGGATTGCCTGTGTCAAATGTGGATAAGGTCTATATATATAAGGTTGTTAGGAGAACCACCTCAGATAACATACGTGAAAGCAGCAAATAAACTCTGATTTTTCTTAAGTGTCTGTTCTTACCATTTCTACATTTACTGTGTTGTCATGGCTAACAGTCGGAAGCTTTCCAATATAACCTTGAATTAACCTGATGTGACTGAGTCTTATTTCAATCATCTCCTCATACAGAAGACCACTGAGAGTGTTCTGAGCAAAAGTTGTGTCACTCATAGAACCAGGACTTGAAAATCACACACTTTTAGGCACATAAAGAGAAAAGGGCAGCATCTCCCGTTTCTGACATGACTTCACATTGTCTTTTGAAAATTTAAGCCTCAGGATATTTGCACCTGGTCACACACCTTTTTAACAGTAAATGCTTGCTGTTAAAATGATAAACGGATGTTATTAAAACACTTTAATCCATAGTGCACCAAATGTGCCTACTTAAAGGCTAGTTTCCCTTCAGAATTTCGAAGAAGATGCCTTTTCAGCTTTTCTTTCTTGGCACAATTCTTAAGAGACTGGGAATATCTATATGCCTGTGTTCCTCTAAGTGTACACCAGAGATAATTTTATATTCCTGTAAAAGCTTCAAGTGACTTTAATTAGATATTCTTAGATAGTAAATAGCTCACCTCTTCCTCTTCTTCCATTCTTCCCAGGGGGTTGTGAGTTTTGCAGAAAGTGAAATGGCAAGGATTTTTGTATCTCAAGCTCCCTACTTTGCCTTTTCCTGCCCAGTGTTCTCAGAGATGAGATTTTGCAGTACATGTGATTTCTGGGTGAAAAAAATGTGTTACTTCACACATTTTTAAACTTTTAAAAACTTTGTTAGAAACAAAACAAATTTTTGGAAGTCAATAAACAAAGCAAAACCAAAACAAAACAAAAGAATGATTAACTCACATTTTCCTTGTTTTAAAATACACACAAGTCCAGCTCTCTGCTATGATATGAGGATAAAGGTGTTGTAAAGTTCCACAGATCTACTTGTGTGTTCTCCTTGAATTCCCTTGCCTCTTGATACTGTAGGTGCTTAAATGTATTCATCATATCAAGTTATAAGGTAATGAATCAAATACTGGAATTTTATAAATTTTTAAATTTTACTAAATTTGCTTTGAAGGCATAGCCATTTCCCTTAAATAGCAGAATAATTTTATCGATGTTAACGAAATATAGTTTTGGAAGCCCCAGGTGAAGAGACCGTAATTTTAGGCTAAGTTACTATGTGAAACATATAAAGCAAATGCTCACTAGAGACACACTAGTTAATAGTCTTAATTAGTCATTTAAAAGCTGTTGGGTATTTGGATCTAACATTTGCTCTCGAATGCTATTCCAGAATCTATGTATAATTCTCAGACTACAATGATATAATACTAAGATAAACTGAATCCAAAGTGGTGATTCATGTATAAAGTATAGCCACTTTATGTCACTTTTTTCACTCTGCTGAGGCAGATATATAGGAAGCATCCCTTAAAAGAAAAAATGGCAACAATTAATTTTCCTCACCCAAGGCCTGAACCTTATACTGGTTTTGCTTTCTCTTCAGATTTATACTTCTCAACCTCAGTTTTAATTTGCTAGAACGACAAAGGAGCTAAATCCTCTACTTTTAATAAGTTCCTCCTATGTGCCTGAATAGCAGTGAGCTAGCAGTAACTTCTGACTTTTTTGACAACTCCCATTGCCAAATGCAGGCTATTTAGAAGTGGCTACAAAGTGAAAATAAATACCTGGTTTCCCATAGACAGTCCTCTGAAATGCCGTCTATCATTTGTAATTTCTGTGACGGTATTTGCTGGTTATGATTTATCACCTCGCGACTGCGTGAGTCAGCCGTAAAATGTCCATGACTCAATGGCACGTAACAAAAGCAATCAGGAAAGTGACATTTGAGTGAAGGGTTGGTGGATGTGTTTGAACAAGATTTCACTAACTTAAAGAACAAAGGCAAAGTAACTCCCCCAACTTTTCGAAATCTTAGGAAGTCAGCATTTCAGTTCTTTCTCTTCATTAGTTAATACCTCTAACCTTGGGAGAAAATAACTATCAGTTGGAAATAAACAACAAATATGGATTTATAGAGGGTGACAGTATGGATTTATTCTTATTCTGCACTTAATTTTTTCCATGTGTTCAGAATAGCCTTTTCCTAATCTTGCAAATAAACTTCCTACTGCTTTTAAATTTCCTTGCTTCCTACCTGTTCTTTCCTAGGTGGTAAATTGGCAGCAAAATGAATTTATTCTTTCATTGAATATTTACTGAATCACCTGTGTTAGGCATGTATAAGACAGTGAGGTTGAAGCAATGAGCAAAACATGCCCTCTTTCTTAAGGAGATTTCAGTCTGATGAAATGAGTAAAATGGGTCATATTTACTTTTCTAGGTTAAGTGCTATTAACCTTGAATGAGAAAATGTCCATTTTCAAGTCTCACAGAATATTTCATATACAAGCAACTTGACTTTGCAACACATGAATATTTGTTTCAAACCACAGCTATCCTCATATGGAAAAGTGGGACAAAGGTCGGCCTGGTGACCGGAATATGACTGGCCATCTGGGCATCTGCTCTTCTTAGTCCTGTGGACTCTCCAGTTTATGTTAGATTCTTATTAGTTCCTTGTTTTGCAAATGATATTTAACCTCCTTTGAGCTAAGAAGAGAAATAGTGGATGAACTTCTTGAAAGTTTTACCACAGGAGCTCAGTTCATTGGTTCTAAGTATTATCCAATAGCATTAGCCAGAAATTGTGATATGCTGCTCACGGCATCCAAGGGAAATTGGGAAAGAAAAGATAGAGTTCTCAAGGAAAAGTTACTGTCATTAATGGAGACATAATTTAAGCAAAACTTCAAAATGAAGATGAACTCTGCAAATAATAACTATGGTTATTCACTTTGGTGTTGGCAACACTCAGGATAGTGTCTGGAACAGAATGATACCGTCTATCCTTTATTGAACCCTTCCTGGGTGTCGGCCATTGTGCTAAGTATTGAGTGAGAAGTATTAATGGCCTGAGTCTATCTTACAGAAAGATTATAGAGGTGTAAAGATGAGCTGATAGAACCTGAAGTTGATATAATAATTTTGGAAGAACTTGTGCCAGCCTTCCAGTCCTCAGGAGGGAAGGATGCTGAACAAGAAGAGAATAGAGACAGTACTTTGGAATGGTGTGCATCATTTCAACTGTAAGAGTAAGTGTAGCCAAGAACGCAACAAGAATTTGATTGAGAAGAATGATTAACTCCTGGCACAGCTAGGCCAAGCATACTTCATTCTTGATTGGCCTGAGAATAGGACACCACCTCATGACAGCAATAATATAATGAAAACACAAGCAGATTAAATAATCAGTTTGGGTATGGATAGATCTTCATCTATCTTTAGGTAAGGTCTGGAAAAGAATTTAGAACACAGGTTAAGAATGAGGTCATGAAGAGAAAATATGACCTATGTATACAAGTATTAACCTGAGCCTAAACACTAGAGGAATATTTTTAGTACTGATCAGTTACTGTTTTTATCACTGGCTTGGCTGAAAAGTCCATATGGGGCATTAAATCATGCAACTACTTTTTCAAGTAGACTAACCCAATCTACTCTTGGATTGGAGCTTAGGAAGAAACCTTAGGAAACAGAAACTCAGGATCGGGAAAAGTTTGATGTGCTTGCTTTCTCTGTTGGAACAGGTTTCAAGTAATCTAAGTCTCTTGAAACATTCTCTCTGGCATAGGAGGCACAATGTAGGAGGCACAATGTTTAGGAAACCAACACCTAAGGCTTCACGTAGAAGATTTTGTGTAGTCCTCAAATCAACTGTACCATGTAGAAGTTATAATTCCCATTTTATTGATGGGTTAACCAAGGTTTAGAGAAGTTAGGTTACTTGTTCAGGGTCACAATAACTAGATTAGTAGCACCAACTTCATATACTTCAGATCTGATTTTAAAGTGGGAAGGGAGGGATAAAGTAGGAGACTGTGATTGACATATGTACACTACTATACATAAAATAGATAACTAATAAGGACCTACTGTATAGCACAGGGAACTTGTCTCAATACTCTGTAATGACCTATATGGGAAAAGAATCTAAAAAAGAGTGTAGGTATGTATATGTCAAACTGACAGACTTTGCTGTACAGCAGAAACTAACATAGCATTGTAAATCAACTGTACTCGGATAAAAAATTTTTTAAAAAGTGAACCATGAACAAATGGCCATAAATAAGCAATGTCTTAAGAGACTGTGACTGGTTTTCAAAGGAGTCAAATTAATTTTTATCAAAGGTAGGGAAGGGGTAAGAGAAGATCAACGTAGGTTATCAGATGATTTGGGTTAGATAGAAGTTCTGGCATTAAAGATAAAGTGATTGAAGACTGACACAGAAATTCTTGGGAGAAATTCTTGGGCTTCCCTGGTGGCGCAGTGGTTGAGAATCCGCCTGCTGATGCAGGGGACGCAGGTTCGTGCCCCAGCCTGGGAAGATCCCACATGCCGCGGAGCAGCTGGGCCCGTGAGCCATGGCTGCTGAGCCTGCGCGTCCGGAGCCTGTGCTCCGTAGTGGCAGAGGCCACAACAGTGAGAGGCCCGCTTACCCCAAAAAAAAAAAAAAAAACATGGCTGCTGAGCCTGTGTATCTGGAGTCTGTGCTCCGCAACGGGAGAGGCCACAACAGTGAGAGGCCCGCGTACAGCAAAAAAAAAAAAAAAAAAAAAAAAAATTCTAGGGAGAAATTCTTGACCACACTAGAGGAACAGAGCTTGTCAGGGTAAATAAGGATCTATGGCTTCCAGACAACTGGCTAGAGAACACAAAGAGATCATACCCATAAAATCTAACATGTTAGCTGTGATTTCATCCAACATCACAGCTCTCTCACTGTTAAAGATGTCCTGCTAATGTAAATGTAAATGAGACTGAAGAATTGGTTCCACAAATCGAGCTCCCGATGAATTAACCCCTCTTACCTTCCACAGTACATTGTGCTCAAGCCCAAGGGTCCATTAACTGAACACACAAATGGAGCTTCACAACCCTCAAAAATCTCTGTATGCTGCGCCCAGATGCTCACAGTGTTCTTCCCCTGTGACCACGTGGAAAATCCTCCTGGCATTTAAGATCATCTCCCTCAAGCCTTCTTGTCAGAAAGAGAACAGCCCTAAGTGTAATGCTGCAAATCAATGAGTTGGTAAACCAGCTATAGAAACAGTGTGTTACAGCCCATCAGACCTCTGAAAGTCTCCCACTTAGAAGATGTAAGAATGAAAGAGACACATCTGAACTAAAACCCAGAGAAGCATTTGCTATGCAGGCAAGTTCAGATGACCTTTTTAAATGACAAGAATATTTCACTTCTGATTCTGACCTCAGAAACAGATTTCAAACTGAGTTTCAGTAAAGAGGCTATAAATTATAGTAATAAAATACAATAGAGCCAACAATTATTGAGAACTTGGGCGCCTGGCACTGAGCTAAGTGTATGACATGCATGGTATCATTTAATCCCTTAAACCTTCCTAATAGGTTGGTATTATTTTTAATGTCATTTTACAGAAGTGGAAGGAGGTATTCCTCTGCTTCTGTAGTGAAGTGAAGTGAAACATTCTCCCCAAGATAACAGAATTGGTTTTACAGCCAGATTCAAATGCATATCCATATGGGTACAAAGTCTTTGTTCTTCAAACACTAGACCACACTGCTTCAAAACCACCAGAAACCAACACAGAGACAGTGGGTCACTTCTCAGTACCTACTGTATGCTGGATACTCTATCAAGAAAAATATTCATAATAGTAAGGATACTCTAGTGTCCACAAGGCCTGTCTAGGACATGTTGGAACTCAACTCATGAGAGAGTCTGATTAATTTCTCTGAGGTAACAGTTGTTCTGGGAGGCAGGATCCAATTCTGATTGTTTAATAAGGACTAAATTTATCCAGAGACAAAGCATAAATCAGAAAGGTGAAATGGGAAACGTTCTGTACAAGAAATGACAGCTGGGCTTCCCTGGTGGCGCAGTGCTTGAGAGTCCGCCTGCCGATGCAGGAGACGCGGGTTCGTGCCCCGTTTCGGGAAGATCCCACATGCCGCGGAGCGGCTGGGCCCGTGAGCCATGGCCACTGAGCCTGCGCGTCCGGAGCCTGTGCTCCGCAAATGGGAGAGGCCACAACAGTGAGAGGCCCGCATAACGCAAGAAAAAAA